>NC_141061.1:47830131-48350131 GCF_041138505.1 Cibotium barometz | reverse complement strand
GTACGGTTAAAATGGTGTGCTTAGAATTCGAGTAGTTAAATAAAAGCCTGAAGACTTCTCAAATGAATAGATGAAAGGCTGTGCCTGATTCAATTAGAAAAAAAACGTTGATATCTTCAAGTTAAGTTTGTAATAGTTTTCCTTCTATCTGGTTATCTGGTTTAATTAGATGAATGTTAGTTTAGTCTCTTGACCCATTAGAAAATTCGTTAAGAAATTCAAAAAGGTGAAATCGTTCCCGTTTTCTAGGCAAGGGAAATTTTCCCGGCTTCAGTTTCGAAATGATCACCAGATTAGTCTCGTGCTCGGACATTCGAGGGCGCGGCCCCGAGTAGGAAACCCTACCTCGCGTAACAGGAAGCTACTTTCGCTGCTACCAACCGGGAATCCGGTGCGCAGAGGGGGCAGTGGGATCTCATAGCTGGTATCAAGCGCTATTGTAAACTTTTGAAACAGCAGTAGAATTTTTTTTAGTAAATCTGGGAAAAAAATGTTTTCACTTGCTAAGATTATGTTTGAAATGAATTCATAAATTAAAAACTCATAAATTGAATTGGATTTTTAGATGGATATCCCAAATCTGTCTAGCATTCCTGGACTTTCCTAGATTCAGGACATGATCGCCTTTGCATTCGAACATCTCATCAACTCCGCTACAACCCGAGTAAGCAAAGTGAGACTTACCCATCACTTTGAGGATCTATACTTTCCTGATCCAGTAGAGTGACGTTGGTATATGTGGTTCTCTGGAGGAAGATGTATTAACGTCAATACCAATCAACGTCAAAGACAGGCAGAATATCTCGCTAGCCATGATTTTGATAAGGCTAGGAGTTGTTCATTATGTACAACTCTTTAATCATTCACCCTGGAATTTTAGATTTTCCTACCGTATTTTTAGACTTCTTAGCCGTTTTATTCCTAGGAGTAGAATTACAGCACCTCTATCCCAGTGATGAATCGTATATATCATGGCATGTCTCCATCGGAGTTTTGCTTTTTTATGCGTACACGATTGAGGCAGTGACTTTTGGAACCGAGATGCTCTATGTATATATATATCGAAAACTTTTGATAATAAATGACGTTTTGCAAAAGATTCCAAATTGTTTTTCATGGTTGTGAATATTGATTAGCAAAATTATCAAAGTGAATCTTGTTTTTAAGAATTATGATGGAATAATTATTGTTTAAGAAATAAATCTCAAAAATTAAATAGTCATAAATCTGATGACGAAGTTAAGTTAACAAAAATCTCGTTTTGTCATAATCATGAGGCGCGCAGCCCGTGCTAGGCAACCGGATCCTCTTACCGATGATAAAGAGTTAGATTCGGACGTTCGTAAAGCCCTGCATCGATCCCAACGTGGTCCGTTTAAGGGTGAAGGGAAACAGTTTAGGAGAAACAATGGAAAAATGGATTGAGACCATGGAAGAGTACTTTGATGTAACCGGCTACAATGAGAGGAGCAAGATGACTCTCGCCAGATTAAAGATTGTGGAAAAATGCCAGGGTCGCATGGAGGAACCATTGCGAGACAAACCGTCTCAACACAAGTACCTAGACCTGGTCAGATCTTAAAGCATACCTCACGAAAAGGTTCTGTCCTCCGGGCTTCCTGGAAACCAAAATGAATGAATTCTTGGAATTAAAACAGGATAGCCGGACAATTAAAGAGTACCATCAGCCATTTGCCCTTCTCCTCAAATATTATCCACTTTTGGATGAAGAGTAACTAATGGCTAGATTCATTCGAGGAATGAACGAGCCATTAGACACTTTAGTGAAAAATGCCAAACCTGTCTCAATGGCCGAAGTTGTCCGAATGGCAAAGGACTTTGCCAAGGCATTTGTTGTCAAGGTCCCGCTAGGGCCCGCACCCTCAAACTTTAAAAGGTTCCAAACCTCGGGAAGTGCTTTAAACTTTCCACCCCCAAAGAGGCACCCCAAAGAGGCACCCCAAAGAGGCAGCAAGGCCCAAGTCAGAATCAAGATGCTAGCAGATTCAAAAGTGAAGGAAGACCCTCAGAACACTTTCTAAAGAGCCCCACCTTTTTCAAGGATTCAGAGGGATGAGCTCAGAAGTGAGAACCGGTGTTTTGGATGTCAGGGTTTTGGTCACCAGCTAAAAGACTGCCCGACTCCAGTTGTTTTGGTCACCAGCTGAAAGACTACCCGCCGCCGACTCCTGCCATGTCAAGAGGATAGGGAAGTCAAAAACCCAGAATGCAGAGACCAGCCCCTTCCTATCAGTCAAATTAGGGTCCGTCTCGTCAAAATCAGGGCAATCCCAGGAGGAATCTAGCTCAGCCATCTGCCTCTGTACAGAGTAATCTCAGAACTCCCTCCCAGAACTGGGGTAACCAAAGAGAAAGAGTTTCGCCCTAGTCTGCAGCAGCTGGAGCGGTTACAATAGCAAAAGTAGTGGAAGAGGAAAGAGGCCAGATTTATGCCGCAATTGAAAACCAAGGACCAAACCGTCAATTCTCAGTCATCCTTTCTAGGGTAAGTCATTCAAACTTTTGATTGATTCATGCTCATTCATTTATTTCCCTTGGATGCTTGCATAAGCTAGTCTTAGATCAGAAATCAGGGAAACCTATGCACGTTAAATTGGCCAGTGGGAAGATCCTTTTCACTCACCATGAGACAGATCGTATTCAGTTCAATCTAGATGGGAATATAACTGAGTGTCAGTTCAGAATCCTACCTTTGGCCAGTGGGAAGATCCTTTTCACTCACCATGAGACAGATCGTATTCAGTTCAATCTAGATGGGAATATAACTGAGTGTCAGTTCAGAATCCTACCTTTGGGAGTTTTTGACGGGATCCTTGGAATGGATTGGCTCCACAAAAATCAAGCTGACATTCACTGTCACGATTGAACCATTTCCTTCCGTGACCTTCACGGAAACAAAGTTCAAGAAACCGGAATTTTAGGATCCCCAAGTCTGCGATTAGTAAAAGCTTCTAAGTTACTGAATGGAATTAGAAAGAAGCAGCTCATTTACGTTGTCAAAATGAATCCAGTAGACGCAAAGTTAAAAGCTAAAGAACCAAAATGGTTAAGTGAATATGATGATTTATTCCCAGCAGAGTTAATAGAGATGCCTCCGATTCGGGAAGTAGATCATGTGATAGAATTAACCCACGGAGCTCAGCCAGTAGCCCAGCGCATGTATAAAATGCCAGTCCTTGAAGCCATTGAACTCAAGGAACAGCTTAGGCAGCAGCTGTTAGAACAAGGGTTTGTAAGACCCAGTGTTTCACCTTGAGGAGCGCATGTTCTCTTTCAGAAAAAGAAAGATGTTACGCTAAGACTCTGTGTGGACTACAGAGGTCTCAATCAGCTAACAGTTAAGAATAAGTATCCTATCCCCAGAATTGATGAGCTTCTAGACAAGCTAAATGGAGCCCAGATCTTCACAAAGATAGATCTCAAATCAGGGTATTATCAAATCAGGATTAATGAGCAAGATATCCCGAAGACAACCATCAATACTCGGTATGGACACTATGAATTTATAGTCATGCTGTTTGGTTTGACAAATGCCCCAGCTACATTCAATCGCCTAATGCAGGACATTCTCAGAGAATACTTGGATGATTTTGTTCTTGTTTTCTTTGATGATATTCTGATTTACTCAAAGAATGCAGCTGACCATGAAGCTCACGTTTGAAAAGTTCTTGAGATTCTAAGGAAGCACCAACTCTTTGTAAAAAAGAGCAATTGTACTTTCTCTACCGAGACCATGTTGAATACTTGGGCTTCCTAGTATCCAAAGACGGGATTTCTCCAGATTCCGCTAAAGTCCAAGCAGTCATAGATTGGCCTGAACCAAAGACAGTGAAAGAAGTCAGAGGATTCTTGGGACTAACTGGTTGGTATAGAATTTTTATACCTAAGTATGATCTCATAGCTTCCCCCCTGACTAATCTTCTCAAGAAGAATATACCATTTCAATGGTCTGCCAGGTGTGTCAGAGTGCTTTTGATAAGCTGAAGATCGCTTTGGTAACCAATCCCGCTCTGAAATTGCTAGATTTCTCTCTACGCTTTGAGGTAGTAACTGATGCCAGTGGTTTTGCCCTAAGAGGTGCACTCATGCAGGAAGGTCGTTTAGTGGCCTACGAATCCCAAAAACTCAGAACGCATGAGAGAAATTATGTTGTCCACGACCTGGAGCTACTTTCAGTAGTATATGCCCTGAAGTTGTGGAGACATTACCTACTGGGTCAAAGACTCACTTTGATGACAGATCATCAGAGCTTAAAGTGGATCTTCACTCAGAAGGATCTTAACGTGCGCCAAAGAAGGTGAATGAAGACCCTGCAGGAATTTGATTTTGACATCAAGTACCGCCCATGCAAAGAAAATGTGGTAGCAGATGTCCTCAGCAGAAAAGCCTCCTTGCTTGCAATTACAGTGGTGTCAAATCCATTGATTAATGAGGGAAGAGACAAGATCATGCAAGATAGATTCTTTGGCCCTATTGCTACCCTACTTATGTAGGAAAGCAAAACTCCTCAGGAGTTGAACCAGGTTCAAGGGTACACCTTGGATGATGGAATTTTGTATTATAATAGCAGGCTATGCATTCCCAATGATGAGGGAACTAAAGGTCAAATTCTGAATGAAGCAAAAAAGGATGTACTTAATCATGTACGTCAATGCCTGATTTGTCAGAAAGTCAAAGCAGAAAGAGTAAAAATGTCTGGAAAGTTACATCCATTAGACATCCCCCAGATGAAGTGGGAATGCATCAGTATGGATTTTATTACTGGACTACCTTCAGTGCAATCAGGTTACAACTTCATCTTCGTGGTAGTTGATAGACTAACCAAAGTTGCCCAGCTGATTCCAGTAAAAGAAACCTACACTGCGATGGACGTGGCCAGAGTGTTCTTCAAGGAAATCTTCAGATTGCATGGCCTACCCAGGAGAATAGTAAGTGATCCAGATCCCAAGTTCACATCAAGATTCTGGACTGCATTTTTCGAAGCAGTAGGAACTTTCTTAGATCTCAGCACAGCTTACCACCCTGAGACTGATGGTCAAACAAAAAGGGTGAACCAAGTAATCGAAGATATACTTCGGTCATGCTGTGGGGCAAGGAACCCAAAAAGTGGCTTAACTATCTGCACCTAGTCGAGTTCGCCTACAATGCCTCTTATCACCGAAGCATCGGGATGAGCCCTTTCAAAGCTCTGTATGGACAAGACTGCCTAACACCATTAACTTGGTCTGACCCATTGATTACGAAATGTCCAAACAGATGCTTGACGACATGGAGCAGCAGATGCAGTCAATCTGCAAAGATCTAAGAGCTGCCTAGGATAGACAGAAGCAGTATGCAAATAAGAAGAGGTCAGACAGAGATTTCGAAGAAGCAGTATGCAAATAAGAAGAGGTCAGACAGAGATTTCGAAGAAGCAGATATGGTCTTCATTCGAGTGCGCCCAAAAAGAAGTTCTCTATCTCTTGGGAAGTACAAGAAGTTATCCCCCAGATACCGTGGGCCATATCTGATTACAAAGAAAGTACGTGACTTCTTAGTCTATGAACTTCTTCTGCCTCCTCATCTCAAAGTACATAATGTATTTCATGTCAGCTTACTTAAAAAGTATGTACCGAGCCTGAGTCATGTGCTTAATGATGATGAACTCTTAACTTCTTCAACCCAAGGGCTGATGGAACTCCAACCTGAAGAAATCCTTGATGTTCGAGAGAAGGTTCTCAGGAACAGAATTCTGAGAGAATTCTTAGTCAAATGGAAGTTCTATCCTTTTGAAGACGCTACCTGGGAGAAAGAAGCCGAACTATTGCGGGATTACCCCATTGAAGAAATAATGAAAACCCTCCCAAAAATGAGTAAATACTCACATAAGATGAAGAGTGGACTAAGGACCAAAGGAAATACTAAAAAAATGAAATTTTGACACCTCTCAGAGTGGGGATTCCCGGGATCTTGTGAAGGAGGCACCTATTTCACATGTGTGGTGGAGTTTTAAACTCTCAAATAATGAGATATTTCATCTCTCCTCTCTCCTGATTCAAGTCTAGTTCTAAAAAGTAAGCTGAACTAACCCAAAAATGGTCAAAATTTGACCAAACTGATCTGAAAAATTCTAGAATTAGTTTGCTTGGTTAGAGGCTCACTTTTTTCTATAAATAGAAGCCTTCCTCTTTGTAAAAGCTTAATAGTGTTTATGCACTGTTACTCTACTCCTCCCCAAAGCCAAAAACATTGAATTCATTTGATAATTCACTTGTTTTTGACTAATTTCCTCTACAAAGAATTGGTGGCCACTCTTGATCCAAACAAGAGTAGAACCCTCAATCCTTAAGTCAAAGGAAAGCTCACAAAACTCCATGTAAGTTAGAAATTTTACTTTTTTTTTAATTCTAATCTATAGTTTTTTTGAATTCTTGCTTTTTAATGTGATTTTGGATGTTAAGCCTTAATGAAAAGGCTTCTCCCTTCGCTTTATTAAGAATTTCAATCTTTCTTTATCCTAAAATGAGTAACAAATAAATTGATTTAATCTTTCTTATTGTTTACTCACTTGAAAGTGAGAATTGAGTAGATTAGAGTGTTTTACTTCAACTATTTAAATTAAAGTGATATTTATAATGTAAAAATTTAGAAATGGTTAGCCATACAAAGGAGGTTATGGCAAAATTTTCTTAAATTTTGTAGAAATAAGTTTTATCTTTATGTTATTCAAAAAGAAAAATCCCCACCGTTTGTATATTCTAAAAGGAATTCTTTTTAATTTAAAAGTGTTATTTTCATTAGATTCAATTTCTATGCATAGAAACATGCATATTGGATATTTTTTATTATAAAAGTGTTATTTTTATTAGAGTCAATTTCTATGCATAGAAAAATACATATTGGATGCCTTCTAGCCGGTTCAGTTTGTCATCTTGGTGATCCTGCCAACTCGGCCCTGGATCCCTTGGGTCATCCATTTGGTGTTGTCGAGTATCCATTGCTCTTGACTCGAGACGTCTGTTGTGCCGTTCACGCCGAATTCTGAGCTGTTACTTCGGCGTCAAGCTCAGTCTCTCTTTCTTGCCTTGCTTCTTCCTCAATTCTAGCGGCTTCTTTCGCGTCCAGGTAGCCACCTTCTGTGGTCTTCCCCTTTGGCATAAGCCTTGATCAAACTCACCGCGACGCGACGTTTCCTGCTCTGATACCAAGTGTCACGGAGGAGCGGTGATCTCGGGTCGCCATCTGGGTGCGAGTTCCCGCTTGGGACTAGAAAATCCAGTACAAAAGTGAAAACAGAGAGTACTTACTGAATGCTGCACACCAAGACCTATACCTCGTCTCGAAGAGGACGACGAGCCGGTCGTTTTGAGTAGTAGAACTTCGAAAACGGACTCCGTATTAAGGAGTTATGACCAAAAACGTACAAACAACAATAAAAAACGGTGTCACCCAAATGCGGGCTTCCAACCCAAAACTTGTATTGATTCAATGCCGACACGCGACGAGATTATAATGGGATCACAAGAGTGATGAGAGGAAAGACTTATGGGTATCCGAGGCGCGGGATCCCTTGCCCACAAGTCGTCTTGTATCTAAACGAAGGTAGGAGAGGTCAGGCTAAGCCACATTACTCCACCTCAAGGTACTCCCATATAGAGGCAAAGACTTCAGGGCATCCAAGCATCCCTCGAGAGCACCATGTGAGGCCGGATAGAAATCCCAAAAATCCCATGCCTCACACATAGAGACATGCATGCATCCAAAAGACCATGCACACCTCGCCTTTTTTCACGAATGAGAGAGAGAGAGAGAGAGAGAGAGACAGAGAGAGACAGAGAGGAAATTTAACATGCACGCTGTCGATTCGTGAACTTACGAGCGTGCAGAGAGAGCGAGTCCTACCAGAGCCTGCAAAAAAAGCACAAGAGCCTCACCACGGCAGAGCCAACACGGGCTAAGAGAGAGAGAGAGAGGAACAAACCAGGTATCATGCAGGCGAGAGCTCAAGGTCGAGGAGCGACCAGCAACGAACTGCAACAACGGAGGGTGGAAGGCATTTTGAATCAGGCAGCATGTCTGGAGGACGGGACTTGGAGATTACTTTTGCAAGCTGACAGAGGGCGGCGGCAAGTCAACGTCCTTGTGCATGGGCAAAGGAAGGAGGGGGGCTCTGGCAGAGGGCAGTGCCTGCAGAGGGTGGTCGGAGGGTGTAATTACCTGGATGGCTGAGGGTGGTGCAGAGGGCGGCTACCAGCGATCTACTGCAACATTCGTGGAACATTGTTGAGGGTGGTGGTTGCAGCACTGGCACACACAGACCCTCATTTTGCAGCATCCAAAAAAACTGGACACGTGGCATGTAGATGGAAGCCCTATAATATATATAGACAAGCATAATGCAAAATAAAAAAGCATGTTCATTTGCTTGCTCCCACAAAATAAGGCCTAAGCGTGATAGTAGTTTGTCTTTACAAATGGGGAAAATAACATGTTCATTTTCTTACTCCCACTGCCATACATACATAAACACAATAATGTCTAAAATATGTCCTCTTGATGCTTGATGATGATGTCTTAAATTTTTACAGCTAATGGTCCCACAACAATCAAGACTTTATTACTAGTTTTGGAATGAATACCTTCATTCCAAGAAATATCCAATCTTTATGCCTTTAAAAGTTAGGACCTATAAATTGTGAGTTGGAGCCAACATTTTTATAGGTGTCTTACAAACAAGAACCTATCAAATTGCCAATCATGCAACCCAATGAGCAATGAGTAAGCTCTCATTACTTATGAGGTAGCTTGATCACCACAAAATCTAGAAAGAAGATGTTAGCCTAAATTTCCAATTTGACACCTTCCACCATATGAATGGGGTCACCTCATGTAAAAGTTAGTTGTCTTGGTAATATGGAGGCCTACCATTTGTAGTGTGAATTCCTAATAACTTATAAGGACTCTTATAAGTTATGAGAGAGATACTAGAATGGCCTACACCCATGCATTTTGCAATCATTGGCTTATGGTCATCCACCACTAATATATATGCCTTGTTCTTCCAAATGCCTGATGCGCAATAGGGCTCAAAGGGACACCTCGGACCAGTACTCTTGGAGCAACTTCCGCACTAAGAGGGGTTCCTCGTTGTTTGATGATGTTATGTCAATGAGTGCACGACAACAGGGGTAAGAGAGGGTGTTTCTAGCATGACATATGAGAGATCTTTGAATGCTTGTAAAGAACGCGTGGTTCACCAGTGTATGTGAAATAATGGAAGAGGGGTCTCACTGTGTTCTCGTTCTGGTTCTCTCCCGTGGATTTCTTTTGAGAATGGGTCTCTCCCATGCCTCGACCAGAAAGGTAGGAAACTATTGGTTTGATCTCTCCCATGGCAATGGGTCTCTTCCATGGCTCATCCAAGCTGAAGCAAGTAGGAAACTACTGTTGCTAGTGAAGCTTACAGAGTACCTTCAGGTAATAGCAATCAATCCTTGTCTCATGATTGCCTTTCTCAAAGAAAGAGCAATGCCTCCTCTCTGTAGTATGACTGGAATTTTAACACAGAGCACACCATGGACCCACCACTTGGCCTTCTACTAGGATCTCAACTCCTTTTATCTCCCTCCTAAGTTGCACTCCTTTATCCCCCTCCTAAGTGGTTCTGCTCCTCATTTTGGCTACTTTGGAGCTTCAGAGCCCCCATTTTCTCTTGAGGTGGGCTACTGGGTCATCTAGAGAAGCTACGATGGATGAAGTGTAGCCCCCACCCCCCAACTCAAACATGAGTCGCGTGCTCCTAGAATTCCATCAAGGTGCTTGAATCTTTTAGTAGGGCCTATGGAATCCACCGCCGTGTCATTATTGTACCATGAAATCATCAGGGTGGACGAGCCACTAGGATTGTGGTCCTTGTAATCAGCTCAGTTGCGGTTTCTCTATAAGGTGCTTAACTCCTGGAGGAGGATATGATCATCCTAGTTGCCATGGTTGCAAAGTATGTTCAATTGAAAGGTGTATAATTTTTCCCACAGTTCAACTCAAAATCGGCTACTTGTCTGACGACGCACCAAAAGTAGGTAGACGGGAAGAGTATCAAGGAGGTACTAAACGTAAGAAGTGGCTTCTCTGTCCAATCTCCTGCTTGCTGCACATGGGTCATCAGCATGTTCCAACGGTAGAACTTCTGATAAATGGACACGACGAAGCACACATGATAGCGGTTCAAGACCTTAGGCTTGGGCTAGAACTAGTTATTCCGAGGATTAGGATTTCCTAGGTTAGGTGCACTAACTTAATGGGGTACATAAGGAGGAACGTTCTCTACGATTCTATGTTTGGATTATAGAGAGACACGTTTTGGGTGGACTTTAATGGGAAGGCCTACAACGAGTGAAAAAATAAATTTGATTAATTAGGTGAAGCTTTTTTTGGGTTACCTTAGATATTAAGGTTTATGTTAACCTTTCAAACATCGCAACCTTGGTATGATAGGGTTTGGCATCCATGTTGGCGAACCTTCGCCGATGTCAACAACTCCCTATGTTGAGGATACCGAATAGGGGCATATAAGCATCAGAGACATAGAGAGAGATCAAGATAGGGGGAAAGGGAGTAGAAGAGATCGACGAGGAAAAGAGGTGGGCCTTGACAAGAAGAATTTTATAAATCTCAATGGAAAATATAAAATTTCAATGGAATCAAATCCCTCATAGCTGTAGACATGTGGAAGCTTTGAATTTTCATAGCCATTAGTGTCCCATCGAGCGTGACAAAATTTTGGCATACCTATAGTAGATTTGGTTGCATAGGTGCACTAAATGGAAGACTATAGCATCACAAGAATGGTTCCTACTTTAGGGCAAATAGGATTTGAAGGGCAACGTGGGTTTTCTTAAGACATTCAGTTTAAAAGCTTGCCCTTTCTACAAGAAGGATAAAATTTGCAACTGGTCGTCCATTGACATTTTATTAAAATTTTAACAATGCTGAAGGTCGCGTCTACTTTCTTAAACATGTTGAAAGCAAAGCGATGACAAAAACTCAAAAGAACACAATTCCCAAATGAGCATAAACAACATCCATGAGAGTCATAAAACAACCTTAGAGGATCACAAAGTTGAATTCAATCCATTTACCATTTGTAGAATACAAGAGAGCTACAGAGATGCACTCATGAAGAGAAGAAAACAAGGGTGCAAGCTCAAAAAAATGAGCGTGACTGCAGTTCAAGTTGTTTGCATGGATCTCGATTTCCTACTCCTCAAAGATTTCCAAGCTTCAAAATAATCATCTCAAAGCATTTCTTCAGGATATTTTACCTTTTGGAGTGTTTAATGCAACAAACATCACCAAATTTAGCATGTCAAGTGACAACCTATTCCAAAATTGGTCTTTGATCTTGTTCATTTTTAAGAATCCCCTCTCACATGCAACTGATTGGTTAGGCAACTTATGTGAGTATTCTCACGTAAGTTTGAATACTTATTACTCAATACATAAAGTTTCTCCTCTACAAGTGCAGAGTCACCCATTACTTTTAGATGGGCATTTTTTTGGGTTGCCCTTCTTTTGACATTTGGTAGATTATTCTATACTTCTTTTTAGAAGGGAAAATTTAGAACTAACATGACAATTCATTTTTCTTAGAGGCCTTTATATGATGGGTTGGAGGCCATTGGATGGGTAGATGGCCATCAAATCCTATCACTACTCTAGGGTAGTATACCCTCAAGAGTTATTACACAAGCTAGGGACGCATGCGACTATTCAGCCTCGCTTCAGTAGATACAAAAAAATAAAATAAGAGACACACCATTATTGAAAACACCACTTGAGAAGACACGTAAAACCATAATATACTAATATTAATAACTCGTGAGCGTAGTATACTCTCAAGAGTTATTACACAGGCTAGGGAGGTGTGTGACTACTTTGTCTCACTCCACTAGATACACACAACAATAAATAGGAAGAACATGTAAAACCACAATATACTAATATCAATGCACAAAAAATACACGATCATGCTAAAACCCTTAAACAATGCCTAATGAAAGATGATACAACCAAGCTCACACAGTGTAGCACTACTACCAATAAATAGCTAGTTAACAACCACTCCCAAGTTATGTCACCTTTTTAGGCTCTCTATGGATATAAGTGCAAAAGAATTAGAGAGAATGCAAGGTTTGATGCAACAATGTAAGGACAACATGAAGGCAACACAAGAGAAGATGGAGTCTTATGCTAATGCACATAAAAGGCAAGAGGAGTTCAAAGAAAGAGATAATGTCTTCTTGAGGCTACAAAGTCAAGACCTTCTCTCGAGGATATACTCAACAACAAATTGGCATATAGATTTATGGGGCCTGTTATGGTACTCAAGTGGGGGAGGTAGCTTATCAACTTTAATTGACCAACCCTATAAGAATGTAAGACGTGTTTCAAATATCTAATCTCAAAATATATGTGAAACAAGATCTTCAAGTGGCAGATGAGTTGCCTCCCATGGATAAGGAGGGAGAGATCCAATACATACCAGAAAGGGTAGTGAGGAGAATCTTTGAGAAACAACTCCATTGAATGAAAAGGGTTGCTCGAAGATAAGTCTACATGGAAGGCTTTAGCTTATGTGCAAGAGCATTGGCTTATCCTTAATAATCTTGGGTGATATTTGAGCATTTACAAAAAAATTACAAGAGGATGCTAGAATTTCTAGTGGCCCACACTCACAAATTGTTCAAATTGGAATAATATGCAATATTGGGTGGCAAATATAAATAGGGCTCATGGAAGGGAACTTCTGAATCATTTGCATTTTGGAGCTATGGTCATTTCTTGGAGTAAATAGGTAATACCACTTGGGCTTTCATGGGAGTTGGCTCACTGTTCTTCTTGTGTGGGTTAGATAACATGGCCCCGATCCACTTATACCTATCATCTTCATGTATCTTTGATGTTATGTGCTATGTATTTTCTATCATGAGTAATTTCTGCATTTTCTTTTATTTTCATGATTACCTTGCTTACACCACAGGTTTCTAGATGCCCCCAATTCCATGGACATTCACATGCATCAAGTCCAATCAATGTCCAAGCTTAAAAAATACAAGTTTACACATGTAATGCATACGTCAACAAACAACATGCAATTGTACTTCAGGTAACTCACCCATCTTCACGCATTTCGCACACAATTGTAATCAAACTCCCCGAATATGAAACTTGCTAGGGAAATGACTAGTCATTATTTATAAGATTCACATGCGTATACGTATTCAACACGCCTATCAGTGTTAGGCCAGCCTTCTAATCATCATTATCTTAAGACTAAAGAGTATGCAAGCTTTGAGCATTTGAACTCGTTGGAACCTTTTAAATAGAGAGAGACTCATGGTCATGGCACCCTCACTCTGTGTATCATAACACACAGTTCTCAGCCCAGCCAATTAATTACACAAGCTAACATGTGGACTGCTACTGTTGCATTCTTCTATGTATTGATATAATCACATGAATCCTCCCCATGGCAAATTTACGGCATGTGAGATTTACATTGTCGCAGTTCCAAAGGAGGATTGAATGAGTCCACCCGCGAAGTACAAAAAAGTGTGTCAAATGCGTGCTTTCGAAAAAACGAAGAAAGATTGTGCAAGATTGGGAGTTGGGGGGGTGGTGGTGGTTGGGTTTCGTCCTACTTCTGCTCAAGTGTGTGTTTCATAGTGCTTCGACTACGCCAAAACTATGCGAGACCAACCGATGGGTATCACAAAAGTGGAATTCTCCTCTGAATAATTGGCCTGGAAATGAAAATAAAAGAGGGCTTGTTAAAAAATGCCAAAATGTCTCCAGCGAGCGAGAGAGAGAGATCATGAGCTCCCCCGTCCTGCACCACCTCATGTCCGTCGGACAACTCAAGCTATCAGATTGGACGGCAGCAGCAGCAGCAGCAGCAGCTCAGGTGCAGCGCTACAGGGAGGGAGGCAGAAAATGTGCGACCATATATGACGGAGAGCTATTATATCATAAACTTATGCATTCATCTCAAGCACAAGCAAAAATGCTGAACCGCAACTTTCGTTTCCCGTCCACTTATAACACACTGAAACTTAAAAGAGAAACGGGAAATTGAGCTTGAAACTAACAAGTTACGTTTTCAACTGCTTCAGTTTTTGAATGTGAAGGTACCTGCAAGAAAGTGAGGGTACCATATTTCATCATCTTTCCACATTTTGTCTGCAACAAACATCATTTTACTAGAATCCTTTACGGTGTTTCATTCACAGCAAAAAGAAAAAAGAAAACAGAAAAAAACAATTGTCCCAACAATTGCCTCGGGTGGTTAAATTTAGCCTACACAGGTTCGATTCTTCTCGCAACACAATCCTGGTAATAATATAATCTCCTTCACTCTCTATTGTTTAGTCTCTCACCTTTTGCATAGTACCAGTTCTTTTCGTGCCAAAATTTTCTCTCTTTTTCACCTAGCCCAGTTTATCATGCAGGGCATTACTGTGGCAACAAAGCTCGTTCTTCATTAGAATGCAGACTATCACATACAAAAAGAGATTCGATAGATTACCTACAACTTACTATCAATCAACGGCTCTCATCAAAAAGGCCGAGAGCCAAGAGTTACCCCAATCCCTCCCCAGATCTTCAGACTTCCCATTACTAGAGACGAAGTTAGAGCTAGCGTGCAGAATACACAAGACAGTTAAGCAATTCCTCTGTATTTTCATTGAAAAACCAGCACTTTGTGGGCTAGCAACCCAATTGCCCTTTAGGATGGAGGAGCCAAACGACTTTTTTTTTGTTGGGATTTTTTTGAAATTTAGATACAAACACTGCTCATTAACGTGAGGCAAAGCAAGCATAGCGCTCACTTACTAAGCAATGAAAGATGCTCAAATTGTTGGACCTGATGTCAGAGATAAAGCAGGCTCAACCATCTTCCAACTACAAGAAGTGCCGAAGTCAATTCCCAAGGTTGTTTTGCTTTCATAGCACGATTGGTTGCTGCATTTACTTCAGTGATCAAGAGCCTATGCCTAGAACAATAATGAAAACCAGTTTGCTTAGGTGAAACTTCTACCCATAGAACAGTTTCCACCAGTTTGTACTTTGGTTACCCTCGTTTGAGGGAACTGTACTTTATGAATTAAACCCACATTTGACTAATACTTCCAAATACTTGATTAGGGGCACTAAGCACATCCATGGTTACATAATCTTAAACCCTCATTTGCTGAAATCATAATTTCAAAACTTAATCTGCTATAACAAGATTAAGCATGGCTAATCACTCCACAAAGGTGGAGTATCTTAGTATCTGAAACTAGGGATAGATGTGTCTTCGGAGCAGCAGGTGTCACCACTTCTTGCTAGCATTCCCAAGAATCTTAGTTATTGGAGCATGGCTTGACTTCCCTGGCAGGTCGGGCAGTGGTGGTTCATCACATTCTCCTTGCAGTGGCATATTTTGGGTAAGGAAGGTTTTGCCTTTTCTCCTTTGGACTTCTAAATCCAAACCATACTACGTCAAGCAAAAATTTCCTAGACTCTACAAACCTTTCAAGTTGATCTATGTACACTTTTCTTTCCCCCCTGGGGGAAAAATATCCTTCTATTAGTTACCAAAAAAACAGTCATAGTGGCTAAGTACAAACTCGTCCCCAAAATGGGAAGCAAGAGTCAACAAGCATAAAAGAGGATTCTCTCCTCTTCCGGCTGGCTGCTCTAGGAGAAGGCTATCTCATACAGTGGGGGGGAGAGCAAACAACCACACAGGTGGTCTACAGTGCCAAGTGGGCTTCACCACCACTGTCAATAAGAAAGGGGCAGTGACACAAGATCCTCACGAAGGCCTCTCAGCGCTTCCGCAGGGGTCAAATGCTCCAGATGGACTCCGTTATTTGCAGGGTGAGGGTGCCTTAGATGACTTCACTGCATCGAGCTCCCCAAATATGCCACGTTGGAATACTACTGCAAATCTCCCATCTTTTGCTAGAACTTGAAGACCAGTGACCAGTAGGTGAAGCTGGAAAGGAATACGAAGGTGAGACCTAAAGGGCTAGTTCCCCACCCCCCTCCTCATATGACATGATGACCGTGGCCTTAGTGGCCCACACAACTGTGCCCCACGAAACAATGCGTGAGGGTGCCCGATCCATAGTGAAAATGCGTAGGATTTGCTGCCAAACTTGCTGAGCCTTCGCGCAATCCCAAAGACAATGCCGCTGGGACTCCTCAAGTCTCAGGCAAGATGCTGGCCTACCCCCAATGGCCAACCAAGTGCCAACTGCCGAGCTCCTATGCACCAACTGCCACATGAAGAGAGTGATCTTCCGCAGCCGAAAACTATCCCATAGCCTCTTCCAGAAATCTGAGAGAAAATGCGGTGAGAGGCCCTGGGACTGCGAGTGTCTTGGAGTGCCCTCAACCTCTGGCATCTGTATCCTACGTCCCAATTGTGTAGTGTATGCAAAAAAAGGGGGTGCCACACGTCTCCTTGCTGTCCTCTGGATCATGCCATGTCCACTCTCTCAAATCCCACTGGAGATGTGTGAGGCCGGCCCTCCCAAATCCACAAACGCCGAAGTCTCTCTCTGGCCACCTTGGCCAGTGGAGGGTCGATGTGCCACTCATGTGCATGGAAACCAATCACCCTCACCCTCTACTAGGTGCATCCCCTGAAATCCTCCAAGGGGGTCTCTGCTCTCTCCAGCCTGCCATGAGGTCTGATAGAGAAGGTGAGTAAGACGGAACTCTCATCTGCACATTGAACTGCCAGGGCCACTGCGGTGGGGAAGGAGGGTCCGGTATCCAGGCCAACCACTCCAAAGGGATGGAGGAGTCGATGTTGAGGCTAAGTCTGCCCCCGTCTCGGATCCCACTAAGGCCCCTCTCTCCTGGGCCTCTCGAGGCAGTTCTTTGAGTATAAGCCAATCTCCAAATGATCTAGCAGGACCGATGCTCAAAGCTCCCCATGATACGTGTGGGTAAGCCGCAAGCATGTGACCACTAGGCAGGTGGACCATGGGGTTCCAAATCACAGGCTGTCGGAGACGCTCCTCGGAGGCTACTAGATCTGAAGAGCTGGCCTGAGACAATCCCAAGCTCGCAAGAGGCTGGTTGCAAATCTGTCCTCAAATGCAGGGCTAAAGCCACTAGCCCGCATCTCTGTGAAAATCCATCTCGTGCTTTGAGGCCAAGGGCCTCCAAGAATCGGGGTGCAGGTGGAGATCCTAGCCAGGAGGAAGTCCTTCCAAGGCTCACCACCCGGAGGAAGGCCTCGGACAATCAACTTGCCCAAAAGGGCGTGGCTTTGGCTGAATGATTAGTCTCCATGCCACCTTGGCCTGAGCAGGCCTCCAGTTGCTGCCAACCCATAGAAAGTTGTTGCTGAACCTGACCAATATAAGCCGCGAGAAAGCCCATCAAGAGGTCATGTACCACATGGTGGCTTTCCCCACCACAACCTGGCCAGCTAAAGAAAGCGTGGTCGAACTCCAGTATAGCAATGCTCAAAAGAACAATGCCAACTTGGGTGCCCCTCAGGACCCACTAAAAAGCCTCAACTAAACGCCAAGTCGGGGCAGGGGATGAGCCAACCCAGAATCCACATAACTTGTGCCAATTAATCTACGCTCCTGATGCACGACAGAGGATCTCAATCGCCTTGGCAAATCTTTGGAGGTTCCCCTCGTCCCCCGACAGGTATGCTGCCATGTCACCGGTGAACTCGGAATCATGAAGCTCCTCCCGCGCACAAATGCGAAGACGCAATTCCTGGAGATGGATCTCCTGGGCGAAGAGAAAACTACTCATGGCCTCGACGACGAACAAAAAGAGGTAAGATGCTAGAGGGCAGTCTTGCCGGACCCAGCGAGAAAGTAGAAATCTGTCGGCTCTAGCTCCCTGGTAAGAACCTAGTTGTGTGAAGCCGAGTAGGGTGCCGAAACACCTCGGACCCACTCCTTTGGAAATTCCATCTTGCAACCTCCCTAATCTTTTTCAACATCCTGTAAGGTCCATAGAACCTAGGGGATCCCTTGGTAAACTCCCTCGGTTAACATTGCCTATTAGCATAAAACCATGTACGATCTTGTGCACTCCCAATAGCCTCTCGGGCACTAAGTAGCATTTCTTGCATATCTGCTAGGAAATCTCTAGCTACAACAATCTGAATATCCTTAAGTCCAACTGTTACTGGAGATCTAGGTTAGTACCCGTACATTAGCATAAACGGACTGTAACTAGTAGCCGCATGTTTAGCACTATTATAGGCAAACTCGAGATATACTCCTCCCCATCCGATGGTCTCTTGGAGACACTTGTACGAAGTATATTCTCCAAAACCTAATTCACTCTTTCTGTTTTGTCCATCAAACTAAGGATGATCAAAGGAACTCATACTTAGTGTAGTCTCTAATCTCTGGAAAACTAACTGCCAAAAGTGTCGAGAAAACTTCACGTCCCTATCACTAACTATATCAAAAGACACTCCATACAACTTGGAAAGCTGCTAAACACACTGTTGCATCAATTAAGTTGAATTCATTGTCACTTTTGTAGGTAAAAACCATGCCATCTTTGTCAATGTGTCTACCACCACCCGGATAGCCCAGATAGCATCATTCCCTCTATCGTGGTAAATGAAGTCCATGGAAATACTCTTCCATTTACCTCCTCGGATCTCTAGAGGATGCAACGTACCTCTAGCCCTAAGACATTCAGCCTTATACTTGACATTGACGACACTTTACCACATACTCTTGAACATATGCCTTCATCTTAGGCCAGTAAAACGTCCATCTTACCAAATCATAGGTATGTTGTACCCCTCAATGACCCACTGTAGGAGCCTCATGAAATTCATACAAGATCCTTTTCCTAATCTCAACGTTATCTAGCACGCATATAAGATTTTGGCCAAGGCCATCAGCAGGCGACTTCAGCCTTCTCTCCTAGACTTGATCCACGACACTTAGACTGGTTTTGTTCAGGATCGGAGCATTCTAGACAACATCTTTACCCTTTGGGAGGTGACAACTTCAGCCAGGATGCGAAGACCTCATTGTGCTACTCCTAGACTTTGAGAAAGCTTATGACAAGGTGGATTTGAGCTTTCTGGAGGGCACAATGAGCCGGGTGGGATTCCCCATGGAGTGGATTCGTGGAGTCTCAAGACTTTATTCAGCATCACACAACCAGGTTCTCATTTAGGGAGCCCGATGCAACAGATTCCCCCTTTCCCTCTCGGTTCGACAGGGCTGTCCTCTGGCACCGTACCTCTTCCTATTTGTCGCCGAGGCCATGAGTAGTTTTCTCTCCGCCTAGGAGACCGGACTTCAAGGATTGCGCCTCCCCTCTGCACGCAAGAGGGGCTGGAGGACTCAGAGTTTGCAGACGACACAACATCCTACCTTGCACGAGATGTTGGAATCTCCAGAGATTCGTGGAGGCGATCGAGATTTTCTGTCATGCATCAGGAGCGCAGATCAACTGGCACAAGTCGTGTGGTTTTTGGGTAGGGTCAGCACCCGCCCCGACTTGCAACCAGTTGAGGCTTTCCAGTGGATCCCGAAGGGCACTCCAGTTCGCTACCTCAGTTGCCAGGTTGGCATTGATCTCTCCCCCGAGCAACAACTCGCTTTGCTTCTTCTGAGTGTTTAGAAGAAGCTTTTATATTGGAGCTTCGCGAGGCTATCCTAAGCAAGCAGATTGGTGGTGGCGAACTAGGTACTGCTTGCCACCATGTGGTACATCACTTTGTGTTGGGCCCTCTCTCAGGCATGTATTGGCTAGGTACAGCGTTTGATCCGGAACTTCTTGTGGGCTGGAAGTGATGGGAGCCAGCTCTACAGCCCCAACCAAATAAGCCCTGCGATTAAGCATAAGCATGGAAACATAAGGACATAGCATCAAGCTCACCGCCCAACCATAGAGCCATTCAGGCTGAGCCCAAGCACGAGGGGACAATAGCATCCAAAACATGGCTCCACGTGCAAAGTCCTAGCGTCCCATACCACCAGTACACACCCACCGGATGTACGCACGGAGTAGTCTCAAGGCCTCGAGTCTAGGTCTGAGGAGCTCTCTCTTAAATTGACCCATAAAGTGACTTATATCCTCCTGTAAACCAGGAGCCAAATATAGCACATGTCTCATAAAAGCTACTAATCCCCCCACTTAAGATGCCTAACCCCAAGCTATGGTTAACCCAACCCGAGGGTCTTAGCCCTGGTTAGCCCTGGGACGTAACATACTTCCCCCCTCTTGAACCATTGATGTCCTCAACAATGAATTCGGGGAATCGACTCTTCAAACTACGCACTGACTCCCATGTAGCCTCGACCTCAGACTGGCCCTTCCACTTGATCAAGTACTCTGAATAAACGGTATACCGAGACCGCTTAGTACGTTGATCCATAACCAACTCACGCTCTAGGGGAATATACCTAGTCATGTCCTCGAGGTTAGGGATCTCCTCCACTGGGACAATCTCATCATCTTCACCCAGATGTTCCTTTAAATGACTGATGTGAAAAACAAGGTGAATCTTGATTCCAGAAGGAAGTGCTAACCGATAGGCTACCTCACTAATCTTCTTTGTGACTTGATAAGGCCCACAACATCGAGAAGACAACTTGTAAACCTTACTAGTTCTCATCGTTTTAGAGTCCCTTCGGACTTTAAGATACACCCACATGCCCTCTTGTCAGGCTCTGGGGGTTCGTCGTTGGTTGGCATAAAACTGAGCACGATCTTGAGCACTCTTTACGCTTTCCCTTGCAATTTTCAGCATGTCTTGCATATCTTGCAGGAAGTCCACTACTGATTGCAATTTGACTCCCCTTAGCCCAACGGCTATAGGTGACTTTGGTTGAAAACCATACATAAGCATGCATGGGCTATAGCTCTTAGCCGCATGCTTACTGCTATTATAAGCAAACTCAATCTGTGGGAGGTACCTTTCCCACTCAGACTGTCTCTTGGAGACATACGCCCTCAACATATCCTCCATAGTCTAGTTAGTCCTCTCCGTCTAACCATTCGACTCAAGATGATCCGAAGATGACATACTTAAGCGTGTTTCCAATTTGGAAAATAGCTTGCTAGAATTGTGCAGTGAATTTGGGATCCCTGTCACTGACAATCTCCTCAGGCAGTCCATAAAGCTTGTACAACTGCTCCACAAAGAGCTGAGCCAACTCATGACTCTTGAGTCTTTACCGTCGACTTAGTAGGGATAAATCTTGCCATCTTCGTCAATCGGTCTACAACAACCCAGATTGAGTCATGGCCCCTATTAGTCCGGGGTAATCCAACTACAAAATCCATTGAGATACTTTGCCATTTGTTCTCAGGAATTTGCGAAGGATGTAACAACCCACCAACTCTAAATTAGGCCTTTTAGCTTTGTTAAGCTGGCATTGGGAACACTTCCGCACATAATCCTCAACAAAGGACTTCATGCGCGGCCAGTAAAAATGCCGGCCAACCAAGGCTAAGGTTCTATGTATGCCTGAGTGCCCCACACTAGGTGCGTGATGGAACTCATGCAATATCAAAGTTTGGATGTCCAGATCACTGGGCACACAAACCTTGCCATCCTTGAATAGTAATCCACCTCTAATGGAATACTTTTCCAATATCTTTCTCTTAGCAGCACTCACCGGAGTGTCCGGAACACTCGGATCTCGCAGACTGCTTCCGGCCTAGACCAATTGCCGATCACTAGGCACACAAACCTTGCCATCCTTGAATAGTAATCCACCTCTAATGGAATACTTTTCCAATATCTTTCTCTTAGCAACACTCACCGAAGTGTCCGAAACACTCGGATCTCGCAGGCTGCTTTCGACCTAGACCAATTGCCAGATTCTACCAAAATGGGAATCTTGTTGGCAACGCCCTTTGAGAGAGAGATAAAAGTCAGTCGTTATCTCAGCAAAAGAGATAGCATTGACCTCGGGGATCCTACTAAGGGCATCAGCGACCCGATTGGTCGTTCTCCTACGATAACGGATCTCAAAGTCAAACTCCTGCATGAGGTCAACCCATCTGGCCTTCTGACCCCTCAGGTCAGGCTAATCACAAATATACTTCAACGAATGGTGATCTATCCTCCAGACTACAATCGAGACCCATACCAATAGTGTCTACAGATTTTCATCCCATGGACAACAACCAGAAGCTCCTTTTCCTGGGTAGGGTACCTCATCTGTGCATCTGAAAGCTTTTTACTTTCAAATGCTATGGGCCTCCCATCTTGGAATAGGGAAACACCTATTGCATAATCGTTGGCATCCGTTTCAACCACAAAAGGTTTACTGGGATCCACAATCAGCAACATAGGCGCTGAGGTAACAAGCTCCTTCAGTGCTTTAAAACACCGGTCCAACCTCTCGCTCCAAACCACTGGAGGACTTATCTTGCCTTTCTTGCTTCTCACCCCCTTTAAGAGTTCAGTCAAAGGGGCAGCAATCTTGGCATAATTCTTGATGAACTTCCTGAAAAAGCCAGTGAATCCCAAAAAAGATTTCACTTGCCAAATCGTCCTTGGAATAGGCCATTCAAGGACCTTCCGAAGATGGTAGTATGCGCTCCTGTGTGGATTACAAAGGCTTGAACAAGCTTATTGTGAAGAACAAGTATCCTTTACCGAGGAGGGATGACTTGGTGGATTGTCTTCAGGGTGCTAAGTATTTCACCAAGATTGATCTACAGTTAGGCTATCATCAGATAAGGATTAAACCGAAGGAAGTGCCTAAGACTGCGTTTCGGACACGCTATGGCCACTATGAGTTGTTGCAGGAGAGGCTGACAAAGGTCCAGACACCTCCACAGATGAAACCGAGGTATCCATGTATTCAGCCATGAATCAGTCCGGAAAGAGCACTTGTAGAGAGAGTAAAAGCTTGAGGTGGTGGTGTAAACTTTTCCAAGCAGGCGAAAGCAGAGAAGAAAAGTGGTGCACAAGAAGGAAACCCAAAAGCAGGCAGTTCGGGTTGTCAAAAAGCACAGATTCTGGTTGACTTCAGAATTCTATGTGCTTAAGTGACAAAACACCCAAAAAAGAATACTTGGCTCCAAAAAAGCATCTCAGTTGTGCGCCCTCCAGAAAAGCTCCAAATCGACCTGTTTTAGGCAAAAAGCACCACGTGTGCTTTTTCACACACTACACGCACCTACATGCCATATATGGAGTACTTGGCCCCTACTGATATGCGCCCATATCCTGGCCGTCCAGCCCAGTTATGGGGCGGGGCATCCCCCTTCACACCCGGGCATGCCCACACATGGGTACCACAACCACATATGGGTAGTCACTCAGGACAGCCTGAATCGGCTCACAGCAGTGCTTTTCCCCTCTCTCTGTGCTCTGAACAGTGCCCACACAGCCTTCTCTGCACATGTCAAAACCTACAGCATGCTCATCTCTTCACACCCCTCTTTCCTCCCGTTCATGGCGATCAGCAGGGCTGTTCATGGCAGCACTCGGAGACAGGGTGACCAGCCCGCATAGAAACCCTAATAATTCAGCTATGGAGAAAAAGCTATGGGGTGAAACCTAGAGATGCAAAAGCACACGACGACGGGTACAAACATAAGGTTTTAGGGCGAACAATTCCCCCGTACAAAACTCGAAAAAGCACAATGCTTACCCACTGCTTTTTCACATGGATATGGAGTTCTTTGCAAAACTCCCACACATCCAACCACACCGATCTTCTCCCTCAAGTCTGGTTACTCCCTACCTTCCGTCCAAGCGTCCTATACCACCCAGACCTTGGAAAGCAAAAAAGTAACCCGACGACTTAAGCTCCGGAGGACCCAGGTGATGGATTTTCTCCTCTCCTTCTTTCGGAGATTTCCAAGCTTAATCCGAGCAGGTCTAGCTTTGATACCAATGTAAAGCCCCAACCAGATAAACCCTGCAATTAAGCATAAGCATGGAAACGTAAGGACAGCATCAAGCTCACAGCCCAACCATAAAGCCATTCAGGCTCACCCCCGAGCACGGGGGAACAATAGCATCCGAGACATGGCTCCACGTGCAAAGTCCCTGGCGTCCCATACCACCAGTACACACCCACTGGATGTAAGCACAGAGTAGTCTAAAGGCCTGAAGTCTGGGTCTGAGGAGCTCTCTCTCAAACTAACCCATAAAGTGACTTATATAGGCCTCCTATGAACTAGGAGCCAAATATAGCACGTCTCATAAAAGCTACTAATCTCCCCACTTAAGATGCCTAACCCCAACCTATGGTTAACCCAACCCGAGGGTCTTAACCCTGGTTAGCCTTGGGATGTAACACCAGCTAGGGCCAATGTGGCATGGAGAGTGATCATTCAGCCACATAGCAGAGGGGGGCTTGGCCTCATCGCGATCCCACTATACAAGGCCGTGCCCTGCTGGGTAAGTTGATTGTCCTACCCGGTGGTGAGCCCTTGAAGGATTTCCTCTTGGGCCAAGATTTCAACCTGCACTCCGAGCCTTGGGGGCCCGTGGCCGCAAAGTACTAGATGGATCTTCACAAAGCCCAGTCTTTGAGGACAGATTCGTAGCTAGACTACTTCGTGCTTGGGATCATCTCAGGCCAGCCCTTAGACAGTGTTCCAGTTGCCTCAGAGGAGCAGCTTCGACAGCCTTTGGTCTGGAACCCCCCTGATCCGTTTACCCAGTGGCCACATGCTAGGGGCCCGACCGCATATATCTTGGGGCGCCTTCAGCATGGGACCAGCCAGGTCTCTCAGAGATTGGATTGCATACATGTAGTTACCTCAGGAGGTGCAAGAGAGAGACCTAAAAGGGATCCGGGATAGAGACAGGCTCAGCATCGACATTGACTCAACTATAACTCAGACTCCTATTCGTGACCGACCCCCCCCCCCGGTGTGGCTAGACGTGTTTACCAGACACGATATCCTCGTGGCGGTCCATGGAGCAAATGAGGACAGTGGTCTGCTCACTTTTTCTATTGGATCCCATGGCAAACTAGAGAGATCAGAGCACCCCTTGGAGGATTTAAGAGGCTGCACCTTGCAAAGCGTGAGGGTGATTGGTTTTCGGGCATGGGAATGGCACATAGATCCAGAATTGGCCAAGGTGGCCAGGGAGAGACTATGGCGGCTATGGATTTGGGAGTGCCGACCTCTCACGCGGCTACAGTGGGACCCGGGAGAGTGGCATGATCCTGTAGATCGGGAGGAGACTATGGATGACCCCTTATTTGCATATACAGCGTGGCTTGGCCGCAAGATCCAGATGCTTGAGATAGATGGCACTCCGGCAACAGCAACACACTCGCAGTCTCAGGGCCTATCACAACGCTTCCTTTCAGATTTCTGGAAGAGGCTTTGGGATAGCTTCCGGCCAAGGAAGATCACTCTTTTTCTTTGGTTGATGGCACACAAGAGTTTGGCGGTCGGTATTTGGCTGGCTGTTGGAGGTTGGTCAGTAGCTTGCCCGAGGTGCAGCCACCCCCTAGGAGTCTCAGCGACATTGCCTTTGGGATTGCCCAAAGGCTAAGCAGATTTGGCAGTAGATTCTCCGCATCTTTGCTATGGACAGGGCATCGACTTGGATCATCACTTGGGGTACTGTCGCTTGGGCCACTGAGGCTAGAGTGGTCAGGACTTATGAGGAGGATGGGGGAGGACTAGCCCTTCACGTCTCCCACCATCATATTGCAGCAGTACCAGTCACAGCCCCACTGACAGGTGACTGGCGACCACGCTCATGCTAGGGATGGGAGATTTGCAGTAGCAAACCAACTTGGCACATCTGGCGTGCTAGATGCAGCGAGGCCATCAAGGGTTACGTCCCCCCGCACACCACCCCCCCCCCCCCCCGCGCGGCCCTGTATGAGATAGCCTTCTCCTCACAGGGTGGCCAGCTGGAGGAGAAGCATCTCTTCCCCTTTGATCACTTGTTTCCCACCCTTATATGAGGCGAGTTTGTGTCTAGCCCGTTGTGGTTGTACTTAGCCCCTTGTGGCTGATTTTTCTTTAACTAATTGAAGGATCTTTTTCCCGGAAAAAAAAAGCCAACAACTATGCTATATTTATTATAAAAAGCATGGGGCTGTTTTCATTGAAAAAGCAAGGGGCAGTTTTTCCAGCACATCTTAAAAAAGGCCTGTTTGTTTGGGAAAAAGCACTTGGGGGTTTTCTTAACTACCATAAAAGGGAAGGCCTTAGGCCCTTTGTGCTCAACCCATTAAAAATCAACTGAAGGTAGCCCGTTGTGAGGATTCGCAGCCAGATCTTCATCTTTCATGCGTGGAGTACGAAGGTCACCTTATTTTGCATGCTTCTCGCGTGAAACTTTTTCCTCGGCTTTTAGAATCGGTCATGTAAGTCTCTTGCAGCAGCAGTAGACCTTTCTTCTCCCTTTACCATGGCAGCACGACTCCACTTTGTTGACGATGTTTCCGACCATGAGGAAGATCGTCCTTCGGGGTGTTGTGGTGCAGCAGGACGTGGTCAAGGGGGTTGAGTAAGCTTACTTGGAGGAGGAGATGGCTCAACTCCAGGTAGAGTTTCAAGAAGAAATCCAGCTTTTGCGGGATCGGTTGGTTGTACTTCAGAGAGCGGTGATTGGTGCAATGGCTCCTACGGGACTGGAAGCACTAGCTCCTTCGTTCACACCCGAGGCATCTATGGGTGAGAGAAAGGAGAGGACCCACAAGGTGGTTGACTCTTGGCTCAATCCCGTTGGAATGTACACTTTGAGTTTCACCCGTTCTCAGAAGCTCGGAAGCTTCCAATGGTTAGGGGTCTCCTCAAGGAGAAAGCCCTAACATGGTGGAGAGAACTCAGAAATAAACCGAGTACATGGGGGAAGAGTTTGAGACATTGCTTGCAACCAATGTTTGATATAGTGGCCAAGTTTACAGACTTGGACATGAAGAAGTTGTCTTTCGACACGTCCCAATCGGCACACATGGGCACCACAACGTTGTGTGGGTTTCTATCTATGGGTTGGCACGCAAACACAAGCTCCAAGTCAAGAACAATCATAGCAAGACACTCGAGGATGCCATCCAGTATGCTACGACTTATGAACAAATGATGGCTGGCCAAATGCAAAGGAATGTCTCTGAGAAACCTCAAACCACGGAAACCTTTGAGCAAGCTTCCAAGCATAAACAGATGTTTAAGTCTGAGAAGAATCCACAAGAACAAACCCAGTCTCTAGGTGAACCCAATCCGAAGAAGGATCAGAAGCATCAACAAATCCTCCATAGCATTAGGGAGAGCATATGTTTCTCTTGCGGTCAGTAGGGCCATATGAAGGCGAGTTATCCGAAGGCAAAGACCAAGGCAGCTCATTTGACTGAAGTCATAGGTAACCCTCAAGTTCTTCAGTAGATATTGTGGTTTTAGGTCTGAGTGCTTGCATGGAATGTGTTTTCTGCAAAGCATTCTTCGGTTCTAACGACTTGATACGTAGGTATAAGTACGTGTTAGGGAAGATTGTGCACATCCTTTTTTGACCTTGGTAGCACTCACACCTTCATTAATGCCAAACTTGTGTAGAAGCTCAGAGTGAAGACGCAACCGAGAGGACTTGGACAAATTTGGGACAGGCGTGTGTCTTAGTTATTTACTGATATGTATATTCAAAGTTATGCATGAATGTAGATTGAAAGGATGGTGTTTTGTTCTTTGTAATGAAAGATGCTCTAGTGTTTTGAGGGGTAATTTTGGCGGTCCCACCTCTATTTTTATATCCATGGGTTGGCAAGGGAACATAAGCTCCAAGTTAAGGACAATCATAGCAAGACACTAGAGGATGCCATCCGGTATGCTAGGATTTATGAAGAGACGAGGCCAGCCATACACAGAAGAATGCCTCTGAGAAACCTCAAACCAAAGAAACCTTTGAGCAGGCTTCCAAGCGTTTGAGAAGGCTCCGCAAGACCAAACCCAATCTTCGGGCGAACCCAATCCAAAGAAGGATAAAAAGCATCAGCGGATCCTCCAGAACATTAGCGAGGGCAGGTGTTTCTCTTGCGGTCAAAAGGGCCATATAGGCAAGTTATCTGAAGGCAAAGACCAAGGCAGCTTATTTGACCAAAGTTTAAGGCAGCTTATTTGACCAAAGTTTAAGGTGACCCTCAAGTTCTTCCGTATATATTTTTGTTTTGGGTTAGAGTGCTTGCATGGAATGTGTTCTCTACATGGCAATCTTCGGTCCTAACGACTTGATACATATGTATGAGTTGGTGTTAGGGAAGGCTGCGCACACCTTTTTTGACCCTAGTAGTACTCACAACTTCATTAATGCCAAAAATGAACAAAAGCTGGGAGTGAAGACACAAGCGAGTGATCACGTGTATCGTGTGCACCTAGAGGGGGGACTTGGACAGATCTAGGGCATGTCTCAATTACTAATATATATTCAGAGTTGTGTCCATGTAGATTGAAAGAGTCATGTTTTGTCCTTTGTAATGGAAGATGCTCCAGTATTTTGAAGGGTGATTTTGCGGTCCAACCCCTCTATTTTTGTACCTCAGCAAGATTTTGTAATATAATCTATATTTGTTATGAAGTGTTTAAATGTGTTGGTACCCTTTCATCTGATGTTAATTGTGATTTATAACAATTAACTTAGATGTTTGGGAAACACTAGACTAGGAAGCATTAGTGCAGAGTACGCATATGTTTTCTCTACTGAGTTAGGTTGTGGTTTTCTAGCTAGATGGTTGGTTGATCACACGATTGATGATGAGCTAGCTCGGGGAGGAGGGGACTACCTGACAATAGGCGGAATATCTCACGATTGGGACTCCATTAGGACAAGAGTTGTCAGATGTGTGAACATGTGTGAGTTAAATCACTATTATTCCAATGGTTTACCTGTAGAGTGGACCGTGACATGGGGTGGCGGTGAAGAGCACCAAGACTTAGTTTGGAAAGGATTGATCACCCTAACTCACCTTTAAAAGTCTCAAGGAAATTTTATATTGTGTGTACCTTGTAGAGTTTCTGCGTGTGTATATTTTATAGCCTTGCTATGTCTTGTCCTTATGAGCGATAGTTATAACCCCTATGGTAGAAAGAGTTATGAAAGACTTGACAAGGAAATCGGAAGGGTAACTTGGATGGGGTTGCCAGGATTAAGTGGGTGAATCCTTTACCCGATTTTGTGCTGACTTGCATGATTCCTTGAGAGGGCTATGTTGGGCAATGGGAATTTCATTCGGCATGGCAGTAGGTCCAGGCAGGGAGCTCCATTGATTTAGACCAAGACTCGGGGATCATTTGTTAGGATGGACGATAGTCTGTACTTTTATTTGGACGGTTGTTGTTCCGTGATGATTTAGTCTCTGTACTCGATTGTGTTGAGATTAGGAGAGAGCTCTTATAATTGTCATGATGCTTCTACAACGGGTCATCCGGAGATTCGATGGACTTGTGTTTTTGTGATCATCCTCCATCCGATGGGCAGACAGAGAGGGTGGGATCAGGTTTTGGAGGTTATGCATTGTGCATATGACTCCATGCGACCATTGTATTGGAAGAGGTACATCCCTATGGTCAAGTTTGCCTATGGTACTACTGAGCATATGGTTCTAGAAATAGCTAGAATATGTTTGGTAGGAGTTGGGTTCAAATCTAGATTCCCTCAAACTTTGATAGCTTGAAGGAGACACAGTTGTGGTGCCTGATAGTTAGGAGTCTCTAAGAGGGAGATATGATATCCCATAGGTATGAGGATTTACAAGATCCTGTAAGTATGGGTATTATGTTACACCTAGCAGATATTTGTCTTTCAAGTTTCCAATTCCATGAGTAGTTAGAGGATTGAAGGATGGTTTATGTTCTTCAAGGACCTGAGAAGGTTCTGTATTTTTCCTCTTGTTCCCACGGTCATATGTTGGAGGAACAGCAACTTCAGTTGAGCTAGTTCCTTGATACGTGGTTACGTGGTTTCATAGCCGGTATAACATTAAATTCGGAGATAGTTGATGCAAGTAGCTGGTTTCTCCTTCATTTACTTCCAAGAGTGGAAAGGTTCTAAAGTGGGAGGAATGTTATGTACCTAGCACTAACCCTGGGGGTTAGGGACTAATCGAGCAGGGTTAGGGGAGCCCTGGGATTAGGGAAAGCAAGAAAATTTAGGTGGTTAAGGTTCAAATTTAATAAATCGAAGGGTATTGGCTATTTATGACTAGATTGTTATTTATAGCAACAATAAGCACTATATAAGTGAGTCTTGGGTTATTATTGATTCATTTTGGTCTAAAATTGGACCAACAGGCTCACTCTTGCCATCGGCATGGCGGATCAGGGCAGGTAGTCTTGCCGAGGACACCTGTGGGCACGCACTGGTGGGGCACTTGTGGGCACGCATTGGTGGTATGGGATGTCCGGGCTATTACGAGCATGGACTCATGGGAGTGAAACCTTAGCCCCTGGCTCGAGGGAGGCTTTGCAGACGCGAACCTATGGTTGGGAGGTGAGCTTTCCTACACCAATTTTAATTGGTTTCTCTAATCTTGTTTATGCCTGTGTATTAGGTGATCCTTGGGAGGAGTCTCTCACAAGGGCCAGCACACATGGGCAGGGGGGGTGGGGAGAGAGAGAGAGAGAGAGAGAGAGAGAGGAGGGGGGTGTGCATGCACAAGGTGGTAGATGAAGCGGGAGAACCAAAGAACCTATGTTGTTCTCTTGGCGGCTCATCTTAGCCATAGTTGTCACGGTACGAAAATACGATATTGTACGGGAATTTTTGGTACGATATGAAATTTTTGGATACCATACGATGAAATACAGCTTTTTTTTTTACACTTACAAACTATGGAGCTTCAAGCTTAAATGTGAGGGAAGGTTGGGGGGGGAGGAGTCTACAGTGCTTGAGGAACCAAAACATGGAGATGTGTCTCTCCCAGTTGGATCTCCCAATTGTCTCCAAAAAAGAACCTGCATGGGTAATGCAATACCAAAGGTCTCCCAGTGTAGCGTTTATGACTAAGGGACCGTCCTTACACAAATACGAGCAGTGCATCTAGGGTGATAGGTTTAGGGACTCCTCTCTAGATCAAAATGGCCATGTCCAAATCTTCTTTCTCATACATAACTTGAGGATCTGACTGTCTAGCCTTACCTATTACTTACAGGGATCTCCAAGTGATGTAGCAAGATTCTCTCATCCTACCAATCAAGTATACACTACCAGTCTACCTTGCCAGATTTTTTGGGTCTCTCAGCAACCCCATACGGAATACTAAGTGGACACGAAAGTTGCGAACTATTGCGGGCATTTGGGATCTTCGTTTAACAGGATTTCTATTTTTTTTTTTAGCATTTGGAATTTTTTTCTCAAGGTGTGTGTGTGGGGGGAGGGGGGGGGGGGGGGGGACTTGTACCGTACGATATCACACGGTACCGTACCGTACGAACCGTACGGTACGAATGGATTCGTATTGGTACGAGAAACAACTATGATTTTAGCACATTCAACTACTCTTCCTCTAGCCCAAGCAATGTTGTTCACAGATTGCATCATTCCCGAGGGAGTCCAAGAAGGTCTTGCTTCTCTTAAATGGATTGCTTTCTTCGTCTTTATCCTCACTTTCCTCAAACGTACAGGGAAGTCATTCCACCATCTTTCATCCGCCTCATCATCCCCTTCTCTATCCCCCCATGAGCCCCAAGCAGTTCTGTACATAATAAGGACAAACTATACCGCCTCACATGCACAAGGACAATGTCTCACTCTCACTCTTCCATGGATATTCTCTTGTTGAAAAGATTTTTTTAATGTGGGCCCATTTTCTATTTTTTCGCTTTTTTGGCATCCAGATATTCTCATTCTTAGTCTCATATACCCTTTGGGTCTTTCATAGACCCTTAATACAATCTTTCTTCTCTTTCCTTCAATAGGATAATAAGTTTTTTTGTTCTATTGTTATTCCAATATTCAATGAATAAAAAGTATCAATGAAATACTCACTAAAAGGAATTTCTTTATGCCAAAACCACTGAGGAGACATTTCATCTGTTTCACATGGCTTGCCAATAAAATGGGAAACGTTAAACACGTGGACCTGCATAGAAAGATTGAACAATGATCACCAATGCTCTGAACTATAAAAAAGTTGTGTTCAAATAGAAAAGTCCATTATTATAACAAATCAAACTTGTACAATGTGTTTTACGATATTAAGTTAGCTCTTTATTATTGGATGCTCCATCCCATCCCCAATGATCTTGTTGCTTGCAATTGTAATCACATAACTAAAGCACATTGAGCAGAATATAACTTGAAATAATTTTCTTCTTAACGTTACTAATGAAAGATGAAAGTTAAGGACTATTAAACAAAGGAAACAATTAAACCTACTTTAAAAGCAAACATGATCTCATGGTCTTATGGCTGAATTATAACCAAGAAGACCCCGATCGCTGATGGGTGTGTAGCCTAGCGGTTTGGATTCCGAGGAAGAAGGGGGTTGAGGGGGGCGGGGAGGGGGAGGGGGAGGGGGGAGTTCTGCGTTCAAATCCCCACAAGCTCCCTGATGGCATCTGGGAAGTTTGCGGCTATAATACTGTAGGCATATGCTCACTTATGGTAGTGCTATGTGTGAACAGGGCTTAACCAAGGGCACTTTTTCCCATGTGGTTTTTCCCCTTGGACATCAAGTGTGAAAGGACACATATAATATTTTGTAGTTCTATATTATATGGATGTGGCACACATGCAAGGGTTGACTTGCATTTTGTGGATACCACACTTTTGGCTCTCTCTCTCTCTCTCATTTCTGTGTGTGAGCTTCTCTACCCTGCACCTAACCCTAATGTGCAGGTTTGTGTGTGTGAGTGTGTGAGTCCAACACCCAACATTTGGTATCAGAGCTGGGAGCTGGCCCTGGAGTGGTGCCCGTGCAGAATCTGCTGAAAGAACTGCGAAATTCCGTCCACAGGCTGCCAAATTCCGTCGCCTGCGTTTTTCCGTCGGTCAGATTCCGTCGCCGCTGTGTTTCTGTCCGTCGGAGCTCAGCCGTCCGGCCGTCAGACACGGGCGACACTAGTGGGGAGCCCACCACCTCCGCCCAGCCTCGCGGCGACGCTTCCTCTGCACAGCCGGCGACCCAGCACCGGCGCCGCCCAGTTCCGTCATCAACGCCCAGGTGCGCCCCGCCGTTCCGTCCAGGCTCCCGCTCTCGCTCCGGCCTAACGCCGTCCGTTCTGCTCCGTCACGGTCCTGCTCCAGCGTCGCGTCCGTCCGTCCGTCCGTCTACGCAGTGCTCGCCGTATGCTCCATCCTCCACGCGCACTAGCCCACGACTGACTCGTGGCCTTCGTTCCCCGCCAGCGACCTCGACATCTGTCGTTGACGGCTCCCGCCGGTTCCGACACCAGCGACTCCGGCTCCACTGCTCGCCCATCGCTAGTCCAAGGCCACCGTCTGTGCTCCGTCGGCCGTCTATGCTCCGTCTCGACTGGCGTCGACTCCAGGCGCCCGCACTGGTCCAAGGCCGCCGGCGCACCTTCCCGACTATTCAACAGCGCCGCTTGTGTCTCCCGCTTCTGGCTCGCCCGACACCAACGCCCAGTGACTCCGTCTTCAATGCCCGCCCAACTCCAGCGACTAGCTCGTTACCTGCCTGGTGCAGCTCGCCTTCGCCTCTGCCATCAGCTCCGTACGCTTCAACCCAAGCTCCCCGTCGGCTGCCCACAGCCATCCGCCTTCTCCACCTGCAACGACTTCCTCCAACGTCTCCACCTGCAACGACTTGGTCCATTGTCCAAGTTCCTTTTCAATTTGTTTGCTCCAAGCCTGCTGCCCTTCCCTTAAGGTATTTCTCTGTCAAAATTTTTTATCAAACCCAAATACAAAATCTGCAGCTATTGCAGTGCAGGTCATATGCCAATTTTGCAGAAAATGAATGCTGTGCAAGTCAGATTGAAAGGAAAATTGCAGATGAAATTTGGGGGTTTTTGAAATTGAGGTCAAAATCAGCAAATTGAACCTCTCTAATTTGCAAAAATTTGGGGGTTTTCAAAATTGAGGTCAAAATTGGCAAATTGAACCTCTTACATTTGCAGAAATTTGGGGCTTTTCTGAAAATTGGCCAATTAGATGCACATTGAAGCGATTGGAGTGCATAAAAATTGAGGATTTTCTGATTGGAGCATGTAATTGGGCATTACAGCTGCGATTTGTCGCGTATGTATACACATTGTGTGTAATTGGACAATTTGGGGCAGGTTAACACTTGCTTTGGTTTGCAGGCATACATTTGCACAGGACATTTGGTTGCCAAGCAGTGCATATTGGTGCTTGGTTTGCTTGCAGATATATTTTGTTGACATGGCACAGAATGCTACAGATGTATTTGGTGTGCTCACCCAAGAGGACAAGCTGGATGGATCTAACTACTCCCTCTGGAGTTTTATGATCCGTAATTTGCTGGTAGCCAAAGGGCTTTGGGGCATCGTGTGTGGTGATGACACACGCCCACATACCATTCAGCCAGCCACGCCTCAAAGAGGAGGTGCTCAAAGAGCTCCTGATGTAGATCCTGCTCCCACACAAGAGCAGAAGAGATGGGACTCTAGAGATGCACAGGCCATGTCATTGATAGCCCTTTCAGTGAAAAGGACTATAATTCCGCACATTCGTTCATGCAAGACATCGAAGCTTGCATGGGACACATTGGAAGCAATGTATCAAGTACGCAACGAGGCAAGAGTTGCCTACTTGAAGAGGCAATTGGATCTTCTTTCAATGGATGAGGGTGACTCTATGGCAGATCATCTCACCAAAGTGAAAGATTTGCAGGAACGATTGCTCAACATTGATGAGGTTATCCCAGACAGACAGATGGTCACCAAAAATGGTCATGGACAGCCCTCTTCTAGTGGTGAAAAGTCTGACAAAGGGGATGCAAACAAGCCCAAAAAGAAGGGCAAATGTCACTACTGCCATAAGCCTGGACACTACATCAGTGAATGTAGGAAAAGGATTGCAAAAGAGAAAAAGAAAGAAGCAGGCAATGCAGTAGCAGACTCTTCGGATGACAAAGCACAGCAATCAGCTAATGTAATCCAGGAAGAGTACACTTTTTTGGTCACATGCACTAGTGACACTTCAGACACTGATATGTCTTGCATTGCATCTGACAGACAGAATGCATCATGGTATTTTGATAGTGGTGCTTCGAGCCACATCACTTCATGCAAAGATGTATTTCAGCACTTGGTTTATGCTTCAAATGGCCGCACTGTATCATGTGCAGATCATACCACATATCCAGTAAAGGGAATTGGTAATGTCATACTTATTGCAGCCAATGGTGCCAATATATGTATGAAAAATGTATTGTATGTTCCAAAGATAAAGAAAAATCTGCTCTCCGTCTCAGCCATAAACGACCAAGGTTTAAAGGTTGAATTTGAAGACGGGAAGTGTTTGGTAAAAGACCCATCAAAGGGTTATGAAATAGTCACTTCTGGAACACGATACAAAGGCTTGTATAAGCTGGACAGCTATGACAAGCGCACTTATGATGTAAATACAGTGGCTGCCCACACTCCTGCTATGCATGATGCAGAGCTATGGCATGCTCGTTTTGGGCATGTAAATTTTCAGAGTTTGATGCTTTTGTAGAAGCATCATATGGTTGATAATATGCCACCTCTTGAGTCTCCACCAAGACATGTATGTGAGGGGTGTATTTTGGGAAAGATGCAACCGAAACCATTCCCCAAAGATGGAGCTGTTAGAGCTGAAAGTAAATTACAGCTCATACATAGTGATGTATGTGGTCCAATGCGGACACCATCCATAGGGGGGCATCTTTACTTTGTCACATTCATTGATGACTACTCCAGGTTTGCTTGGGCTTACCCTTTGAAAGCGAAAGAAGATGTGTTTACATGCTTTCGACACTTTGTAGCAATGGCTGAAAATATGTGTGCATGTAAAGTCCAAACACTTCGCTCAGATAGAGGTGGAGAATACATGTCAAATGCATTCAAGGATTATATGCTTCGAAAGGGCATCAAACACCAATGTACTGTGCCTTATACACCGCAGTAGAATGGTGTAGCTGAGAGGAAAAATAGATCTCTCATGGAGATGGCAAGATGCATGGTGAAAGCACAAAAGTTGCCTCACAAATTCTGGATGGAAGCTATAATGTGTGCAACTCATGTGTTGAACAGGTGTCCAACAAAAGCTTTGAAAACCATAACACAATTTTAGGCTTGGTATAGCCGAAAGCCAACAGTGGATTATATGCGTACATTTGGGTGTTTGGCATATGCACATGTGCCAGAACAACTCCGAACAAAGCTTGATGACAAAGCAATTAAATGCATTTTTGTGGGCTACAGCAATGAAAGCAAAGGATACCGTCTTTATAATCCAACTACACGAAGGATTTTTGTGAGTAGAGATGTGGTATTTGCTGAAAATTCAGAACAGCCCATGGTCAGCTTGTATAAAAGTAATGATACAGGCATACAGGACATGTTTGATGGACTTTTACCCATTGCAATTAGGGGGGATTCAGATCAGCCAGCCCCTACACAAGAAAATCCACATGTAGAACATGTGGAACAGCCAGCCATTCAGCCCCCTTCTGTGGAAGAAGTGGAAGATCTTGTGAGGGAAGAGCAAACAGCCATAGACACAGCCAAGTCAGTGCCAAGATGGTTGCTGAAAACTTTGCAAGAAAGCAAACTTGCAGCTCCACTCACAGGTAGAACAAGGCCTAGTTCCAGCCATGCTTTGAATGTACATCGTGGGGAGTCTGCATTCGCAATGGGTGGTCTCTTTGATTCAGAAGAGCCTCCTTCTTATGAAGAAGCACATGAGAATGAGCATTGGTTGCAAGCTATGCAAGCTGAAATTTCTTCTATCATGAAGAATAATACATGGGATCTTGTGGAATTGCCTAAAGGCAAGCATGTAATTGGCACAAAGTGGGTGTACAAAGTCAAAAGAAAGTCTGATGGTACTATTGACAGGTACAAAGCAAGACTTGTGGCTAAAGGCTACTCCCAGAAAAAGGGAATAGATTATGAAGAGACTTTTGCTCCTACTTCGAGAATGACCACAATAAGATCTGTGATTGCATTGGCTGCCCATAAAGGATGGAAAGTGCATCAATTGGATATCAAAACTGCATTCTTACTTCGAGAATGACCACAATAAGATCTATGATTGCATTGGCTGCCCATAAAGGATGGAAAGTGCATCAATTGGATGAATGTAAGCCCATTTCTACTCCGGTAAAACTAGGTGTAAGGCTTACTATGCATGATATTGGAGAGCCTTTTGAGGCCGGCCTTTATAGCCAGGCAGTGGGATGCCTCATTTACTTGTGTAACACGAGGCCAGACATATCTTTTGAGTGTCTTTGTTGAGCAAATTCATGCACAGCCCAGGCACAAAGCATTGGCAAGCAGTCAAACGCATTTTTCGTTATCTTAAGGGTACCCTGGATCTTGGTTTGTTCTATCCCAGGGGGGGCAACTTGTAGCTTTATGCATACAGTGATTCAGATTGGGCTGGTGATTACGATACCAGGCAATCCACCAGTGGGAATTGTTTTTTTCTTGGCAGCTCATGCATATCTTGGTTGAGTAAAAAGCAACCCACTGTTGCTACATCTACTTGTGAGGCTGAGTACAGGGCAGTCTTTACAGCTACAGTAGATTGTGTATGGTTGAGGAGACTATTGGCTGATCTTCGTGAGTGTCAGCAGACACCCACCACCATTCTCACTGATAGCCAGAGTGCTATGGCCGTGGCACGAAATCCAGTATTTCATGCACGTACCAAGCACATAGAGATTCATTATCACTATGTCAGAGAGAGGCTACATGCAGGGGAGATCAGTTTATCTTATTGCCCTACACAGGATAATGTTGCAGATCTATTCACAAAGGCTTTACCTCGAGAAAAGTTTGAAGCTTTCCGCAAAGCTTTGGGCTTACTCTCATACAGAGAGTGATCTGCTTCCTTGTACAGGTTCACACTTCCACTACAGGGGGGATTTTAGGCATATGCTCACTTATGGTAGTGCTATGTGTGAACAGGGCTTACCCAAGGGCACTTTTTCCCATGTGGTTTTTCCCCTTGGACATCAAGTGTGAAAGGACACATATAATATTTTGTAGTTCTATATTATATGGATGTGGCACACATGCAAGGGTTGACTTGCATTTTGTGGATACCACACTTTTGGCTCTCTCTCTCTCTCTCTCATTTCTGTGTGTGAGCTTCTCTACCCTGCACCTAACCCTAATGTGCAGGTTTGTGTGTGTGAGTGTGTGAGTCCAACACCCAACAAATACTTCCTTTGGACAAGAGACCAAGTGGCACTCAAGTTGCTACTACAGAAGGATCTACTCAAGGACCCAAAGAAAAAAGACTCCCATCAAAACATTCCTAATAAGAAGATAACTCCAATTAAGAAGATGGGTATAATAGAGAAAGAGAGAAACAAAGAAAGTTCTATTAAAGTCTTCAAAAGGCCAAAATGACCTATGAGACCAAAAGGTTACATCATATCCATGAGGTACATCATCCTGGGTACAAAATAGTAATAAAGAAAGATAACAAAAATCTAGAACTATAAAATCTGATCTAGGTACATGAACAGAGAGCTCTCATATCACCCTGATACATCCCTCATGGGCCGCTATGACATGTTGCTCAAGGTGGTAAAATTAAGCCGGTGTGAGAAGGTCCTGCGATGATGGGAGACAATGGCCCGGATCCTCTTGTGGTCGCATGGCCATGGGTGAGGGCCATGGGGTCTGGGGCGTCAAGCTATGCATAACTCAGTGGCTCTGTCGGGTGTCACACCTCTCGGCCGAGCTCTTGCACTAGCCTATGGTCCGGGTATGGTGGGTGGATCAGCCCTCGAAGTGTGGGTATGGAAGAAGTCGGTGAGAGCTCTCTGTGCTGGTCCTCGAGCAGGTGTAGCTAACCTACCAATAATAACTCCATGTTTCACCCAAAATTGGCATTTGTGAGGGTTTAAGGATAAGCGATAAAATTGACATCTTTAAAATACCCATTTTAGGCATGCCAAGCATCTCTGTATCACCAGTGTGAGTGGCCTCAATCCCTCCCGGAGCAGCGGCATGACATGGATGGTGGACTCTGATGTGGATGCGTGTACTACAATAAATCAATGATGGCTCTCTAAGTCCTGTCGGGGTTGGGCCTGTCTATCAGCATGCTGCCTCAGTACGACATCCCTGTGTCATCTGAGCTCCATCGAGCATCTCTGTATCACGAGCCTCACTCCCTCTCGAAAAAGGAAGTGGAATCTCCCCCGTATCTTGTAGTAAGCCAAACAACTAAACATATAACGGGCCTCATCCTCTACCACTCCCGTGGTGCACACTCTACATATCCTCTCCTCTTGTAGGATATTCTTGGCTCTGCCAGCCTCTACTTTGAGGCAGTGGGATACCCAAGCTGGCCAATCGCGAAATGCATAGCATGTGACATGTGTATTTGCATGTATCCCAGGATCTCCATGAATCCATCCTCGGAGAGTCTCAAGAAGTGATCTTTGTAGAATTCACACTTCTTACCCGTCTCTAATGGCAGCACCCATGTCCGATGTGTGTGTAGCCCGAGTAGGTCTAACCGGATGATCTGGTTGATTTCATGTCATGAGAGGTTGAGGTAGGGGGAATCTATGATGTACTGAAATGGGAGGAGACAGTACATCTGTATGCCGTGTGCATGAAACCACTCAACTATTTCCGAATACCATGCATGTGTCGGTAACAGTGGTGGCCACGTGGATGAGGAGAAGGGCAATGCAGCTCATCTCACCCGCACTCTCTCCCTCCCACGATATACTATATAGAGGACTCTAGTGCTAGCCACGGGAGGCGATCTCTGTCAAGAGAACTCTCTGTATAAGAAAGATAATCGTGAGGTGATTACAGTGTAGCTGGATGAGCACTTGCATGTGTACTCTTCACTTACATTCAAAATGAAGGCTGATTTTGATTGCTCTGTCACTTCTAGATACTTTCATTTTGGGAAAAACTTTACCTCCCACGGCTGTGGCTTGTCATCAAAGTGGAATGTCAAGACTCCTTGCTTGAAAATATTCTCAGCAACAATCCCTGCTTCCTCTTCAAGCTGAAACCATTTAGAGGCAACGACAACATGATAAGAATATATTGCCAATTATGAAACAATGATGGTTGATAGGCATACTTGCAGACATGGAGCTAGTTCAAACATTGAATTAATAAAATCAGGTAAGCTAATTTTAGATTGGCTAATTGAAGATAACCTCAAACTTTGTAGTCAAGCAACAGGCTTGCAAATCTTTAAGTAGGCATAGCCCGAGAGACCTAAGCATTACATGGGAACAAGGTGCCCTTAAGGACTCAACTTGCATCATGCTTTGACGAAATCACTTTATTTGCCCCTCTTCATCCAAGAGCATTATCTTTGTAATCCTATACATGTGTTTACGTGTGTGTGTGTGTGTGTGTGTGTGTGATATGGATGCTTCTTGCGTAGAGCTTTTCTTTTTATGTTTCTGATCTTTGGGATACTCTCCATTTCGGAGACCTCCCATCATGTAAATTTATGAGCATATAAATATACTGCACTGGATATTACCCAAAAAAAAAAGTGTGTGTGTGTGTGTAAATTGTTCATCCCTTCCCCTATTTTCGTGCTGCACTACTCCGGTCTCTTCGAGATTGCTAAGATCTTGGCGAGCTTTTTCTCCAACAGTTTGAAGAATTTTCCCAGTCTGTTTAGTTCGTTCTCATAGCTCCACCCGCTTCGGGTGACTATGACTGTACAGTTAACTATTTAATATAAGTAGTGTTTTCACCAAATAAATAAATAAAATGTGTGTGTGTGTGTACAAATTGTTCTGCAAGGTCAAATTGTTCGTCACTTGGGATATCCCATTGCTTGGAATATGTCAGTAAAACAGGCCATATCTTGGGTAAACTTGCATACTGGAAGCTCTCGACTTGGCCTCTGCATGTATGACTGCAAATTGTGCAATCCATCATTATGGCTTATGCACAATTCTATTTGCCTCTTATCTTATGGAGAAAGGTTGATATTGATGCTTTTATGTCTCGAGCATTGGAGCTTTTGTGGAAAACCAAGCATCATAACAAGGGCCTTCGCCTCCTCAAGTGTTCTGCTATTCGTACAACCAAAATGCATCGTGGGCTTAATATTCTTGATTTGAAATACCATGTTCTTGCAAGGAAAACCACCATGCTTTTGGTCTTTTTGGATCAAAAACAGCCATGGGCTGTTATGTTGGCAGACATGTGTCATAGTATTATCACTCGTGCTTATGGTAATTGGCATGTCTCTCATTGGGAGATTGTTATGGGCAGATTCACAGGTAAAATTCCAGGTTGCCCATATGCCACTTATTGCGAGATTGGAAAGAAGCTCTTTCTTCTCTTCAGTGGAAAGGCCGTGATGCATTGATTGGTAGTTCTCTCTGGCTTGAAAGTATACATTGGTCCATGGTATTTATGCAGCTTCTTGCAATGAGAGAGCCACATAAGGCCTACTTTCTTTCGTCCATAGGGATCAACAGTGTTGATGATGTTGTGAATGATGAGGGCTATGTTCTAACATCCCCCCAAGTTTGTCGAAGGCATGGTTTAGGTCTTCATCACCGAGAGCTGTGGAAAACTATAAGGACTTTATTACAACAGTATGAACCTGTTCCACAACTGAATGATGAAGACAAACTCAAAGATTGGCAAATTACTAGTCATTAGTGTCATTATACATTACATGACATTGCAGCCAAACAGGACTATAAATGTTTGCTTCCAGCACCCTGGATCAAGACTCATGCTGATTTGCTTTGGGGCATAACTGAGAGCTTGAAGTGGTGGAAACAAAGACTTCAAACAATATGGTGAAGTAAGTTACCTCTCAAGCAACGTCTCTACTTGTGGAGATGCCTTGTGGGTGTGCTTCCTGTTTCCATGATACTTGCTAAATGCAATATTTCTAGTGATAGATGTTGTAGATGTGGAAGACATGCTGAAACAGTTCCACATCTGCTCTGGTTTTGTAGAATTTCTAGGCAGTTCTTGTAGACACTCGATCATAACATTCAAGGCTCCTTTAGAGTTATTCCTTCTTGCCTGAATGGTTATGATTGCTTTGTTCATTGGATGCGATACTGGGCATTATAGAAGGCCGCTAGAGCCTCAAGAAAGCTTCTCACCGCTTCCATACGCAGTCAGAGCCACCCTGCACCTTCCCCCACTGACTGTGGAGGATATGGATGATGTTGAGCCAATTGCTCCCGATGAACTCTGTAGGCGGAGTGTGGGAGCTCTCAATGGCTTCACTGCATCAAGCTCTCCAAATGTGCCAAGCTACAATGCTGCTACAAATCTCCCATCTTTGGCACGATCCCGGAGTCCAATGATTAGTAGATGGGGCTAGGACTGGAACTACCTAAATGTGAAGGTGAGAGACCTGAAGGGCTAGTCCCCCCACTTCCTCCTCACAAGCCATGACAAACTCAGCCTCTATGGCCCAAGCTACAGGGCCCCATGAAATGATATGGTCGAGGTCCTATCCATTGTGAAAATGCGGAGAATCCACTACCAAACCTGCTGAGGCTTCGGGCAATCTCAAAGACAATGTCGCTGAGACTCCCGAGGGTGACTGCACCTCGAACAAGCTGTTGACCAACCACGTGCCAACCGCCAAACTCTTGTGTGCCAGTATCCAAAGAAAGAGAGTGCTCTTCCAAGGCTGAGAATTGTCCTAGAGTCTCTTCCAAAAATCTGATTGTGAGAGGCCCTGTGTCTGCAAGTGTACTGCAGCTGCTGGGGTGCCCTCAACCTCGCGCATCTAAATCCTGCGGCTTAACCGTGCGGTGTATACATGTTGAGAAAACGTGGTGCTCATGCTAGATCAAGTGTGTGGAGAGGAGAGACTCACAAAATACAAGAACAATATCTTGCTTATTAAGTTGTTTATGAATACAACTAGGCCTTGCTCTATACAAAATGCCTCCTAGCTCCACCTTTAAATAGATGAGCTAGTGGACCTTAAGTCCATTCACACTCACACCCTTTTCTTCCCCTTCTACATAACCTTAGTCTCTTAATACCCTCCCTCAATACCAACTATGAAAGAATAGAATAGGTGGTATTGGACATAGGATGCCTTTATAACATTAGGCGTACAAGGTTTGGAATATAGGTGGAGTTATCTAGGATTTACAACCATGTTCCTAGAGCCTTAGAGGCTAATACAATGATGCCATCTAAGTCTTTGTTTGTTGTCGATGAAGATGTACACCATGATGATGCACCCCACTCTTTGTGCTTGCTTGACTTCTTGTATTTGGCATGCTTTAGACATACATGCCATTGCTTCCACATGCTTTCCACCTCGACCATTCTCACACAATGATCAAAACAAGGCTGCCACCCTTGCTTAAGTGGTTTGCTTATAGATGTTCCTTCAACATGCTTGATGCTTCCTTTAATACCATACCTCCTCCATGGGCAATGAGGTAGATTTATATGGGAAAGGAAAAGAGAGGGTCTTACCACTTGCCTTATGAATTGGGCAAGGGCAGTGTCTACTCCACAATTACAACAACTTTTGTGCATGTTGGTTACATGATACCCATTAGGGTTTGAAGATACAAGCTTAATGAGAGTGAGTAAGTGGTTGAGGTAAATGCTCAAACCAATAAGGTACATCATCCTTGGCTCAAGAAAGAGAGGGCATGACTCATAATGTTGCCAATGCCTCTTACAAAGACAATGCCAAGAGATGTTTAAAATCATGACAAACAACAAGGTAGAGCACTTAGTGATGCTATGCTCAACCTTACAACTCATCTTAGACGATGAAAATGTTGAATATGCAGCGGAATAACATGCCTTGGGCTTGGAAAATGAGAGCATATGGCTTATGACATGCCTATGCCTCTTACAAACAAGAGCCTCAAGGGTGATACATATAAACATTGAAGATGAACACTTAGTGTACATGTGCCCAATTTTAACACCACTCAAAATAATGAGTTTGTTGATGAAAAACCAGAAATCTTCAACCTCTTTGGCTTATGGGATGAAGACAATGGTTCATGGTTGCACCATTTCTCTTTGGAAGAAACGGGTTGACGATGAAGACTTGTAATGTGGCACTTATGGTGTGTGCCCGGCCTCCAATGTTGATGAAGAGAAGCCTCCTTAGTGTTAAAGACCTCCTCCTTTGATGGTTAAGACCACATTAGTGTTAAGCAACACTTTGTTTGGTGATTAAGATCACCATTAGTGTTTAAAAAACACAATTAGTGCTTAAAAGCACATTTTTAGTGTCTAATGATACTTATTTTCGTGATTAGATTTACCATTAGTGTTTAATAACACTCTTAGTGTTTAAAAACACTTTATAATAACTTTCCTTTGTTGGATTAACAGCTTCATTAGTGTTAAACAACACTATTAGTGCTCATAAGCACATTTTGAAAGCCTTGAAAGCTTGAAAGTTGATGTTGATGATGGAGCTTGATGGGAATGAGGCTTATGGATACCTCATGTGGTTGGCCACTCTTCAAAATCAAGATGAAGGATCAGCAACACTCATTCACAAAGGGAGAAACACAGGAATTAGGGTTAGGTCATGTGGGAGACATACACAGAGAGAACAAGGGAGAGAGAGAGAGAGCTGTGGGGATAAGTCAACTCATGAGGCATGAGTGTGTGACTCCCCTATCACACATGTATATTGCACTAGTACACATAGTGCACTTAGTACATTAAAAGTACTAAGTGTACTATGTACTATAACTTATGGGCTTGTACACGCTATAAGGGTGGGCATAACGCCTTTACCCCAACAACCTCCCACTTAAAGGCAAAGTGCCCTTAAGTAAAGGAAAAGAAAAAATCAGCACGTACATGATAATATACAGGGCCATATCAAGGCTGAAAATGGCCTCATCCAATGCCCATCAAGTGTCTGCAATGAGCAAACCGCTCCGGAGGCAAACTCTTTGTCAACAGATCAGCCGGGTTGTCATCCGTGTGAATCTTAACAAGCTGAATTTGCTTGTTCTCTATCACCTCTCTGATGAAGTGATACTTCACATCCACATGCTTCGTCTTTGCATGAAAAACAGGGTTCTTTGCCAACTGGATGGCACTCTGACTGTCACAATGCAACAATGGAATATCCCCTGTATAACCCAAATCAACCACTAACCGAGATAGCCATAATGCCTCCTTGCAAGCCTCTGTGGCTGCAATATACTCGGCCTCTGTAGTAGATAAGGCTGTGCACTTCTGCATCCTGGATATCCATGACACAGCACCTCCTGTGAATGTAAATACATAACCGGTAGTAGACTTCCGGTTATCTGGATGACCGGCATAATCCGAATCCGTGTAACCATGCACTAATGCATCCTGTTTGCCAAAGCATATGCACATATCCTGTGTGCCCTTTAGGTATCTCATGACACCTTTCACTGCTTCCCAATGCTTCTTGCCAGGGTTGGCCATGTATCTAGAAACCACTCCCACTGCAAATGCAATGTCCGGCCTAGTAGCAACCATGGCATACATGAGACTGCCACAAGCTGAAGCATACGGAATCTTGGCCATATCAGCCCTGTCTCTATCTGACTGTGGGCTGTCCATAGCACTGAGTTTCACATATGGAGGCAAAGGAGTACTAGTCTTCTTCCCCCCGTCCATATTGAACCTCTGCAAAACTTTGCCAATGTATTCCTTCTGAGACAAATACAACACATGCTGATTTCTGTCCCGAAGTATCCGCATACCCAAGATGTGATTTGCATCACCCAAATCCTTCATATCAAAGGTTTGATGCAGCCTCTGCTTCAAGGCATCCATCTCCTTACGAGATTTCCCGGCAATCAACATATCATCAACATACAAGATGAGGATCAATAGACTGCCATCCAAAGCTTTCTTGGTGTACAAGCAGTGATCTATGCCACTTCTCCTGAATTTCTGAGATTTCATGAATGTATCAAATTTATGATACCATTCCCTTGGTGCCTGTTTGAGCCCATAAAGACTCTTTTTCAGCTTGCATACAAGCTTCTCCTTTCCACTCACTGCATAACCCTCTGGCTGCTGCATATATATCTCCTCATGGAGATCACCGTGAAGAAAAGCAGTCTTCAAATCCATCTGAATCAAGTCCAGATCATCATGCGCAACCAAAGCCAACACAGCTCTAAGTGTGGTCATTTTGACCACTAGAGAGAAGATCTCATCAAAGTCCACACCATATTCCTGCTTGAAGCCCTTAGCCACTAACCTGGCTTTGTATCTTGGCTTTGCATCTGGTGCAACTTTGAGCCTGTAAACCCACTTGCATGGCAAAACCTTCTTGCCTGCAGGTAAATGCACCAACTTCCAAGTTCCATTTTTATGCAGAGAATCCATCTCTGACTTCATGGCACGCTCCCATAGAGCCTTGTCTGCCCTCTGTAAAGCCTCCTTATAACATGAGGGCTCCCCACAGTCAGTAAGCATCAAATAGTCAACCCCTGGAACAAACCTGTCAGGGGCTCTGGAGGGTCTTGTGGACCTCCGTACCCAATGACCATCATTTGCAGGTTGCTGTCCAGCCTGCATATCACCCATTGGTGGCTCCTGTTCCATGCAATAAGGCTGAAAAATCATGCCCGGTATCTCCTCTAACTGTGGTATATCCATAGGGATATCTTCTGCCATCTCTGGCTGTCCATTTGGACCATTTTCAGCACCATTTAAGGACTGGTTTTCCTGCTGTAATGGCTGATTTACAGCCCTTTGTTGTTGTCCATGATGTCCATCATCATCAAAGATGACTCTGCTAGGCTCCTGTTGCCTTGCAGGCTCCTTATACATGCATGTTTCATCAAAAATGACATCATTGCTGCGTATGATCTTTCTATTCATGGGATCCCAAAGTCTATACCCCATTTCACCTCTGTCACCATATCCTAGGAATATGCATTTGTGAGACTTAGGATCAAGTTTGGTGCGCATTTCCCTGCGTATGTGCACGTACGCAACGCAACCAAATACTCTCAAGTGCTTGTATGACGGAGGCTTCCCTGTCCATACTTCTTCTGGCACTTTCCCACCAAGCCTCGTGTTAGGTGACCTGTTTATAAGGTGAACGGCTGTCATAACAGCTTCAGCCCAAAAACCATGAGGTAATGCAGCATGTGACAACATAGAACGGACCTTCTCCTGAATGGTCCTGTTCATCCTCTCTGCCGTCCCGTTTTGTGGAGGATCATAAGGAGTAGAGAGCTCCCTCTTGATGCCTTTAGCATCACAAAAGTCCTGAAACTGTTTGGACGTATACTCTCCACCATTGTCGGAACGCAAAGCTTTCAGTGTTTTGCCAGTTTGATTCTCAACAAGAGCAACAAACTTCTGAAACACTGAGAATGTATCACTCTTCAAGCGAAGAGGATAAACCCACACCTTGCGTGTGGCATCATCAATAAAAGACAAAGTATTTTGCCCCTCCCAAAGAAAGCTGAGGCATCTCACATACATCTATATGCACAAGCTCTAACTGAGCATCTTTCTGTCCAAGAGCTTTCTTGTGGGGGCGCTGTAGTTGCCTACCATATATACAATGCTCACAAAACTGAAAACTTGAAAACTTTAGAGAAGGCAAGTAACCCAAACGAGACAATTGCTCCATTCCTTTGACACTCATGTGTCCCAACCGGCTATGCCACATAGAGATTTCCGGCAGCTCGGTTGCATTTACATTAGCATGGTGACAAACACCTGCATGCATAAAGTAAAGAGTGTCCACCTTAGAGCCTCTGGCAACAACCAGTGAGCCCTTACTAATCTTCCACTTTCCACGACCAAATGTGGTAACATAATCAGCATCATCAAGCTGTCCAGTAGAAAGCAGATTCTTCTTGATCTCAGGCACATGCCTGACATCATGGAGCATAAGCTGTGAGCCATCTGAAAATACAAGCCTCACATCTTTTGCCAAGAATCTTGCATGCATGGTTATCACCCAAATAAACCACTCCTTCATTGCCAGCAGTATACCTGACAAACAAGTCTCTGCAACCTGTGACATGAAAGGAGGCACCTGAATCAATGATCCATGAGTGCATACCATGACCACCTGTAAGAAGTGAATGGGCATCAAGTGAAGAAGTAAAGAGGACCTCATCCTCACTGCCACCTGCATGTGACACATTGATTTCTTCAATCTTGACTCCACTTTTGCCCTTTGGCTTTACATCTTTGGCTTCATCTTTCTCTTTGTCTTTGCCTTTTCCCTTTTCCTTTTGATCATTTTTCCATTTGTAGCATTGCTTTTTAATGTGTCCCTTCTTGCCACAATAATGGCATTCCAAATCCTTTTTGGAGCGAGACTTGCTCCTTCCCCGTTCTTGGCTTTTTCCCCTTTGCTGGGATCTCCCACGTGCATTCATTGCATTGGACTTTCCAACAGAGTTGTTTTTCCTGTTCATCTCTTCTTGAAGAAGAGCACCCTCAACATCTGCATATGACAGCATAGCATGCGAATTGCTAGTGGCTGTCCTGAATGTGTCCCAACTCTCTTGCAAAGTGCATAACAGAAAAGTGGCTTTGAACTCATCGTCCATTGCCAACTTTTGATTTATAACTTGGCTGACAATACCATTAAACTCATTTAAATGGGCTGTCATAGACGCCCCTTCCTTCATCTGAAGACCTATGAGTTTCTTCAACCAATACACTTTGCTTGAGGCACTTTGTTGGGCATACAAGTCCTGCAATCTCTGCCACATTCCCCAAGCTTTCTTCTCTTCACGAATGCTGAAAAGTAATGAGTCTGACACAGACAACATGATAGTAGATCTTGCCAGCTCATCCATATCTTCCCACTCTTCAGCAGTAAGAGAAGCGGGCATTACACCCCTTTCTTTGATAGGCTTGTGCTGCTTTTTCTGGAGCAACACATTGTAGCACTGGGTTTGCCAAATATCATAATTATGCGAGCCTTCAAGCTTCTTGATATGAAGCAATGAAGAGCTCTCACCTGTGGTTGTCATAGCAAAATGCAACCTGTCAATGCCTGACTCCCTGCAAAATGTGCAAACACTGCACCAAAAGCACACAAAGTGCTCACAGTTATTCTCCCAAGCTTTATCTCCCACTGCGGAAGCACAAATGCAACTTTTCTCCCACTGTATGTGATGAAAACACCAAAATCTGGTTGCTGCAGATTTTGGACAGCACCTTAAATGTGCTCTTTTGCCCTTCCAAAGTACTGTACAGCAGTACCAAGTGCTCACCAATGATGTACCAAACCTGTACCGGCAAGTACAGCAGCTGAAATTGAACCTTTTGGTCACTCAAAACAGTGTACAGCCATGCCAAAATTTGCACAAAGCTGTGCCAAATCTGTACCAGCAGGTACAATAGCAATAAATGCTCTCCTGGCTGTCCAAATGAGTGAAAATCAGACTTTTACAGTCCCGTACACTGCATACAACAGTCCCGAACAGAAATTGGGCAAAAGCCCCTTGACTGCAAGCTGATTTTTGAGGATTCAAGGCATAAATGTCTTGCCTGCTGCTTTGCCAAGCTCAACAAGCATACAAACTTGAAAAGCCCCTTGATTTGAGATCAATTTCTGATCATACATGGTACATTGACGCACATGAAGGCATCCAGAGTGTTCACGATGCTTCCCCCTGGCCACATATACATCAAATATATGAAACCCCCTTGATTTACAGGCACATTGAGTGCTTGTAAGGCATCAGCACATTATCCACAGCATCAAATGCGATTGCCTACATGCAAATCAACCAAATCGGCACAAAAGCCCCTTGATTTGCACTGCAATTTGCTGCAATTTTGCCCAAATGTGCGATTTTTCACATCATACAGCATGTATGAGTGCTTAATTGCACAATTACATCAAAAGCCCCAAATTTTGACATTCAATTTCCTGCAAATTGATCCTGATTGTGACCAATGTCCTGCAAATTGATCCTGATTGTGACCAATGTCACCCAATTTTGCCAATTTTGCTCAAAAATTGAGCAATTCGGCGCCTGTATCTGCTCAATTAATGATTGCAACTGCTCAATTGCAAATCCCAAAAAAAAAAATTGAGGCAAATACCTTGATTTCTGATTTTCTGTTGCAGGAAAGGGTTGATGATTGCAGATGCTGTTGCCGGAGAGGGGGGCAATTGAATTTGGTGCTGCTGCTGCTGAGAGAGCTTATGGCTGCTCGTGCTATCTGCAGTGGGGCATCGACTGACAGCTGGCGATGGCTTACTGACAGTACTGCACCATGGCACTTATGCGCTGCATAAGACTGGCCAGTGGCGGGAAGTGCTTCGACGCCAAGAGGCAGGTGCAGCTATCGCTATCGACCGTTCGCTAACGGACGCCCAATGTTCTTCGCTCGCCTGCCTTCGCTTAGCTGCTGAACTTCAGATGACGTGGTAGCCTTCGCTTCACGCCTGCCTGCTTGTTGACGTATTCGCCTAGCGCCTACACTTGCAGTCGACGACTCGGGTGTCGCCTGACACGCCTGCTTATGTACGTGCACGAGCTGCCACCTCTCGCCTGATTGCTGCCTTGCGTTCGCTTCTAGCCTCTTCACCGAGTAGCAGCGCTACATACGACCAGTTGAAGGCGAGCAGCCCCCACAATACGACCAGAAAAAAAAAAACGACCACAGGGCTGATTACGACCAGCAGACAGGGTTAATTACGACCAGTTCTGAAATCAGATTAGGGCAACTGTAGGATGTGATAACAAGTGCAGCCATCATGAAAAGAGGGAGGGGACCAAGAGCTCTGATACCAGTTGTGTGGAAGAAACACAGGAATTAGGGTTAGGTCATGTGGGAGACATACACAGAGAACAAGGGAGAGAGAGAGAGAGCTGTGGGGATAAGTCAACTCATGAGGCATGAGTGTGTGACTCCCCTATCACACATGTATATTGCACTAGTACACATAGTGCACCTAGTACATTAAAAGTACTAAGTGTACTATGTACTATAACTTATGGGCTTGTACACACTATAAGGGTGGGCATAACGCCTTTACCCCAACACATCACTTGGGTGATTAGAGCAAGGGGGGAAGGATTAGAGCAAGAAAAAAAATCAAGTTGAAGCTTTAATGGAAAGCTTCATGGAGAAGATGAAGGACGCTTGGTTTTTGTCTGCAGCCGGCGCGTCAGTGCTTTGTTGAAGCTCAAACTTGAGCTGTGGAGTCCTCAGTGAGTGGGCTATCAAAGCCCTCAAGCCCCTTGCCTAATGGTGGCCTACAGCCGGCGTATGGCTGTACGGCTAGTACTGCAGCAGAAAAAACGACACCGTCTCCCTCAGTGGGCAATGCCGCAGCGTGGAGTGAAGCTATTCTGCAATTAGCCGTACGAATTGAAGCGCCCGGACCTGCTCTTCATCTCCCATGTTGGAATCTCCTCAAAATATTGCCTCTACAAGTTCGTAGAGCTCCTCCACTGCCAGGGGGTTGAGCTCCACAAGTAGAAGATAAGGAAAAAATGAGGAAAAAATTACCTAATCTACACCACAAGAGTCCTAATCAACCTAGGCTCTGATACCATGTTGAGAAAACGTGGTGCTCATGCTAGATCAAGTGTGTGGAGAGGAGAGACTCACAAAATACAAGAACAATATCTTGCTTATTAAGTTGTTTATGAATACAACTAGGCCTTGCTCTATACAAAATGCCTCCTAGCTCCACCTTTAAATAGATAAGCTAGTGGACCTTAAGTCCATTCACACTCACACCCTTTTCTTTGCAAAGAGCAGGGTATCCAGTGTCTCCTCCCGCTCAGCGGAATCATGCCAAGTCCACTCCCCCGGGTCCCATTAGAGGCACGTGAGCGGCCAGCTCTCCCAAATCCATAACCGCCAGAGTCTCTCCCTGGCCACCGTGGCCGGCGGGGGGTCAATGTGTCACAAATCTGATCACCCTCACCCTCTATAAGGTGCAGCCACTAAAATCATCCAGAGGGGGATCTGATCTCTCGAGTCTACCATGGGGTCCAATAGAAAAAGTGAACAAAGCACAGCTCTCATCCGCGCCATGGACTGCCAAGAGAATATCATGCCTAGTAAACACGCCCAACCATTGCAGGGGGGTTGGGTCTAGGATAGGGGTCAGCCACTCTTGGGGAATAGCAGAGTCGATGTTGAGGTTGAGTCTGTCTCTACCCCAGATCCCAGCTAGCCTCTCCCCCAAGCCTCCAGGGAAAGCTGTCTAAATCATAGTCACACGAAATGGTCGTTTCAGACCCTAGAAACGAGTTTCTCTGTTTTAGTCCCCCATCCATTTCCATGGCCGTTTCTCGTTTCCCGAGCTCCACAGTTGCCATTCAGGGCCAGGAGGTTGAGCTATCGCATCATCTTCAAGATCTGCGCATTACCGACGTTCTTACTCATCTTTAGCCTCTAGCCAAGATGGAGCTTGGTGGATCAGCCCACAGAGACCAGGAAGGGGAGATGGTGACCTCCAGCCTAGAGGTGCTGCTCTTTGCTTTCATGCATACCTCTATCGCAATACCTCTCCCCCCTTCGTACAGGTATCTTCATTGTGATTGATGGAGCACGGAATATGCATACTCTCGCGCTCGGACAGAGTGGCAGTACATGGAGGGGAGGATCCACGCCCACTTGGCTTGACTTCGCACCACGACAGATTGTGACTATTCCTCGTCTAAACCCGCGCCCAAGACTCTTCGAGTGGAGGGCAGTTCCAATAGTTCCGCCTCACACAGAGATTGATATGAGGATTGTCTCATGGAATATTCACGGTTCACGGGGGCCTCAATGCTTTCATAGACGAGGTGTTCTTAGAGGAGATCTTCAGCAAGCTATGGTGGGGGGACCTATCAACATTCTTTTCCTCCAGGAGCATAACCTTACTAAGGGGTGCACCCGCCGCTGCGAGAAGATTTTACCAGGAAGGAGTTGTACTTTTTGGTCCCCATCGTTCGGCCCTTCAAGGACGCAGGGAGGAGTGTGCCTCTCTGTCAGTGAGTAGCTTCTGCCATCTGTGATCAGGAGTCATAGTTCTAGGACGTGCTCAGTGGGTTACCATTCTGATGGGTAGGATAGCGTTGGCTTCCTCAACATTTATGCCATGAATATTGCAGCAGGTAGAGCTATCTTTTGGAGCACTGTCCAACAGGCCCTTCCCCATGCTGATTTTTGGTGCATGGGTGGTGACTTCAATATGATAGAGGCAGCAGAGGACAGACTTGGAGGTGGTATGGCCACAGTCTCACGAGCGGAGCACTCCACCTAGGAGGAGATGATACTGATTCTTAGGCGACAGCACCCTTGGCAGATCCTAGAGTTTGGGCGTAGCCCTAGGAGTCTGAGTTTCTCTCGCTCGGATAAGCAGAGCACAGGCCCCAACCTCTCTTGGCTGGACAGGTTCTACGTCGATGAGTGGACTTGCAGCCGTGGAGGCATGGTTGGTATTCTAGTAGGCACTACTTTCTCAGATCATGCCCAAGTTATTTTGTCCCTAGAGGACCCACGGAGACATGACAGGCATACAAGCTCCAAGATTCCAGACAGCCTCATACAGAACCCTGAGATCTGCAGCTGGATCGAGCAAATATGGGCAGGACTGGACTTTTCCTCAAGCTCTGTAGCGTGCACTTTGGATGATGGCCTGGGGGAGATCAGTGTTTTCTTACAGGATGCAACCCGGAGTAGATTGGAGGGATTTCGGGAGCAAGCGAGGAGTCTGAGGAGGGGCCTAGCCTCTTTACAGCGTGTTCAAGAGAGTTCCCCAGACAGCCCGTGGATTGAGAGTCAGATTGCTACCACTTGCACAGAGATTCGGTCCATTGAGGAGAAGAGGGTGGAGTACAGATATCATGCCAAGGCTTCATTCTGGACTCAAGCCGGTGACAGAGTTATTGGAGATTTCTTTGAGATCATTGGCCCCCATAGGAGGAGAGACGGAATTCGCAAGTGGCGCAGCCAGGATGGAGCTATTGTTACTTACCCCCCACATGTGAGAGCCATCTTTCTTCCGATCTCTTCTCACTAGTGCCCCTTTATCCCCCCTAGGTGATGAACGCTCACAAGAGAGTCTGGAGGCACACGAGAGAGGTGGTTCCCCCCTCCCTTCGGTCTTTTTTATTGACCCTTTCACTTCAGAGGAGCTGGCAGAGGCGGTGACGGCACTACCTAGGGACAAATGCCCAGGGGCGGATGGACTCCCTGTCTCTTTCTTTCTTCACCATTGGGACCTCATGGAAGGTGGCCTTCGCGCTGCCTTCAATGAGATCATGCTCACACGTGTCATGCCAGAGAGGCTCACAGAGGGCTTGATACATTTGATTCGCAAGGAGGGTGGTGACAGATTGGAGATCTGGCAGTGGAGACCCATCACCCTTCTAGGGACGGCGTATAAGATTTTGGCCGAGGCCATCAACAAGCGACTTCAGCCTTCTCCCAGACTTGATCCATGACACTCAGACTACGATCAGGCATTCTGGACAACATCTTTACATTTTTGGGAGGCGACAGCTTCGGCCAGGATGCGACAGCTGGACCTCATTGTGCTACTCGTAGACTTTGAGAAAGCTTATGACAGGGTGGATTGGAGCTTTTTGGAGTTTGGAGGGCACTGTGAGCCGGATGGGATTCCCCATGGAGTGGATTCGGGGAGTCTCAAAACTTTATTCAGCACCACACAGCCATGTTCTCATTCAGGGAGCGATTCCCCCTTTCCCGCTCAGTTTGACAGGGTTGTCCTCTGGCACCGTACCTCTTTTCGTGCACAGGGGAAGGCGCAATCCTTGAAGTCTGGTCTCCTAGGCAGAGTTTGCAGGCGACACAGCAGCCTACCTCGCAGGAGATGTAGGGAATCTTCAAAGATTCCTGGAGGCAATAGAGATTTTCTACCGCCCATGCATCGTGCATCGGGAGCACAGATCAACTGGCACAACTCATGTGGGTTTTGGGTAAGGTCGCACTCGTCCCGACTTGGCGACCAATTGAGACCTTCCAGTGGATCCCAAGGGGCACTCTAGTTTGCTACCTCAGTTGCTAAGTTGGCATTGATCTCTCTCCCGAGCAACATCTCGCTCCGCTTCTTCTAAGTATTCGGAAGAAGCTTTTATACTGGAGCTCGGTGATGCTATCCTTAACAGGCAGAGTAGTGGTGGCGAACCAAGTATTGCTTGCCACCATGTCGTACATCACTTCATGTTGGGCCTTTTCTCGGACATGTATTGGCCAGGTACAGCGTTTGATTCGGAACTTCTTGTGGGCCCGAAGTGATGGGCGGCCAGCCAAGGCCAAGGTGGCAATTCAACCACGTAGCAGAGGGGGCTTGGTCTCATTGATCCCGGTATACAGAGTCGTGCCCTGTTGGGCAAGTTGATTGTCAGAGAACTCCTACCGGTGGTAAGCCCTGGAAGGACTTCATCTTGGCCCGGATTTCAGCCCGCACTCCGAGCCTACGGGGCCTGTGGTGGCCGCAAAGTACTAGAAGGATCTTCACACAGAGATGCGAGCCCGTGGTTTTAGCCCGGCCTTTGAGGCCAGATTTGCAACCAGTCTACTTCGTGCTTGGGATTATCTCAGGCCAACCTTCAGACAGTGTGTTCCCATTGCCTCAGCGGAGCAACTTCAACAGCCCTTGGTTTGGAACCCCCTGATCCGTTTACCCAATGGCCACATGCTAGGGGCCCAACCGCATATATCCTGGGATGCCTTGAGCATGGGACCAGCCAAGTCTCTCGGAGATTGGATTGCACATAGGAAATTACCTCAAGAGGAGCATGAGAGAGGCCTGACCGGGATCCGGAGTAGAGACAGGCTCAGCATCAACATAGACTCAGCTATTCCTCAGGAGTGGCGGACTCCTATTCCAGCCCCGACCCCCCTGGTGTGGTTAGGCGTGTTTACCAGACACGACATTCTTGTGGTGGTCCATGGAGCAGATGAGGACAATGGTCGGGAGGAGACTCTGGATGCCCCCTTCTTTGCATATATAGCACGGCTTGGTTGCAAGATCCAGATGCATGAGATAGATGGCACTCCAGCAGTAACAGAACACTAGCAGTCTCAGGGCCTATCACAGCACTTCCTTTCAGATTTCTGGAAGAGGCTTTGGGACAGCTTCCGGCCGAGGAAGATCACTCTCTTTCTTTGGCTGATGGCACAAAGGAGTTTGGCGGTTGGTACTTGGCAAAGTTGGACGTTGGTCAACAGCTTGCCTGAGGTGTGGTCGCCCCCAAGAGTCTCAACGACATTGCCTTTGGGATTGCCCAAAGAGTCAACACATTTGGCAACGGATCCTCTGCATCTTCGCTATGGACAGGGCATCGACCCGGATCATCAGTTGGGGTACTGTCGCTTGGGCCACCGAGGCTAGAGTGGTCAAGACTAATGAGGAGGATGGGGGAGGATTAGCCCTTTAGGTCTCCCACCATCGTATAGTAACAGTACTAGTCACACCCCCCCCCCCCCCCCCCCCGACGGCGCGACCAGGCTCTTGCCAGAGATGGGAGACTTGAAGCAGCATAGCAACCTGGCACATTTGGCGTGCTAGATGCAGCGAGGCCATCGAGGGTACCCACACTCTGTCGGCTAAGACCATCAGGAGCATATGGCTCGATATCATTCACCCCCTCCGCGGTCAGTGGGGGAAGCTTCAGGGAGGTTCTGACCGCATGTGGAAGCGGCGGGAAGCCTTCTTGAGACTTTGGAGGCTTGGCCCTTTTCTCACAAATAGAGGCAGTGACCCCATTTGGCATTACAGACCACCTCTATGGTTGCCCTTCCCCCACCCCACCCCACCCCACACCCCCCCACATCTCTCCCCCCCCCCCCCCCCCCCCCCCCCCCCCCCCCCCTCGTGGTATGAGATAGCCTTCTCCTCACAGAGAGGCCAACCGAAGGAGAGCATCTCTTTCCCTTTGATCACTTGTTTCCTGCCCTTATATGAGGCAAGTTTGTATCATGGTTGTACTTAGCCCATTGTGGACGATTTTTCTTTAACTAATTGAAGGATCTTTTTCCCATTAAAAAAATTGAAATCCATGTAGGCAAAGATGGATCATATTCTCAATGTAATCACAAAGCCTGACATGATCATGATACATGTCCCTTTCATATGATAATGCGTTGAATCTGCGTAAGGGGGTCTTAGCCTTATCAATGGCCAGTGTCTTGCCCTTGTACAACTGTTTTATGAGCATGATAGATGAGGTACATGAAGCATATAAGCTTAGAAATCCCATTGTCCCAAACAATGGTAATACAAATTTATACCCGATTTTGGGTTAACAAAATGACCATTCAAATCTAGGAAGATACATGAAAAACAATACTTATTTCAAACTTGCAAGTATGCACAGAGAACCCTTGTGATTTTGGATAAAGATGACAAGCCAAACATTTTGGCCAAAGCCAAGCGAAGAACCAGTGAAATCATCTACAACACTAGTTTAACTTCTATCCAATAGAAAACCTTGCATGGGTGTGAAAGCCTCCTTAAATTTCAAATATGGTTGGGTTTGTGATATTTAATTTTTAAAAGACTTTCTAAGTAAATATTGGTTTCACAGGTTGCACTGGCATCTGTGCACCAAACAACCAATTGCTCATTTTAGGATTTGCAGATTCTTGATGTCTTCACTATGGTATGCATCATGCAGAAATTCTATAGTATATACAGATCCCATATGGGTCATCTTCTTCCTCTTATTGCTCTGCATCCTTGAATATTGGCATTGTTGCTTGCCCTTCCTTAGAGATCCCACTGCAGCATTTCCAGCTGCTTCAACGGCTGCTTATGCTGCTTTAACTCCCTCACTGGCTTTGCTCATGCACAAAATCTCCTTTTCCTTATGTTTTGTTGCCTGTCTATCTCTTTGATGCACTACAACAGTGCCTTCTCCTTCAAGCTCTTCTTCATAAGTGTTCATGATGTCCTATCAAAATTGTCTTCTTGCTTGAAAAACTCAGGTTGTCAAGCTATGCCTTCTACTATAGTTTGAGTGACATTGCTCAAGCTTATGCTTTTTCTTCTTTTCTTTGATGAGATACCCTCCATTGTGTTGCTCTTCTGTGAAATGGATCTAGAGCAAAATATGGAATCAAACACATCAAAGCAAGAATCTAGCATCCATTAATCATGAGATTAGTGATCCAATGGCTCATCACATGAATATACAAAAGAGAGAGAAAATCTATAAGTGCATGTAGCAAGAGAAGATGCACAAATAGCCTAAGTGTGTTTAACCTCTCACCAAGAGGATGACCATGGAAGGCCAAATCTCCATAGATGGAGCCCAAAGGTACAAGATGACCAAAATTAGTAAAAGTGTCAAAAGGTCCTACCAAAGTATCCCAAGCCCTATTTATAGTCACTATCTCCTTTTGCCCATGGGCCCCTATGTACATGTGGAAATCAAGCTCTATGGTTCATGACAAACCATCCCTTCCCAAAGATTTTGTCCTCAAAATCATACAGGGTATTTACAATTGAATTGCAAACTCAATGTAAACCCATGGGAAGTAGAGAGGTCTTCAAAAATGCACCTCGAATACATTTGGAATAGGAAAACCAAATGTAGTGAAGCCGGAAAACTCCTCCTCCTCCAAAATAGCATGTAAGACTGTTATGGAAGCCATGTTGTCGATCAAGCTTCCCTTGAAATTCTTCATGAAACCTCCATAAAATGAGCTGCAAATGATGCGTAGCCACACCCAAAAGAGTCCCACATATTTGTCATCGAATCAAATGATCTTCCAAGTGTGTTGGAGTATATTGGTAACCCCAACAATAGATCCCACCAAAGCTGTCCAGAAATTACAGCACATATAAAACCTCGTGATATGCCCATTCTTCACATAATAATCATGCCACTTGATCAAGGAATACTTCCATCAAGTAAAACCATGTTGTTGAACATACTCCATTGATTGCCAAGTAGCCTCATCTATGGGCAAGCGCTTCCATTTCACAAGGAATTCATCAATGTTCCGGTCCCTCAAAACCCTTGTCCTCTTGTCCACAATCCTCTCCGGCTCATAGATAATCTCTCCCTCTTCATCCATCGGTGGTAACTCTTCAATATCTTGAGGAAGAGATCCCACAAACCTCTTAAGATTGGATACATGAAACATATTATGAATCCTTGTAGAAGGAGGTAGGTCAAGCTTATAAGCCAAGTCACCCACTTTCTCGACTACCAAATATGGTTCATAGTATCTATGTGCCAACTTGGAATATGTAGGATGAGGTTGGAACCAAATACACCTTATCCTTGTGCCATAGTAGACCATTCCGAAGCTTATAATGAGAAAATTCTTCACCATCTCCTTGCTGTAATTTTCTGTAAATATGGTTAGCACTCTATTTTGGCATATTGTCCCTCAAAATGCATGCATGATCCCTTCCACCAGGGTCGAAAGGAAACTCATCCTCTTCTTTGACAAAAGAATGACCCTCCAAAATGCATGCATGATCCCTTCCACCGGGGTCGAAAGGAAACTCATCCTCTTCTTTGTTGACAAAAGAATGACCCTCCAAGTCTACTTCATGTGTCTCCTCGCTGCAATCATCAAACTCTTTCACATCATGAGATGACTTGGAATCGTAATCCGCATTCATAATGATCATAGTAGCCACCACTTTCTTTGATTTGCAAATGTGCCCGGGTGACCATTTCTCTTTGCATTTAAAACATAGGCCTTTGCTCCTCAATTCCTCAATCTTAGGATCATCCATCCGTTGAGTTTTCATGAATGGTTGAGGAGACTCCTTGACAAACCCATTGCTCTTCTTAGCATCATTATGAACTCCACTTGTGGACTGTCCACTTCCAAAAGATGTATGGAAATTGGAAGTGTAAGTGGATGTACAAGAAGGTAGACTTTTCCCCACATTTGAAGAAGTGTGAAATGGCTTATGAAAAGGTACATTGGGCTGAACCCTCTTATACTTTGGCTCATATAGCTCTGCCAACCTCATAGCCTCTTTGATAGTGCTTGGTCTTTGTGCCGAGACATCCGCTTTGATGTATGAATCTAGACCATGCACAAACTTCTTCAATCGCATGCCTTCATTGAGTCCATCCACGAACATAGAGAGCTTCATGAACCTCTTGATGTACTCCCTAACCGACATGCCCTTTTGTGTGAGTTCATACCATTCTTCATGGTATCGGTCAAGAACCAAAGGCGACCCAAATGTCATATTCATTTCATGCTTGAGTTCTTCCCAAGTATGTGGCATAACTCCTTCCTTGAGCATATGTCTCCACCATTGATGTGCATAGTCTTCCAAATGCAAGGATGCAAAATGCACTTTGTCCCTTTCACTCTTCGGATAGAGCTGAAAGTATGTATCCAACTTATTCATCCATTCTTCCAACTCATGTGGGGCTGAACCATCACCCTTGAACTTAGAGAGTGAAATCTTGTCCTTTACATCCTTTGACACGGTTGACGATGCATTCTCATGATGGTGCAAGGGCTTGTGCTTTTGCATTTGCACAAAAGATCCAAGGAATTGTGCAAAATCTTTGTACTCCCTCTTGAGGAAATTTGGCATTTCCATCCACCTATCATGAGCTTCTCTTTGTCTCTCAATGAATGACATATGTTCCCAATCAAGCTCAACCACATCATCCATATCATACACCTCCTCTTCAAGCATGGAGAACTGATTTGCTTTGGGTTTCAAAGGTACTCTCCTTGGATCCCCAAAATTTGACTCCTCATGCCTGAATGTAGGTACATGTTGCTTTCCATCCAATTGAGAAGAACCCGCTTGGAATGTAGTAGGCTTCATCTCCCGCATAGAAGGCTTTCTAGCATCCGCCATGAATCCAAAAGTGACATTCTTGGTAGAATGCTCATGTGTTACCTTGGGAGCAACCTCTTGTACCATGGGTAGCTTGCCTTCCCTACGGCCTTCAAAAGCTGTCCCAAATTGCTTGCCTTCATGTAAAGCACCATGACCACTATCATAGGAAGGTTGGCTCATTGGCCGAGCGACCCTTTCTTCCAAAACTTCCATCCTTGTAGCCATAGTGTCAAGCCTACCATTGACTTCCACCCTTGTAGCCATCGTGTCCATCTTAGCATTCATTTCCATCAGCATTTGCATGATCGAATCGATGGGGATGGTATGTGAAGATTGTGGGGTGTGCTTATGGGCACTTCCGACATTCAACTCCTCATTCCCTTCTCTTGAAGTATGCCCAAAAGTATCCCCTTCTCTTGAAGTGTGCCCAAGAGTATCCTCCGGAGCATCCAAAATTCCTTGTTCCATCATTGCCTCTTCATCCTCTACCTCATCGGAAGCCAAAGTGTTGCGTCTCGATCGCCCTTTTGGCTTCGGCCCCATGGAAACCTTCGGTTTTCGAAATTTGGCTCTAAATTGAGGTAGAAATGTCCGATTGAAGTGATCTAAAGCTTGTTGGAGAGCTAATGAAGTGTACTAGACCACTATGCAAAGACTTGTAAGAGATGAGGTGTGCTACTATTCTCTGTTTTAGGGTTTACAGGGTTATAGGCTGAAACGGTATTTTGGGTATAACTATCCAAATGCAAAACTTTTTAGCTCAAATCGAAGCCCTAGATGAGTACTACAAGCCTATGTAATTAGATCTAGAAGATCTTCAAACCCCTATGACTGAATTAGGGTTTACTGTTTCTGCAAAAACCCTAAATTCTACCCTAAAGAGATATCGAAATGCAGAGGTTAAGGGCTCGTTGGGTAGCTCTAAGGAAGCACTAAGAGCTCATATGGTCCCTTTTAAGTCAGTCCAAAAGGGTTGGGACTGAATTAGGGTTTTTGGAAACCTGCAGATTCTTGCCAAAGTGACCCTTTTTGTACCCAATTGATCCTTGTTTGCTCCCAAACCAATGTCAACACCTTCCGCACCTCATTGGCATCCCAAGGTCAATGGCATGCCGGAAGCTTCAATGGTTGGAAATTTGCTTGATGGAGCATTCAATTAGTCCAATGCTTGAAGATTTTCCCTCTTTTTGATGATTGTTGTGGGCTGCTCATACCTCCTCTTCTCCCTCTCCAATAGCCATGAAAAACTCTCCAAAATCCACCAAAAAGAGGCCAAACACCTTAGCTAACAACCAAATGATATGGAATGGCATGGAATGGAGCCATCTCTTGTGAATATTGGCCGTGAGGAAACGTGGGAAAAAAACGCAGCTATGCCCATTCTCATGAGTAGAAAAGCACAAAATCAACTCCAATGTTAGCTCTCAATAGCCATAGCATACACTTGCAGCCATTTAGAGTGAGTGGGGATGGATAATGGTGAGCTATGTGAGAGAGATTAGGGTTTGGAGCAAAGGAAAGGAAGAGGGAAAAAAATTTCAGAAATTTTCAGAAATTTGCATGTAAATTGGTACTCTATGTGTTCCTCTCCTCAAGCTCAACAAAAGCCCTAGCAAATGGAAGCAAAACGGGACAAAGAGGAGAAGTAATGGCTATGGAAAGCTTGGAAAAGAAGCACAAAAGATAAACATGATTAACAGAGAGATTAAAAGATGATTAATTCAAATTTTTTTCAATTTTTGTACCCCGTCCCAAAAATTTGGTCCAGAGTATCCAAATTAGGTCCAAATGAGCTAAATCTCCATGAAATCACATGAAATCACATGAAATGATGCCTCCCCTCCACTAATCTCCAAAGATTAAGTAGAAATTAAGCAAGATTAAGCCAAAACTCCAAGAAATCAAGAGAAAATTCAGAAAATTATCAAGAAAATGACTAATCTCATGCCCAAAACCTTGAAAATGGATCAAAATCAAGGCTCTGATACCAAATGAAATGGATCTAGAGCAAAATATGGAATCAAACACATCAAAGCAAGAATCTAGCATCCATTAATCATGAGATTAGTGATCCAATGGCTCATCACATGAATATACAAACGAGAGAGAAAATCTATAAGTGCATGTAGCAAGAGAAGATGCACAAATAGCCTAAGTGTGTTTAACCTCTCACCAAGAGGATGACCATGGAAGGCCAAATCTCCATAGATGGAGCCCAAAGGTACAAGATGACCAAAATTAGTAAAAGTGTCAAAAGGTCCTACCAAAGTATCCCAAGCCCTATTTATAGTCACTATCTCCTTTTGCCCATGGGCCCCTATGTACATGTGGAAATCAAGCTCTATGGTTCATGACATTCTGCTACACTCCTCTGCAGCTTGATTGCAAGCTTCTCACCAAGCTTGAATGCTTGCATCTGCTTTAACTCTAATGTCTTTACTCCTAGCTTTGCCCTTTAGTTCCTACTTACAAGACCTTTCACTTTAGCTTTCCATTGAGCTTTGTATGTGGCTTGCCATCTTTGCGAATTCCTGCCTTATCTACATCTTTTGCATGAGGTCTCTAACCATTCATGTGGTCCTTGTGAGCTCCAAGTTAAGTCTTTGTGATGCCATCACAATCCCCATCTAAAATTCCCCCCTCCCCTTCACTTTGCAAGCTTTTTGTCTCATAGGGGTCTTTGACTAATATTGCCCTTGAGTGTCCATAAAGGGATGATAATTTTGCCTCCTGTTCATCTCGAAAACTTCCAATTCCTATGTCCTGATTGGTATTAGATCTTTTCATATTCACCACACAATTGGGTTCCTCATTGTAGTGCACATGTATCCATTGGATATACCTTATATCCAATATTCTTTACCTTTTGGGTCAACAAAAAGTTTATCCGGCCTTTCATCTTCAACACTTCAATTTATGATTGTCTTCCATTTTAAGTTCATAACTTCATTGTCCCATAAGTTATAGAATAGGAAGTTCTTTTTGGTTGAAAGAGATGGGTACCAAAGGGAGCAAGATTATCGAAACCCACAAACTATTTTTAAAATTTTCCCTCCTCATGGAAGGAAAAAATCATTCATAGCCTCAAGGATGTATCTTAACAAACCACACCATTGTTAGGTAGTCAACCCCCAATGCCAAAAACAATTTCAATAGGATTAACTAGAATTGAGATGATCGAGAAAAGCATTAAATTTTTCTAGCTAGCAAACAAAGAGATGAAAGGCCCATAGGCCTACTTGAGGGAGCAATAGTGCGTGGTATGGGACACGCACAGTAGTGGTCTTACTGCATGGTAGATGCCTGTCATGTAATACTGTAGACATGATCTTCCGTTGGGACTTGATGTGTTCATCTGCAGGATATTTGGTGGACTTGGCTTCCCACTGGGACTTGTTGAAATTATATACCAAAATATCACGTGACATCGGGGATATGGGCATGTGATCATTAGGTTTATAGCCAGCTTGGTGTGAACACTCTAGATGTGAACCACCTCTTAGTTAGAGTCAAAAGATAGGGTTTAATGCCTATAAAAGGGTATTGTACTTGGTGGCTCATTCATCTCATTCTTATTCATTCATAATACAATCACCTTGTGTTGTGTCCAACTTGCTCTCTCTTCTCTTTCTTCTTCCTTCTTAACCATGGAGATATTTCATCGTCCATAGCTCCATGGTTGAACCTGTGATTGCCAACATGGTATAAGAGCCATGCTTCTCAGTGATCTTTGCTCATCATCAAATCCTAATCATGATTAGTGATTAGTTAACCATTTTATCAAAATTTCACCATTTATTCTCATGTTTGGTCATCTCCCTCTACAGCCAACCATTGCTCAAAATTCAACTTGGGGCTTCACAATCACTCTTATGCGCACCCTCGAGCAGCTCCAATCGACGGAAATTGCGCGTGCTATCACCGAGAGGGCAAACGTTTCAAAAACGTAGAAAAACTGCAGTGTTTTCACAAAATCGTGACCATTGCTTCAAATTCACCTATTTGCTCTCAGCTGTAGCTACCACATAGTAAGAGAAACAAGCTTACAAATTTTGAGCTCATTTGGTCAACAAGAGCAGCCGGGAGAAGACAATTTACAAAAAATGCAGGTTTTTGGGAAAAGCACAATGGCGGCCTAATCACTTCAAATCGGCGCACATCCATGCTACCCCGGGGGTTTTAGAGGGCTGGGAATCCACCTGCATAGTCATATTTTTGAATTAACGCTTCTAGCAGCCTCCTCGACACTGTGTGCATCAGAGAAGACAGTTTGGCAAAGGTGACATTAATGCATGAATAAAAGTGTTAAACTAATGTTTATGGGCTTCAAACTTAATTAGACATTGTGCTATTAGTGCCCCTTGAAGGTTTCTTGAAGGAGATTTGTGCAAGGGCTTCAATTAAAAGCTCCAATTGCTCCTCCTTCTGCACTACAAACAGTACTCTGCCTCTTCTAATTAGTGATTAATTGGCACTAATCCTTGTGTTCTTGGACCATTGAGGGTTCAATAATACTATTGGGGACTTCCTTGAGCTTGCCAAAGGTTCATATTGAGAAAGCCTCTTGATTTACCCCCTTGACGGTGCTCTCCAAATCAGGGTATTTTCTGCTCAATTAACAGAAAATTACATTCACTAATACCTTGATTAGTGCTAATCATATGAGGTTTTTAGGGCCATTAATGGTTCATATCTCACATTCAAGTATTGCTAAACCTCTGGAAAGCATCAAATGAGTTGTCATACCAAACCATTACCACATGCTCCGTGTTGACCACACACCTTGGAGTAGAGGTGGACTTTATCCATAAAAGCGTCCTATCCCATGAGATATCCAAATATTTCTTCTCTATAAACTCGGACAGATTAGTCCATAGAAATTGCTTACAAAACCCAATATCTATATAAATCTCGTCCAAGAAAGAAATCTCCATAGATATAATCCATCCCAATAAAGGGAGCCATGAAAAGAATTCATCCTATTAAAGGGAGCCATAAGTTCATAAAGCCATCAAACTGAAGAATGCAAAAGATGACCACACACTTTTTTTTTTGTGAAACCATTGTTTATATTAAATAGTAAATTGTGCAGTCATAGTCACCTGAGGCGGGTGGAACTACGAGAACGAACTAGAAAAGCTAGGAAAATTCTTCAAACTGCTGGAGAGATCTCATCAAGATCATAGCAATCTTGAAGAGACCGGAATAGGGCAGCATGAAAATAGGGGAAGGGATGAACAACATCACCAGAAAAGTGCAGATGATTTCTAGTGGAATAGATGGTCCAAAGACCCCAGAAGCGCACCCATGCAAAGAAATCATCATACCCTAGTAAAGCAGGGGACAATCTACCAAAAATCCAAAAAAGTCGCCCAAAGCGTTATCGAGGGAATCTATATTGCAGTAGTGCTGTCAAGTGTTGAAGAAAATCGCAGGAATGCAAGTAACTCCACAACAAGTGAGGTACGGTCTCGGGCATAAGGCGGCAGCACCGACATAAAGCTGGAGCAATACGCCTTTGAGCCAGTAGAGTGCCAACCTGTAGCGCGCCCGTAATGCATCTCCAAAAAAAGACCCGCTACAACTTGGGCAAGCACACATAAGCAGGTTTGAGCAGATGAAGCCCTTTGCGATCCGATTGTGTTCGCCAAAACAAGCAATGGCACGAGACATAAATGTATCAATCTACTTGCTAGTCCAGGGTAACAAAGGAAGATGAAACTAAATGTACGCCATGATGATCGACTGGACAATTCGCAAGCGGACATGCAAAGGCCAAGTGGATAGCTTCCAGTAATCAATTTTGCACTCCAATCAAGTCAGCACCCATACCATCTCATCTTTCAAAGAAACATCCCAGCCAATCGGGTATCCTAGATGCCTGACCAACTGACCGGGTGGAACAATCTGACTTGACCAAATATTAGAATGCCAAAGATAGTGGCGGATTGATAACAGCTTCGACTTTTGAAAATTGACATGCAACCCAACTGCCAGCCCATAAAGCAAAAGGGCATCCATAATCCGTTGCAAATCCGCTGGAGTATAGGCCTGTGTCACAAAGTGAGAACCATCCGACATCACAATACCATGCAAGCTGCTTTGCTGGGTAAGCTTGTCAATATATAACAGCAAGGGGTGTGTGGCAATGGCATAATGCAGTGCACTAAGTGGGTAGCCTTGACGTACCGATTTACCCAAGGTCCAAGCAGCCAAAAGTTCCTGACTAAAAATGCATTGAGCAGTACCAAACCCTAGACCAAGGCCAAACAAGGGACAGCGAACTGGAGCAAGGAGTTGCGGGCCGCACAGTCCAGGGTCGTGAATCCTAGAGCAGGGCCTAAACACGGTCGGCGAATATATATATATATATATATATATAACACCATGTCATGTATTGCAATCCTCGAGCATCATGCTCACAATAGAGATGACCTGTAGATTCTAGGCTTCTCAGCCATGACAAGAATTTTTCCTAAAACACATTCAAGAAAAACATACAACACTTCTCCTTGCATTTACACACAAGGGTTAGGTGTTCAAAACACAAAAACCATGAAGAATCAAAAAGTAATAGCTTTGTAACTTGAAAGAATACTTAGCTCTTCTTCTTTGGTAGTTAGATCTGGATGGTTTCATGTAGATCCCAAATTTAAACTACCCGTTGTCAAAAGTGAAGTGAAAGACACAAGAGAGAACAACTAAATGCATTTGGGCATAGAACTTTCAACCGCTTGGCATCTTGGGAAATCTGTTCAGCAAGGTTGTCCGCTTAGTGTACTAATGTATGCCATCGCGACTCACCCAATGCTCCTCTACATGGACAAACTAACACAAGATGGGCAGCTTCATGGTCTTTCCATGGTAGATGGTACACAATTTGTGGCGCACGCATATGCTGATGACTCTTTCTTTTTTCCCAAGAATACAGAGGCTAATGTAAGGGCTCTCGAAGAGTAGAGAAGGCTCTTCGCGAGACAAGCTAGACTGAACTTCGCCTGCGAGCTCCGCCTCTCCCCCTCCCGCTGCTTCTCGCCGTCGCGCCCCCCTCTCCCCCCCGCCTGTCCCCCGCCTTCTCCTCCGTCTTCTCCCCCGCTTCCTTCATTGCACCCTTCCCCGCCATCTCCCCCCCGCCTTCTGCCTCGCATCCTCCCCCGCCATCGCTCCCCCGCCTCCTTCCTCGTTTCCTCCCCCGCCTTCTTTCCCCCAACCCCCCAAGCCTTCTCGGAGGACTGTTCTTGGAGATTATGGGCTTGGGACAGCAGGCCTCTTATTCGCCTTCAGTGGGATCAAGGTGAGTGGTTTTGGCGAGATCCCTACTCGGCCCCTACCAGCCCAGGCATCCCCTTTTTTCAGTACACAGCGAGGCTGGGGCGGCGGATTCAGAGGCACAGGATAGCGAGCACCCCGGCGGCGGCCGAGCATTGGCGGCGACAGGGGCTCTCCCCTGCCTTTCTTAGGGACTTCTGGCAGCGCCTTTGGGCCAGCTTCCGGCCCCGGAAGGTGACGCTTTTTCTCTGGCTCACAGCGCATAGAGGACTGGCTGTGGGGGCCTGGCTAGCTTTTGGCAGACACCCAGCGTCCTGCCCTCGGTGCGGCCATGCACAGGAGTCGCAGCGGCACTGCTTATGGGATTGCCCACAGGCACAGCAGGTCTGGCAGCGCGCTCTCAGGATGGTTTTTGCAGGCTCACCAGGTGAGATGCTGGTGACGTGGGGTGCGGTGGCTTGGGCCACGGACAGCGGCCCGGCCCTTGGATATGAGGACGTCCCTGGCAGTGCGACCATCCAGGTCTCTGACAGGGCGATGGCGGTGGTTCTGACGCCAGACTTCTCTTCGGCAGCCCCTCAGGAGGGGGTCGGGCACAGATGGGAGATGATCAGCAGCATGACAGCTTGGCACATATGGAGAGCCCGATGCAGGGAGGCCATTGACCGCCAGGCGACTCCACCGAAGGAGGTCATACAGGCCCTCTGGGTGGACATCATTCAAAATCCAGGGCGACTCGGATCGCATGAGAGGTCGCCGCAAGGCTTTCCTCCGCACTTGGAGGCCTGGCCCTTTCCTCACCGCGAGGGGCGAGGATGTCACTTGGCACTATAGGCCTCCAGTTTGGCTTTTCTCACCTCCCACATGTACTACTAGGTAGCCCCCCCCCCGAGAGCGGCCAGCCACGGGGGTGGAGCTCGTGTTTTTTTATCCCTCCTTGCGAGGTGAGCTTTGTAGCCTTATGGCGTTTTCTCATTAACTAATAGAAGGATTGTTTTTCCGGAAAAAAAAAATGTAAGGGCTCTCATGAAAGCCCTCTCTCTCTATGGTTTGAACTTTGGTTGCAAGATTGCATGTGAATTTTGAAAAATCCACATTGCTCCCTTTGAAAAATTGTGACTAGCATTAGATTTTGTAGCCGGGTCAGATCTTGCCACCTTATGAGATAGTTAGGCATCTAGGTTACCCCATTGGTTGGGAGTTGTCCTTGAAGGATGAGACTCAATGGGTGATGGACAAATTGCACTGTAAAATTGAATATTGGAAATCTACATGTGCGATTGCGGATAGTGCAATCAATTATAATGCATATGTGGAGTTTTATCTTCTACTACTACCTTGACAAATTGACAATTTCATGTCTGAAGCAATGGAATGCCTATGGAAAAGCAAAGCCGATAGAAAAGGGCTACGTTTGGTAAAGCAAGAGCTCGTATATTCGCGCAAAATGCGTGGTGGGCTCAATGTCCTTAATATTCATTATCATATACTGGCAAGGAAGGCCCTCTTCTACCTGATTTTATAGAGTAGGTCAAGCCATGGGCATGTATGTTGGGAGCAGTGTTCACTAACATGCGTACAAATGCATATGGGCATTGGATTATCAATAAGAGATGCAACAAAAGGTTTGGGTTCTCCCTCTCTTCCTTGAGGACAAGTTGGATGGAACCAATTACTCTTTGTGGGATTTAGGCTTCTCCCAACATTTTGGTGGACCACATAGCCGCAGGTGATGATGCAAGGCCTAGTGCTACACAACAAGCTGGTCCTCAGATTGGCGCAACTGCCCACAGCACCAGTTGTGCTTAGGCGGTGGGATACTAGTGATACTTAGGAGATGTTTGTGATTGCTTTGTCAATCAAGCCCGACAATTATAGCAAATATTAAGTCTTGCACGACATCGCGAAATGCTTGGGAGACTCTAGCGAGGAGGTATCTAAGTCCAAAATGAAGCCAGATTTATGTATTCAAAGAGATAGCTACATATTCTATCCATGGAAGAAGGTGATTCCGAAGATTATTTGACAAAGATCAAGAATTTTCAAGGAGCTACCGCTTGGTATTGATGAGGTCATGGAGGATAGACAATTGGTTTCTACCACTCTCAAACTCCTTGGCACCCTCGTATCTGAATTTTGTGACGTCTCTCAATCTCTCTTTGAGAGAAGCTGTAGCTCCTATCACATTTGATGAGTTGGTGGCACTCGTACTTTGGGAGAAGCAAACAAGGGCAAATCCGTTGGCCTCTTGTGGTGGTTCAGAACAAGCTTTTGTGGCTGAAGACAAAGGCAAAGGCAATTATTCAGCCTCTGATTCTAAAGGCAAGAAGTCCACTAAGGCTGATTCTGAGGAGAAGGGTGATGCCTCCAAGGCACCCAACAAGAAGGGCAAATGCCATTATTGCCACAAACTAGGTCAATACATTGATGAATGCAAGAAAAGACTTGCTAATGAGAAGAAAGACTAAAGTATGTGGTGTCAGATGTCTTTGAATCGAAGCCAGACCAGCATAGTGCCATACACACCTCAACAAAATGGTGTGGCAAAAAGGAAGAATAGAGCTTTGATGGAGATGGTCAGATGTATAATCAAACACCAAGGGTTTCCACACAAGGTTTGGATTGAGGCAATGTTGACTTCGGCACATGTAACTACCAATTTTTGTGGGATACAATAATGAGAGCAAGGGTTACTAAAATGCACTTATGCAGTGCCCATGGAATTCTTGACCATTAATATAATTAAACACTTTAAATATGATGGCCCTTAAAACACCTCCACATAGCAAGAACAGATGGTGCATCACAACCAACAATTACAGTACAGCCAACAAGTACAGTTGGTACATCACGTCCACGACCAACAGGTACAGTACATTCAGCAGGGCATTCAATAGGTACAATATGGCCAGTACAGTGGTACGCCAGCCAGTACAGATGGTACAAGTGCTATCATAGGTCATACAACAAGTAGGGGAGCAAAAATCTCGTGTGTGTGTGCGTGCACGCACGCAGCCTGCCAAGAAAAATGTGCTAGAGAGCTCCACGGATGAGGGAGGAGTATAGAAGAGGTGAGTTGCCCATGCAGCCTTCTACGATTCCTAATGCCTTTCTCATGCTTGTGGACACCTACAACAGCATACACTTATCAACAAAATGGTATGGCGGAGTGAGAATAACGTACTTTACTTGAATGTACGAAGAGCATGTTAAAGGCAAAGCGTAGTGATGGTTATTGAGCCAAAGCAGTCCAAACATCACTATACTTGCAAAATAGGTCTCCAACAAAAGCAATAGAAGATTCTACTCATCAAGAAGCTTTCTCGGGTTTTAAACCACGTATTCTCACTTGAGAGTCTTGGATGTGATGCATATCTTCTCACTTGAGAGTCTTTGGATGTGATGCATATCTACATATATCGGATGAAAGGAGGAGAAAGATTGATGCAAAATCTAAGAAATGCAAATTCATTGGTTATGCATCAAGGAAAAGGAATACCGGTTATTTGATCCTTGGAAAAGGAAGATTATCATCAGCCATTATGTCATTTTTGATAAGCAAAAGGGTACTGATTTTTCACAACAAAATCAAGGCATCAACTTTTTATCTTGTTGAATGATGACGTGACAATGATGTGGAGTATGAAGATAACATGAATGGTTCAGCCATGGTAAAGGTATGTTACCACTTCAAAATTCAGCTCAAAATAGTCCTAGAGAGAGGAGACAAATGATCCTAAACAAAGTCACCTCCAAGGGTGGTGAAGAAGCCTCTCAGATCATACTTAAAAACCATGGGTGAAGGTCACCATGAAGGCTTGGGCATGAGCTCCAAGAAGACAAGGTGTCTTTAGAGTAAAATATGATCAAAAAAAGAGTACAATGTCCATGAGTCCTATGCCTAATATAGCCCAAGGACCCCAAAAGTACACATGTAAATGACCCTAAGCCCAAGTGCCTAGGCCCCATCCCCCATGTGCATGTGCATACCAAATCTACTTCATTACATGGAAGCGATCACCTCTACACCATATACGCACACACTACTACTTTGAACATCCCGATACAAGCATGAAACACCTCTGATCCAATCTTGAGAGAAATCCATACATCTAAAAGGAAGTCCCAATCAACTCTATCATATGCCTTCTCAAAGTCTAGCAATAAGATGGCTAGGAGCTGGTTGCTTTCCTTAGCTCATCTAACCATCTCCCAAAACGAGAAGATATTATCAAAGATGCTTCCTCCTTGAAGGAACCGGCTGCAACCTCATGCTTACTGCCTTGCCAAGTATATCAGCACCATACCTCTTCAGGCCCTATTTAACAAGACCTTGTGTCTCAATGCAAGCAACATAGCTTTCTACTCTAAGCATCTTACTTTTCAGTGTTAAGTCTTTTTAATCATGTCTTAAATCACTAAAAGACTGAGAAGTCCTCACAATGGTATTAGAGCAAACAAGTTCCAACCTGTAGGATACCCACATCCAAAAAACCCTAACCCTTAATATCAAAAACCCTAAATCTAAAAGTAAACCCTAAAATCGGTTTGTATGGAAGAGAGAGAGAGAGAGAGAGAGAGAGAGAGAGAGAGAATGCCCCATTCAATTTTGCCCAATTCTGCTAATTTTGCTCAATTTTAGCTTTTCTCCCAAATTCTCTACAACACAAAAAAAAAAGATGGCAAGTTGTGAGCCTCACCAGGTGTTCTTGCTCTGCCCAACTAGTGCCAAGCCCCTTCTGTACTTCCATGCGACAGCCCTCGAATCCTTCTAGGCTGAAATGGCCGCTTGAACGGTCACCACCTTTTTCTGGAAAAGATACGTCATTTGATGTTTTTTTTTTTTATAAAACATTTTTACATGACAACCAAAGGCTTTAAAGCCTTATAACTTAAGGCTTTCAAAAAAAACGCCTTACCAACCAACCGACGGTGGCCAGAGCCTGACCAATGGCGAAATAACAAAAAAACAAACACAAAAACGGCCAGCCCAACCGGCCCAATCCTAGCCGGCTATTTAAATCTTTTTCTTTTTTAACGGCCAACCCGACCAACGATCTCCACAACAAAAAACGCGCCAACGGAAAACTATCAGCGCTCTTCATATGCGCCTTTACCGACAGATTCCTTCACTACAACTATGACACGCTTCTTGCAGCATACCAATTCAACATCTATACCACATGTGTGATCTTTTCATAAATTAATCGCACTTTTTCCAATACAAAAAAAAAATTGGCATTTCCACGTTCAACAAACCCGGCATTTCATTCTTCTCCAAGCACAGTACTACCTTCTACGAGCTGAAGACACCTAGTCACATTTACTGGATGCATCTTACCATTTTCCAATGAATCCCTTTTACTACAGTAGCTTATGGACGAAGGGAGTTACAGGATTGGAGACTCTCCTCCTCGGACACCTTCTCCGACGACATCTCCAGTGCCTTCTCATGTATCTAGCCCTCCACCTCGCATCTTTCGAGTACATGTAGCTACACCTTCCTCAAAGCCTCGCCAGTTCGACGTGTGGATCTTTGCAGTTACAACTCTCGAGGAATACCTTTCTTCTGCGGCGGTACCCATACGTGGGCCTCGCCAATACGACGTGTGGATCTTTGCAGTTACAACTCTCGAGGAATACTTGCACCATTATACCTTTCTTCTGCGACAGTACCCATACGTGGACCTCTCCATTCCGGTGTGCCAAATCCTCTTCCACGAGCTTGGTCTCTATCCAGAGGGACCACCTTCCTTGTTTACTGTACGCGCTACCTCACCAGATTATTCTCCTCGGACACCTACACCAGTACCCGAGGGTCCTAGCTTGATCACAGTACCTGCTGATCCCCCCTCGCTACACCGGGTCGTCTATTCTTGCTCCCCCCTTGACAACCTTGCCTCGGCCTTCCTTCATGGCATTAACTTGCCCTCCAGGCGATGGTTCTCACTAGGACACAATAGTGCCAACAGAAGCTGCAGCACAATCAAGTTCCATCTCCTACCATGGTGGATGAACCAATCATTGAGGACGAACTTGTTCTCACCCAATGGCAGCAGGAGATGAAGACCCAAGATGGCGGCCATGTAAAGTCAATTCTAGAAGACTTTGGAGACTCTCACGTCACAGATGCAGTCCCGACATTCTCAACCTGCACGTTCGACGACTTCAATCGACGTATCAGTTCCAAACACCGACATGGTACCCCCACAGGTAGAAGCCAATGACTTAAAAGTTATTTATCGCTTGTTACAAGCATCAAAAACTAAGAAATTGAGCAACCTCCTGAGTCCTTTTCCGACCAACACAATAAGCATACAATTGACCAATGGTTGTATATGTGGTGGTAGCGTGTGAGGTAGCTTGGTTACGCAAGCTAGTTTGCTGATTTGGAGTTGCATGTGGAGAGAAAGGTTGTCATATATTGTGACAATCTTAAGTGTATACATTTGGCCAGGAACCCACTTTTCCATGCGAGGACGACACACATTGAGGTACATTACCACTTTATCAAGGAGAGAGTCTTGGTAGGCGACATCGACTTGGCCTACGTCAGCACACAAGATCAGGTTATTGACATCTTCACGAAGGCATTGGGAACTGAGAAGCTCTGCAGATTTCGAGATATGCTTGGAGTTCATGAGCTGGAGTTTGGCTTAAGGAGGAGTGTTGAGATGTCACTCCACTTGTACCTCGATTCCATAGACCTCATCGATGCAAGAAAGATTGTCGCCGCGTCTTTGCTAAAAGACAATGCATTCTTATGGTGACAACGGCGACTATCGAATGTGACGACCGTCAGCATGTGAAAAAAACTCAAGTGTGTCATTCGTAAGCAGTTCATACTGAGGATTCTTCCAGCATGACTTCAAAGAACAACAAAATGATATTGAAGTCCTTGCATTCTTTATCTCAACATGATGAGTCACCAACGATGGACTTCTTTGAAGACACAGACAGAGACTACCAAAGCAGATATAACACTTGTTTCAACCTTACCCACATGAAATGAGACAATCGATATCAAGCAAGAGGATAATGTTTTTAACATTGCAGAGAATTTCACACATTCTTCTAACAACTGGATAAGTACTTTACTACTATGAAGATGAGCAGATACTATTCAGGTATCATCGAAAGAATTCATGGTTGAACCTTCAGATTCGTCTATACTGCAGTATGGCCAAGTCAACTTCAAGTCTAACATTTAGAAGCAGATAAAGAAGAAGACATTAAAGAATGATGCTACAACTTAAGATTTAGCATTTAAAGCACGACAGCACGACAATAGAGGAAACTTGTTCAATATTTCTTAATGCAAGCTTCACTACAAGCATAAATGGCCATCAGAAGCCACTAGACCTTATTTTTAAGTGGGAGGGAATGTCACGATTGTGACTTAATCTCTCCTAATTGCCCTTAATTATCCTTAATTGCTCGTGAAGGGTGCCACCCTGTCACATGGGTCATCATCAAAGGGACACATCTATTGATTAAGGACACATCTCTACGTCCAAAGGACATAACTATTCATTCAAGAGTCACACCCTTTCATCAGGGATGTGTCTCTTCATTCGTACCTCTTCAAGCCCTATTTAACAAGGCCTTGTGTCTCAATGCAAACAACACAGCTTTCCACTCTAAGCATCTTACTTTTCGGTGTTAAGTCTTTTTAATCATGTCTTAAATCACTAATAGACTGAGAAGTCCTCACACAGTTAATAGCTTAATTGCTCAATTAATCCATAGATACAATCATACAAACCACTACAGTTAAGCAAATGGCCTCTTGTCCATATTTTGAACAAGTTACAAAAGTAGAAGCAACATGTAGCTAAAAATTATTCAATCACATCAGATCCACACACTTACACATATTTAAAAATGCCTGCTAACCCTATCTTGTAGCAATGGTGAGATCAAGCTCATTCAAGAAAAAACAAACAAGAACCTCTCTAATAGCTGCTTCCTCTATGGTCTCCCCACTCTCAACCTTCCCACCAAATCCATTGTAATATCCCTCTCCAAATCTGTACAACAGAGTTGACATGTCAGCACACATCTTGTATTTACTATGCAACTGCCGTAAATTTGATATTTGCAGGTGCTGAACAATGCATGAGGTACATCATATGGCATAATAATGACAAGACAGATTTGAATAAAAATAAAGTAAGGTTAGAATCTTTCCTTCACGTGCAAAACAACAACACAGCATGTGTGCTTAAATGACCAGAAATACAAAAAGGAGCTACTGTATATGCACCAGCCCCTATTAATCACTCAAATGCATGTCATACTGAGGCGCATAGCCTAGGGTAAGGATATGGCAGAGAGAACCAGTAGTGATAAAAATCGGCAATCCAAGAGAGAGTAGACTGCACAGAAAGCAGCGTGGGGCAGAAAACAAACAAAGCAAACAAAGACAAGCCCAAGCATAGAAGAGCACCCAGCCAAGTGGAAACAAAGAAGCAACCTATTTTGAGCATGAAATGCACCTGCAGAACAGCCCAAATAGGACACTAAACATCAGTTCACATCCTGGTATGAGGACTGCCGACAAAAAAGCATCGAAAAACTATTTCTTCTGGTTGGCAGCTGGTCAAGCTGGCCGACCAGGAAAATGGGGAAAATATGACCTATTTAGAGCCACACCCCCCCCACCTCCCCCCCCCCCCCCCCCCCCCCCCCGCCCCCCAACTCCCCCTCCCTTCAGGCAATCACCCACACCATCCCTCCTTCAGAGCAGTCCAGAAATACAAAAAGGAGCTACTGTATATGCACCAGTCCCTATTAATCACTCAAATGCATGTCATTCTGAGGTGCATAGCCTAGGGTAAGGATATAGCAGAGAGAACTAGTAGTAATAAAAATCAGCAATCCAAGAGAAAGTGGACTGCACAGAAAGCAACGTGGGGCAGAAAACAAACAAAGAAAACACAGATAAGCCCAAGCATAGAAGAGCACCCAACAAGCCATAAGAAAAGGAGCAAAGTGTGCCTTGATTTATGTCTACTCTCAGTCTAATGCAGTTCAAGCAATGGAGCAAAGGATGGCTAGTCTTTTGTCTCAATATAGCAACATTATGCTACAAGGCGACCTCCCACCCAATCTCCCACCCAGTAGACCTGAGGACCATCACATAGAGTTGGTTCCTCGTTCAGAGTCTCCCAACAAGTTTCCCTACTGCCTTTCTAAGGCATTGGAGAGCGAGCTGGAGCAACAGTTATCTTGGCTACTCTGGTCCAGATTTATCTGGCCTTCTTCCTCCCCATTTGCCGCTCCCATTTTGTTTGTCCAAAAGAAGGATAAGACCGCATGCTTATGTGTGGATTACAAAGCGCTAAATAAACTAACAGTTAAGAATAGATTCCCCATGCCCAGAATAGAGTATATTCTAGAGCAACTCAATTGTGTGAAAATTTTCTCCAAGATCGATCTTAAGAGTGGCTACCATCGGATTCGGAACTTTGAGGCCGAAAACTACCTTCAAGACCAAGCACGGCCACTATGAAGTTGTGGTGATGCCTTTTGGACTCACCAGCGGCGTTCAAGAAGATGATGTCTCGGGTTTTTAGAGATCTCATTGCCAAACACGTCTTCATCTTTCTAGATGACATCCTTATCTTCTCAGGGACTACAGAGCAGCATGAGCGCGATTGGCACAAGTTCTGCAACTCTTGCAGGACAATGAGTTGTTTATCAATGCCGAGAAGAGTGAGTTTGGAATACTAGAAATACATTACCTGGGACACATCATTAGTTCATCAGCTATTAGCCTCGATCCTGAAAAGGTACAGGCCATTCTTAGCTAGGATATTCCCAAGACAACCAAGAAATCCACTCGTTTGTGAGTCTTTGTCAGGCCTACAGCACGCACATGGATAAATTTTCTGACCTACCTCTCACCGACTTGCTCAAGGGCGTGAAGACTCATCACCAGAAAGTGTCTATTATGGGCAAAGCTTTAGAGGCATTGAAAAAAGGAGTCACCAATCTTAAAGTTGGCATCATGAAATGATCCTTTCGAGGTGATTACCAATGCCAGTAACCTCGCCATTGGAGCTGTTCCTCAGCAAGATGGTAGGCCAGTGGCTTACAGCCGCAAGTTTAATTCCGTAGAAAAAAATTATTCGGTATATGACAAAGAGCTTTTGGGGGTGATAACCATACTTAAACATTGGAAGCATTTCCTTTAAGGGAGAGATTTCACCAATTAAGACAGATCACCAGGCACTTAAATGGTTGCAAACCACGCCCAGTGCCCAATGGAGTGATAGGCAATCCAGATGGAGTCAATTGTTCCAACAATTTGGGAGAATGATTGAATACATCCTTGGTAAGAACAACCCCGTTGCCGATGCTTTCAGTCGAAAAGGCACGATTCAAACATTGCAAGAGTCCATCGTGCTGGAAATTCAAGGCAAAGACTTGGAAAGCATGAAGGCACAATATCCGGATTCGGAAGAATTGAGACCCAATACTGCGTCGTCTACTTCTCTTCTCTCTCTCTCTCTCTACTCTGTGAATTGGATGCTAAAGATCTCACCACATAAAGGTATAAATAAGGCCCTGTTGAATGTTACGACGATCAACCTCAGTGCATGTAACATTGTACAAGCATTGTACAACAATTCTCCAAAGAATTAATATAAGCAAATACTCCTGCTCAGGGGGGGGCCTTTGGTGGGTGGGTAATTGGGACCCAATACTGTGTCATCTACTTCTCTTCTCTCTCTCTACTCTATGAATTGGATGCTAAAGATCTCACCACATAACGGTATAAAGAAGGCCCTGTTGTGCGTTACCATGATCAACCTCAGTGCATGTAACGGGGGGGCTTCAGGGTGGATTGGATCGCATGCAAAGACAGCAAGAGGCTTTTATGTGCACATGGCGCCCGGGTCCCTTTCTCTCTGACAAGGATGACAAGATAGATGGCATTACCAAAACCCCCCCCTAACCTGTATGAGGTAGTTTCCCTCCGAGAGCAGCCAACCACGAAGGAACCACCTCCCCTAGTTTTTCTCTTCACCTCCTTTTGAGGGTTCTAAACATGTACATTTAGCCTATGGCTGCTTGCATTTTACCTAATAGTACGATCTTTTTCTCAAAGTTTTTTAATAACCAAAATATCATTTAAGAATACCACTCTCAGGGTCAAAAAGAATGTGCACAATCTTTCCCATGACCAACTCATACATTCAGATCAACTCATTGGACCAAAAGATTGTTTAACTAAAGTTACAATTTGTGCAGGAACTATGATCCAAAACATAACTATCTTCGGAAATAATGTCAGGGTTACCTTTTACTTCCATCCCATGTGCCACCTTGGTACCACCCTATATATATATACCTAGATGAATCTAGGAACATGCCCAAATTCACCTTTTAGAAACGTGCATGTTATATACTCATGGTAGTCAACCCACAAGACTATATAACTATCAACTCCATTATGCATAGTATGGACTAGATACTACGACATCCCCACTAACGTCATCAGTGCCCAATAGTGGGTGAACTCTATATCAAGAAATGCTCTCACACACGCACTCCACACATACACACACACATATAAGAGCATATATTCATACAAAGCCCTTCGTACTGAGTTTCTGTCAAACCTCCGGAGATGCAGGGCAGACTCAGCCATAATGAAGCCTAACACTAAGGGAAGTAGCAAATAGAAAGAATTAGTACAGTAAATAAGTAGTTGATAGGGAAAATGCACCGCTAAAGATAGAAAGAATAAGCACAGTATCAACTAGCCACAACTCGGACGAAAACTTCACAATGTGAAATCTGCCTGTCCGCTAATACGGTTGAATTATATACCTAAGATGAATCCAAGAACATGTCCAAATTCACCTTTTAGGAACGTGCATGTTATATATTCATGGTAGTCAACCCACAAGACTATATAACTATCAACTCCATTATGCATAGTATGGGCTAGATACTACGACATCCCCACTAATGTCATCAGTGCCCAAATAGTGGGTGTAGAACTCTGTATAAAGATATGCTCACATATGCACTCCACACACACACACACACACACACACATATAAGAGCATATATTCATACAAAGCCCTTCGTACTGAGTTTCTGTCAAACCTCCGGAGATGTAAGGCAGACTCAGCCATAATTAAGCCTAGCACTAAGGGAAGTATCAAATAGAAAGAATTAGTACAGTTAATAAGTAGTTGATAGGGCAAATGCATCGCTAAAAATAGAAAGAATAAGCACAGTATCAACTGGCTGCAACTCGGACGAAAACTTCACAATGTGAAATCTGCATGTCCGCTAATACGGCTGAATTATATACCACTCTATATAGGCCTAAGGACAATTGGCCTTCATGTGGCCCTCTAGACCACAAGTAAAGCATCGACCTTCCCGAAGATTCCAAAGTTTCTTTATCATGATTCACAATCTTCTTAGGACTGGGTTCATTCTGATTCTAAATGGCCTTTCCAAGCTAATACGGCTGAATTATATACCACTCTATATAGGCCTAAGGACAATTGGCCTTCATGTGGCCCTCTAGACCACAAGTAAAGCATCGACCTTCCCGAAGATTCCAAAGTTTCTTTATCACGATTCACAATCTTCTTAGGACTGGGTTCATTCTGATTCTAAATGGCCTTTCCAAGCTAATACGGCTGAATTATATACCTAGGCCTAAGGACAATTGGCCTTCATGTGGCCCTCTAGACCACAAGTAAAGCATCAACCTTCCCGAAGATTCCAAAGTTTCTTTATCACGATTCACAATCTTCTTAGGATTAGGTTCATTATGATTCTAAATGGCCTTTCCAAGCTTAGACTTTTGTTTGCACTTGGATGTCGAATCAGTAGTGGTGGTTTGAGGATTCTTTGAGGCATTCATGCTAGGGCTGGCCATCATCTCAACAAAGATTTTAGCAAACTGGATGGCATCCCCAAAGTTTTGCTATGATTCCTCTTCACCTCGAGCTTATGGCCATTGCACAAACCATGGATAAAGAATACACAAAATGTGTGGCCCTTTCCTAACAGATAGAGGCGGTGACCTCACTTGGCATTACAGACCACCTATATGGTTATTCCCCCACCCCCCCCTCCCCCTGTATAATAGCCTTCTCCTCACAAAGCGGCCAGCCGGAGGAGAAGCATCTCTTCCCCTTTGATCATTTGTCTCCCGCCCTTAAATGAGGCGAGTTTGTATCTAGCCCATCGAGGTTTGTACTTAGCCCTTTACGGCTGGTTTTTTCTTTAACTAATTGAAGGATCTTTTTCTCGGAAAAAAAAAACACACAATGTGTGCAAATCCGAATGTGTTGCACCAACAGCAAATTCTCTAAACTTATTCAAATAAGTGTCATAGGGTATATTCTTCATGTCCAGATCCATAAACTTTTGGATGATATCAAATTCATCTTCAACATAAGAAATTTAACCCATGAAGTAGGTTTCGGTTTCAAATCCCTCCACCAACTCAAGACCTTCCCTTTGAGGCACCCTTGGACCATCTGAATTTTCCCATTGTTTAGAAAAGGGTGGAAGTCAAAATGAATGTTCCAATGGTTCAGCCAAGAGTCGACAAACTCCTCATTCCACTCCTCCTTATCACCCCCAAAGATATCGAGAGTGAAATGAGGCAGGCTTACCATAAACTTTTTCCACCACTTCCGCTTCATCAAAGGTTTCCTCAAGTTCCGGCATAGCCTCCTCTTAACGATTCTCATGACGATTAGCCATGTCATTATCAAAAGTCAAGACTGTTGCCATTGCATGGAGTAAAAGAAGAGGAAAAGCAGAAGTAGAAAGGTGGGATTTCTACATCTGGAACAGGAAACTCCTGCAGTGCAAGTCCAAGAAAGCATGCACTGGTTTGTGCTCCCAATCGCTTCAAGCCTTCAAAGCTGTGAATTCGAATATGGAGGTATGGGAGAGAGGGCTGCAATTGACAAGGGCAAGGAAGAAACTGAAAAACACCTTTTTTGGAAAAACTGAAAAACTGCTTTCTTGTGCTTTTCCCAAAGAGAACTGTTTTTCTCAAATCGTTTTTTTTAAGAGGCATTAAGAAAATGTATGCTTTTTCTCCTTTTTTTTTACTAGTGTATGGATAGAATAAAAGGCACACGTGTGTTAATTTTCTTTTGTTCCCTAAAAGCAGCCATGCGCTGTTTTTTTTCCCGTTTTCACAAATTTTATCTTGCTGCGCTTCTCCCCCATGCCACCCCTGCGCCTCCATCTGCCTCTGTACGGATCCCCTCCCCTGTTGTGCGTTGTACGATCAGGCTTTCTTCAGCCTCTGTACGGCTGCACATACCTTGTATGGTCTCCTTGGCATCATTCTGTACTTCTGCCTGCATGATACTCAGTGTCTCTTTCGCACAGCCATCTGAACTTCACATGTAGCTCTCATGCACGGGGGCGACTACGTCTCTCTTTTCTCTCTCCTTTCCAACCTCTACGAGCCCACACATCTTTCAAGCATGCATGTCACATCATTCCTTTCAACCGGGTTCAAACCCTAACGGCTAGCTCCTAGAATTCCAACAAGGTAGTCGGTGGGGGCCAACTCTCCCAAATCTTCTATTGGGTGGACCTGGGGAAGGCTTGTGTCACCCACTCACACAATGAAGTTGCCAAGGTAAGTCAGTAAGTAGGCACCAACACTGTAGTCCGTGTCATAAGTTCTGACACCCTCTCCTCTGGTAGCAGTTGCAGCTTCCTAGGTCCTGGAGGCTGCAGTCCTTATGGTTACCAAGACGGAAGGTGCGGAGGAAGGTGTTCTTCAGGGTGGCCCAATCCACAAAGTGGTCGGTTGGAAATTGATTAAACCACTTATCTGCAGAGCCTTGTAGAATGGACGGGAAGAGTACCAAGAAGGCATCATCCCACTCACGGCCTCAGCTCTTGCATATAGAGATGATCCGCCAGATGTGGTCATCTACATCTTCAATGGAGGATCCTTTTGAAAGGTAGCTGAAAAGCGGCAGATAAACAGTAGACTTAGGGCATGGGCAGGGCACAAGAGGATCTAGAAGGCATCCTATGGGTGCAAGAACGGGTCGGCAGAGTACTAGAGGTGCTACAGGGCTCGTCGGTAGCAAAAGGATATTTATGTGTCTTTTCTACTCGCCGACAGCAGGTCGACCAGTAGGGGAATCCTCATGGGGCCTATTTAAGACTTTGCCAAGAACCTGTTCAATGATCTGACTTCTCGCTTGAGGGCAATTCTCTTCTTTGTGTTTTGCATCAAGATGTTCCTATGAAAGGTGTTTAGGGCTGAAAGAAGACACACAGCTTCCGCGCATGTAACATTGGTATCAGAGCATTAGGCTGATTCTGAGATATTGTTCCTGCCCATGCCCCATGCACTAACCCACCCTTACTACACCGGTGCATGGATGAAACCATCACCCATGTCTTGATCTTTTGGTGGTGTGGTGACCAACCAACATTGTATCAGCATCAAGTTCAACAATCCTAAACACCGATGCACAATCCAAGGAGAGTAACACAAGACATGGAAGTTCCCAGAAGGTTGGTTGGTGGTGTTCCACAAGACCCAAGGGGAATGACAGCCTTGTGAGTCCGATGCCACTTGGGGCATACCTAGAAAGACTCAGGAAAACAGTTCCAAGGAATGATGATCATCCAAGGGTGGAATGAGGATGCCAAACTCGATACTCACGAAAAGAAGACCAAAGAAAGTGTTCAGGGACAAGGCATGCAAGGCCAGGGGACAAGTGGAACAGATGGCCAGGAAGGAAAGGATGACAGGTATGGGAAAACATGTGTGGAGACAAGGCATAGTCACATGGGACACAAAATGGGGACGGGGAACGGGGACGGAAAAGATTGAGAATGGCCATTCCCTGTGACTATAGAGTGACATGGGACGGGAATGGGAACGGAAGATGCTGCCATCCCCAACATTCCCGAGTCTAAAAATGCCCATTCCCTGTGACTATGAGACAAGGGATGATGACGATCTTTCAAGGTCAAAAGTTGGAATCCCGTCATCAAGTTTAGAAGTAGGGGATGTCATGTGCATGCACATGGACATGCTAATCCCAAGGCTAATCTCTGAAAAGCAAAAGACTTAGAGCATGAGAAGGGCATAGGAGGATCCCATAATGCATCGTATCGGTGCAAGAACGTGGCAACGGGGTACTAGAGGTGCTACAGGGTTGGTCGACAGCAAGAGGATATTTATGTCTTTTCTGCTGGCCAACAACAGGTCGGCCACTTGGGGAATTCTCATGGGACCTATTTAAGGCTTTGCCAAAAACCTTTTCAATGATCTAACTCCTCACTTGTGGGTAGGTCTAGGATAGGGTTTTGTTACCGCTTTTGGGAAGGCCTAAGGCCACATATGTTGTGACCTTTGTAGATATACTATGAATATACTGAAAATACAGCTCTCTCTCTTCTCATTCTCTTCACTCCATCTTGATGTGTTTTGCATCAAGATGTTCCTATGAAAGGTGCTTAGGGCTTAAAGAAGACACAGCTCCCACGCATGTAACAGAACACAACGTAAGTGACAAGATTGCAAGAGAGACAAGAAGACTGGACAACACTTGTACTACTCCAAGACACTATCACCCAGCAAAGGTCACAGTGAGGAGGAGGACACACAAGCCCAAGTATCAGATGATGACAAGTGACTACAACACCCAAAGGTAAGGCTAGAATGTAGTATGAAGGATGAAGCATGAAGGACGTCCTTCAAGATGAGTCGAGGGACCATATAAGCATTCCTGCAAGACAAGGTGGAGTCGGTGGAGTCCATGGCATCTCCTATCTCTGGTAGATGCCCTCGGAGTGGCAACCTTTGGTAGAATCTCCCATCTCTAGAAGATGCAAGTTGGAGTGTCAGTGCTGCGGTGCCTTCAATGCCAGTGCATGCACCTCTCATGTATCTGTTGGTGGTGTGCATCCAGTTCTGGATAGTCCACCGAATGCTCCAGGATGGTTCCTCTAGGGTTGACCCACTAGCAGTGTTACGGTGTGGCGGTGTGACACCCAGAGATGGTCTGGCCCAGTGCAATGTGGACACCCTTGGTAGCTACATGAGCTCTATACTGTGGTCAATAAGCTCTAAAGGCAATGTGCTGACATGTCTGAGCATTGTGCTTACTATTTCTTGAAGTACTGGAGCCACTCTTGTTTGTGTTGCTAGTTCTGTAGTGAAGAGGAAGGCAGAGGTCGAGATCTTGACTGTGTGCTTTATTTCTTAACTTTGTGTTGCAATCGACTAGTTGTTACCTGTGAGTGCTAACTCTCTTTCCTTTAGCTTGTCAAGCCACTGCTGCTCCCTAAGCTTCTAATTTTGCTTCTTGGCTGGCTTGGTGTCAGTTCTCACAAGAGTGGTAGTACCAATGTACTCCAAGAAAAACACAATGTCCAAATTATTGATCCCAAAGTTCTATCTCATGGAAATTCACCCCTATTTATAGTTTTCCCCAACTAAATGACCATATGCTACTTTTTACAATCTTTTAGGGTATTATTTAACCCCTTCATTATAATCTATCCCTTCCTACAAAGATTTTGTCCCCAAAGTCTTGACACTTGCAAATGATATACAAAAAAGCCATGCCAACCACCATAGCCTTATGCCCATGACCAAGGCAACCATCCCATGTAGTAGACTACCAAAGTATTAGTCTATCTCTTCACTTCCAAGTCCCTTAAGCATGTCTTTTAAGCTTCAGTTGTGCCCATTCATAAGCTCTTCATGTGCTGTTATTTCCTGCACACAACCCCAAAACAACATCCAAGTAGAAGCCATAAAGCATGCCTATGATCAGCCAAAACCCCAAATACCCGAATACATGGCTGTAAATCCCATATAACCAGTCATATGAGTGTAAGAAGAGCTGAAAACTGCACGTGTATGATCTAAGCATCCCACCAAGCCATCTCTTCACAATAAGCATCCAAATAGAAAGCATGTTAGTCTCCAAAGGTGAAGTTAACAGAATTTCCAGCAAGCTACCAATTCCTGTAAATGTCTCAAAATCACCCCGAATCATCAAGAATAAGCCCATGCTCTTACACATAAGCTAGAGGTTTCCACGTTGACTCATCTTCAGGCAATCCCTTCCATTTGATGAGGAATTCTTCAATGGTATGGTGCCTCAAAACCTTGTGTCTTTTTCCCCTACCTTCTCCGGTATATATTGGATCTCTTCCTCCTCATCAACCGGAGGCAACTCCTCTACCACTTGAAGATCTTGTCCCACATACCTTTTGAGATTGGATACATGGAACACATTATGCATCCTTGTAGTACTAGGTAGTTGGAGTGCATAAGCCACTTCTCCCACTCTCTTGTGTCTTGACCACCATGAAAGGCCCATAGAACTTATGTGCTAATTTGTTGTTGAGTCCACCTTTGAGAGATGAAGGTCTTGACTTGGTAATTTCAAGCCTTGTCAACAGAACAAGGATTCTACTCATAAGCCAAGTGGTTTACTTCAGCCCTTGTACTATTCAACAAGGCAAATGGACTCAGATAGCTATGGACTTCATCACTGGCTTGCCTTCTACTAGGCATGGATGGAATTCCGTATATGTGGTGTGGATAGGCCTACTAAAGCTGCTCATTTTATTCCAACTAAGACCCAATTTTTAGCTTTCCAAGTAGCCAATCAATTTATGGAACATGTGTTCAAGGTACATAGGATGCCTCAACGAATTATGAGCAATAGAGATACAAAATTCATGGGGTCTTTTTGGAGAAGTTTGTTTGAGAGCATGAGCAGTAAGGTTACCCCTAGTACCGCCTACCACCCTCAAGCCGATGGGCAAACGGAGAGGGTTAACAAATGGGTGGTGACATACTAGAGGCATTATTGCCATGATACTCAAGCAACTTGGGATAAGTGGCTTTACTTGGTAGAATTTTGCTATAATAGCACCCTCATTCAAAGCATGGGTATGTCACCTTTTGAGGCCCATTATGGATATCAAGTGCATGTGCCATCAATGGTGTTCAAAGAGGGGTTGTCAATCCTCATGCAAAGGATGAGTATTGGGAAACATAATTCTTGCATGAGTGGAAGCCTTGTTGTACTGATCCATAGTCCTAAGCATGATTAAGAACAAGATGCTAATTAACACAAGATTAAGACAAAGGAGAGAGATTAGGTGTCAAGTTTTCTTGTATTACTATGGTACAAAAAGATAACTTGATGCTTGTACATGATGTAGGGCTATGCTCAGCCCCATAGGGGTGACCTAGGCCCCTTCTACATAAGTCTTACTGATTCTAGATGATTGAATGTTGAACTAATGAATGATGATCTGCTGAATTCTGAGTTTATGCTTATATATATGGATGGGTACAAGTCGACCAGCCGTTGGAGCCTATCATCCTGTTTGTCTGGACAAATAAATATAAATATTTTGCTTTAATTGCTGCGCTTGCTAACTGGGCTGCCCACACCTGCTGAGACAAGTTGTGACCCTAGCCGCCAGCATGCACAAGGCTACTACCAGCCGACACCATGCTGCTGTCAGCCGACAGCCCCTTCATGCATCCCATGTGAATGATGATGATGTTGAAACTGATGATGAGGCTGATCTGATGATGATGTTGAACCTGATAATGAGGCTGAGTTGATGATGATGCCGATGCTTACAATGATGATGAAGATGATTGTTCTGATGCTACTGATACTGATGATGCTCTAAATGCTTATCATTACTGCTGCACTAATCACGGACCAGTTCATGCAGAAGATTCGCCATGCCAAGGGCGTGCACGTGACATTCCCTTCTGCTAAACTTGATGACGGGGTGGACATTGTCATCCTTCCTCCCTGGACTTCTACTGACCTTGAACTGCTACTGCCTTTGACTTCTACTTATTGAACTTGACTGATATTTTTGTTTGAACACGTACACTCCTTATCTCCACTTCCAAGTCTTGATGAAGAACTGAGCATCTGTTCACTACTGTCCCCATGCATGCTTTCCCTTGACCTTGACACAGTGTCTGGTCACCTGCCAAAACTGATCATGCCTATTGTGTTGGGTTTTATACTTTGTATGCACCCAGAGGAGTGCTAGTGATCATCAGTAGATTACTGGGGCACTTTTTACTTCAGTTAGTGGAGGTTTTTTCCCCCAGTTTAGCTTAGTTACACTTATAAACAGTTTATAAGTGTTTTGGTCCACCCGGCACATTTTATGGCCAGACATGTGAACACATCTTTTAGGTCACTTTATTATGTGGCTATTGTACTTCACATTATCGACTGAATACACAACAAGAGTCGTGTTCTCTCTCTGCTTCCCCACGTTTGTGTTTGCAGTGCCTCCAAACCCTAACCCTAACAGCTGATAGCCTTCATATTGCTAGGCCTTTGGAAATACTTTGAGGGCTAGTGAGGTACTGGGTATGCGTATCTACCCTCAGGGAATGCTTCCTCTGGCTTCGCCTCTTGCAGACCACTCCATCTGCTACCCTGTTGCATCCTTTCTGCTAGAACTGTGCACCTTTCTTGGGACATAGCTTAGTGGGCAGAGCTTGAATGCTCTGATACTAATGTTGCATGCACGGAAGCCTTGCTATACTAATCCATAGCCTTGAGCCTGATTAAGAACAAGATGCTAACTTAAACATGATTAAGACAAACCAAAGAGATTAGGTGTTAGGTTTTCTTGTATTACTATGGTACAAAAATGTAACTTGATGCTTGTACATGATATAGGGCTATGGTCAGCCCCATAGGGGTGACCTAGGCCCCTTCTACATAATTCTTACTAATTCTAGCTGATTGAATGTTGAACTAATGAATGATGATCTGCTGAATTATGAGTTTATGCTTATATATATGGATGGGTACAAGTTGGCCAGCTGTTGCAGCCTGTTTGTCTGGACAAATAAACATGAATATTTTGCTTTAATTGCTGCGCTTGCAAACTGGGCTGCCCACAGCTGCTGAGACATGTTGTGACCCTAGCCGCCTACATGCACAAAGCTTCTGCGAGCCGACACCATGCTGCTGCAGCCAACATGCCCTTCATGCATCCCATGTGAATGATGATGATGTTGAACCTGATGATGATGCTGAACCTGATAATGAGCCTGATAATGAGGCTGATTTGATGATGATGCTGATGCTTACAACGATGATGAAGATGATGGCTCTGATGCTACTGATACTGATGATGCTCTAAATGCTTATCTTTACTGCTGCACTAATCAGGGATTAAGTGGCGTACACGTGGAATTCCCTTCTGCTAAACTTGATGACGGGGTGGACACACTGTCATCCTTCCTCCCTGGACTTCTACTTATTGACCTTGACTAATATTTTTGTTTGAACACGTTCGCTCTTGATCTCCACTTCCAAGTCTTGATGAAGAACTCAGCATATGTTCACCGCTGTCCCCATGCTTGCTTTCCCTTAACCTTGACACAGCGTCGGGGTCACCTGCCCGAACTAATCATGCCTATTGCTACTAGGCCTTTGGAAATGATCTCAAGGCTTAATGACGTACTGGGTATGCGTATCTACCCTCAGGGAATGCTTCCTCTGGCTATGCCTGTTGCAGACCACTCCATCTACTACTGCTGCATCCTTTCTGCTGAACTGTGCACCTTTCTTGGGACATAGCTTAGTCGGCTGAGCCTGAATGCTCTAATACCAATGTTGCATGCGCGGAAGCCTTGCTGTACTGATCAATAGCCCTAAGCTTGATTAAGAACAAGATGCTAACTTAAACATGATTAAGAGAGGAGAGAGATCAGGTGTCAGGTTTTCTTGTATTACTATGGTACAAAAAGATAACTTGATGCTTGTACATGATGTAGGGCTATGGTCAGACCCATAGGGGTGACCATAGCCCCTTCTACATAAGTCTTATTGATTCTAGATGATTGAATGTTGAATTGATGAATGATGATCTGCTGAATTATGAGTTTATGCTTATATATATGGATGGGTACAAGTCGGCCAGCTGTTGCAACCTGCTTGTCTGGACAAATAAACATGAATATTTTGCTTTAATTGCTGCGCTTGCAAACTGGGCTGCCCACAGCTGCTAAGACATGTTGTGACCCTAGCCGCCTACATGCACAAAGCTGCTGCCAGCCGACAGCCCCTTCATGCATCCCATGTGAATGATGATGATGTTGAAACTGATGATGAGGCTGATCTGATGATGATGCTAAACCTGATAATGAGGCTGTGTTGATGATGATGCTGATGCTTACAATGATGATGAAGTGATGGTTCTGATGCTACTGATACTGATGATGCTCTAAATGCTTATCCTTACTGCTGCACTAATCAGGGATTAAGCCAGTTCATGCTGAAGATTAGCCATGCCAAGGGCGTGCACGTGACATTCCCTTTTGCTAAACTTGATGACAGGGTGGACACATTGTCATCCTTCCTCCTTGGACTTCTACTGACCTAAGTGACAACCCTACTTCTAAATATAAGCCATGGTGATTGGACCTTTCTTTTTTTTTCTTTGAACTGCTACTGCCTTTGTTTGACTTCTACTTATTGAACTTGACTGATATTTTTGTTTGAACACGCACACTCCTGATCTCCACTTCCAAGTCTTGATGAAGAACTGAGCATCTGTTCACTGCTGTCCCCATGCCTGCTTTCCCTTAACCTTGACACAGTGTTCGGTCACCTACCAAAACTGATCATGCCTATTGCTAGGCCTTTGGAAATAATTTGAGGGCTAGTGAGGTACTGGGTATGCCTACCTACCCTCAAGGAATGCTTCCTCTCGCTTCGCCTATTGTAGACCACTCCATTTGCTACCCTGCTGCATCCTTTCTGCTAGAACTATGCACCTTATGTAACAAGCGGAAGCTCTGGGGATCTTCTTTCAGTCCTAAACACCATCTAGAACATGCTGATGCGAAAACGCAGACAGAAGGGAGAGAGAGAGAGAGAGAGAGAGATAACTGGACATTCAATATATTCATATGGTACAAAAAGGTACCCAAATCTACAGCCATAGGCTGCCTTACATAAAAGGTGGAATACACCAAAACAGTACTAAACTAGGACCCATTCCTTAAAAGAATGAATGACTCTACCAATTAGCATCCTTGCCTATTTATAGGCCCTTGGACAAATAAAACGCTGGCCGACTGGGCATAAATCCATATATCCTGAAGCGCTTGCAACCAACCCTGTTGTGTTTAGCCGACAACATCCCTGGAACAGCTGACAGACCCTCCTGTGCAGCCAACAGAGCCTTCCATCTTTTCCATGCCCTGCTCCAAGTCGAACACTGGCCCAAAACTGTAGCATGCTCCTAAACTCTAGTCTTTTTCTGGCCGCCCCTACTGGACTAGCTGAGGAACTTGTCCATGGGCACACATGCACATGACATCCCCCTCTGTTAAACTTGATGACGGGATTCCAACTTTTTCCTTGGATGACTGTCATCATCCCATTCTGTTCCAAGAGTCCCTCTGTCATCCATCCATCTCTAGCAACCCTTTTCTCTGAAAACTCGGCCCGATCTCCAAAACCACTCTAACTCTGAATAAGATCTATGCATCTGTTCCATCCAGTCCCCAATCCATTCCTGCCCTGACTCTGAACATTGTCTTGGTCTTCATTCCTGAGAAATCCCATCCCCTCTGGCTTTGTAAAACACCACCAACAAACCTCCTGGGAGCTCTTCCCGATCTTGTGTTCCTTGCCTTGGGCTTCGTACCCGTGCACTTTCCTGTACCTTGGACCTGTACACCATCATATGGAACTGAATCAATGTTTAGCTTTGCTGAGCCTGATGCTCTAATACCAATGTAACACGCAAACGCTCTGGGGGTCTTCTTTTAGCCCTAAACACCCTGATGCAAAAACACAGACAGAAGGGAGAGAGAGAGAGAGAGAGAGAGAGAGAGAGAGAGAGAGAGCTGGAAATTCAGTATATTCATATGGTAGAAAAAGGTACCCAAATCTACAGCCATAGGCTGCCTTACATAAAAGGTGGAATACACCAAAACAGTACTAAACTAGGACCCATTCCTTAAGGGAATGAATGACTCTACCAATGAGCATCCTTGCCTATTTATAGGCCCTTGGACAAATAAAACGCTGGCTGAGGCATAAATCAATATATCCTGAGCGCTTGCAACCAACCCTGTTGTGTGCAGCCGATAGCATCCCTGAACAGCCGACAGAGCCTCTTGTGCAGCCGACAGAGCCTTCCATCTTTTCCATGCCCTGCTCCAAGTCCAACACTTGCCCAAAACTGTAGCATGCTCCTAAACTCTAGTCTTTTTCTGGCTACCCCTGCTGGACTAGCAAAGGAACTTGTCGAGGCACACATGCACATCACACCTTTCTTGGGACATAGCTTAGTGGGCAGAGCCTGAATGCTCTGATACTAATGTTGCATGCACGGAAGCCTTGTTGTACTAATCCATAGCCCTAAGCTTGATTAAGAACAAGATGCTAACTTAAACATGATTAAGACAGAGCAAAGAGATTAGGTGTCAAGTTTTCTTGTATTCCTATGGTACAAAAAGGTAACTTGATGCTTGTACATGATGTAGGGCTATGGTCAGCCCCATAGGGGTGACCTAGGCCCCTTCTACATAATTCTTACTGATTCTAGATGATTGAATGTTTGAACTAATGAATGATGATCTGCTGAATTATGAGTTTATGCTTATATATATGGATGGGTACAAGTCGGCCAGCTGTTGCGGCCTGTTTGTCTAGACAAATAAACATGAATATTTTGCTTTAATTGCTGCGCTTGCTGACTGGGCTGCCCACACCTGCTGAGACATGTTGTGACCCTAGCCGCCTGCATGCAGCACAAGGCTGCTGCCAGCCGACACCATGCTGCTGTTAGCCGACAGCCCCTTCATGCATCCCATGTGAATGATGATGATGTTGAACCTGATGATGAGGCTAATCTGATGATGATGTTGAACCTCCCCAAAAGTGGAGATGAATGCATCTCTTGCAACGAATTGGGAACCATGTACACCTTCCCTTGATACCATAAAAGTCCATTGTGTACCTTATAATGAGGGTACTCATCAGATACACCTTGCTATGATTTGATCAATCAAGTACTCCTCTTGTATGTCCATTGTCAAACCTCCAGATCTCTCCGTGAGGGAAAGCTACAAAACAACCATGAAAAGCAAGACAAAGCAACAAACCCTAACCCTAGAAGGCAAAGCGGAAGAAACATATTTGGGTGCCCAGTGCAGGCATACTCGCCACCCAACCATGACAGCTGTGAGCGAGGCTCACAAACTTGGCCGTCCCCACCGAGCCATGAGCTAGAGCGTCATGCTCTCATGAGTGCCCTACCATCGTCCTCATCCAGTGTACTCTACCACCCGGGGTTGTCACCCAAGAACGACGGCCTCCTGCGCGATGGTGCTCCTACTACACGCGCTCTGCACTCCTGTGCTCCATCTGTCGGTGTGTGCCCAACTGGTACCCCTTCCCCCCCAATAAATAGGGAAGGCCCAAAAAGCACACGCTATCAATAGCGGACCAAAAAGCACATGTCCGCCCACAACATATTACACTCTAGCTCGCCAATCTGCCTGCCCCTAGAATGCACATATACTCCCCTTCCTCAAAAGAGCTCACTCTTGAGCTCAAGGAAAAGGAACTCAAGGAGAAGTTGTCACATTCACAACATTAGAGAAACACCCTCTATTGGTTGAAACCAATAGTCTCAAGGACAATCCGACTAAGAGATCGACTTGCTCAAGTAATATGACATGAGCATCAATTCCTAGTCACAAAAGCCTAATCCGGAGCAAATGGATCATCTTGGTAACTCTAAGTTGACAATGCTACCAGCACTAGAGGTAAGCAACCACTGTCCTAAAGAGTTATCCCGAGGTACGCAACCACTGTCCTAAAGAGTTATCCCGAAACTAAAAGTATCTTCCATTTGACCACCATGCTTTCATCTTGATGTCCTCTATAAATCTGGTCTGGAAAAAACCACAAAACTGGGAAAACCTAGAACTTACTACTACTGAAGCCTGAACCAAGTGGAACACAACAGTAGTCTCTTCCCAAACAAGAGAAGAATCAATCTTCTAGAGAAGATCATCAATCTGTCCTTCGTCACCTCGGGAGTCTAACTTCCCAAACAAACCTCGGAAAGTCTATGAGTACCTTGGACATGAAAGAAACAACTGTTCCAACAGACCTGGTTATGACTCAAGCTAGCATCTACCATGACTGTCTGTATCAAAAGTAAAGTATCTATCCCTCAAAAATATTGAGATAGCCTTGTGTTTGTAGGCACAGAGTCAGAGTCTGAACGAAGCCTTGACAATCTGGCGTAGCCTTGTAACATGCGATGGATCATGGCGTCCCATACCACCATGATACACCCCATACCCGTGCTACGATTACTACAAAACACCAGTTTGTGGATCGGTCGTGATCTATCAGAAACAATAAATGCCAATGGCTGACTAGGTGCCACAAACTAAAACAAGTTCTCGAAAGGAAGAACTCCAAACAAGACTAGTGATCATAACTCGATCCAGGGATTAGACAACATCTATGTACACAAAGAAGAACAACCTTGACCAACGTACCAGTCAAAGCATCTGTCTAAACCCAGAAAATCTTGGAAACCAAAACTTGCTTCCAAAAACTTATGCGCATAGCGTAAATTCTTGAATAACCATGATTCAATAGTCACGGTATAACTTGGAATAGCGTGAATATCTATACACACTGCATAACCGTTTTGTCATGCAATCTGACAATGAATCCCAACATGTAAACTTAATCTAGATGCCCTCTATCAAATATCCGTGTAGCCACAATGTCAATGTGTAGTCAACTATTCCTCAATCCTACACATGTAGATAAGTCTTGCCTATCAAAGCCCAACAATGAAAACAATGGTCATTCCAATATCTGTAGAGTTTTAGGTCTATGTCTTGCATGGGCGACCAAGTAAGGGACCCCCATGGGTGCCATCGGCTTCGGGAAGGTAGGTGTTTTTTTTTTGCATTAAAAAAAACATACCTGTTTCTTTTTAAAAAAACAGCGTGCTAATCTCGGCTCATTTTTTTAAATTGCAAACATCAAATTTTTTTTTTAAGGAACCTTTAAAAAACGATGCTTTCTTTTACCAAGCTTTCCCGTTTTTTTTGTTTTCTTGGCGGCGCTTATCCTAGCGGCCAGCTTTTTTTTGGTTGCCGCTTTTCTTGTCCTCCACGTGCTCTGGCTGCCGCTTTTCTTGTGCTGCCGCCGCCTACCTCGCTTTCCTGTGGCTACTTGGTGGCCTACACGTGGGCCTCTGCCTGCTCGTACACCAGCAAGTATGCGATAGCATGCTTTTCTTCTCTCTATGCTCCGCTTCCTCGCCATGCTGGCCTTACTTTGCTGCGGGTGACCCCTACTCAGCACCCCTGTGGCTACTGTCTGCACACAGTAACCCCTACGACTGCCCTGTTTCACCGCAGCCTCTCACCAGCCTAAGGGCTAGCCTATGGCGCCTGTACATAGCAGCCCTACTTGGCTGGCCTGCACATGGCAACCAGGCAACCTTGGGCTAAGCCTATGGGAAATCCTTCCCATATTCAAAAGCACACATTCAACCATGCCTGCGTGCCTCAGCCCTGCAGTCATCATCAACACCTCTCTCATACACATCATAAAAAGACGGTTTTCCCTCCTTGATGCCTGAGATTACAGCCAACTTCACAAAGCTTAACAATGGAAAGCACACGCTAGGAACAAAAGAAAAGATGAGAGTTCACCTCGTTTTCCGTGACAAACGATGCCAATAGCATACCTCTCTTTCTTGTGTGCTAGGGTTGGCTCTGATACCACTGTCAAACCTCCAGATCTCTCCGTGAGGGAAAGCTGCAAAACAACCATGAAAAGCAAGACAAAGCAACAAACCCTAACCCTAGAAGGCAAAGCGGAAGAAACATATCTGGGTGCAGGCATACTCGCCACCCAACCTTGGCAGCCGTGAGTGAGGCTCACAAACTTGGCCGTCCCCACCGAGCCACGAGCTAGAGCGTCATGCTCTCATGAGTGCCCTACCATCGTCCTCATCCGGTGTACTCTACCACCCGGGGATTGTCCCCCAAGGATCACGGCCTCTTGCGCGATGGTGCTCCTACTCAACGCGGTCTGCACTCCTGTGCTCCGTGTGCTCCATCTGTCGGTGTGTGCCCAACTGGTACCCCTCCCCCCAATAAATAGGGAAGGCCCAAAAAGCACACGCTATCAATAGCGGACCAAAAAGCACATGTCCACCCACAACATATTACACTCTAGCTTACCAATTTGCCTGCCCCTAGCGTGCACATGACATCCATAATCCAATCTTTGTAGACCTCCAAGATGGAAGAGAGAGTACATGCCCACATACGTGAAAGAATATCAGCAGCGTGGCCACCACATTGTCCTTACCCGGCATGTAAGATATCTCAAAATCATAACTTTGAAGTGTGGCCAACCACCTCTTTTGCTTGGGAGAAAGATTGGGTTGTGGCATGAAGGACTTGAGTACCCTATGATCACTTCTCACCTTGAAATAACTCCCATAGATGTAGTGGTGCCACTTCTTAATTGCATGTGTGATGGCTCATACACATGCAAACACCTTTCTTTGTCAGTAAGCTTCCTACTCTCATGTGCAATCCACCATGCTCTTAGTACAAGATAGCCCCAATGCCACTACCACATGCATCCGCCCTTATGGTAAAAGGTAAGGAAAAATCAGGGCATACCAAGATGGGGGCTGAACTGAGGATTTCCTTGAGTTCTTGGAAGCTCTTCTCCACTATTGCATCCCAAAAGAAGGCCTCTTTCTTGATCCTATCGGTGAGTGGAGCGGCAATAGATGCATAGTGCTCAATGAACCTTCTATAAAAGAAGAAAGTCCCAAGAATGCCTTCAAATCCCCCTTGTAGTGTAAGTGTGAACTATACAAGGTAGAGATCACTCTCTGTATGAGAGCAAGCCTAAAGCTTTTCGGAAAGCTTCAAACTTCTCTCTAGGCAAAGCCTTCATAAATAGATCTGCAACAACAGTATCTTGTGTAGGATAGTAAGATAAACTAACCTCCCCTCCATGTAATGTCTCTCTCACATAATGATAGTAGATCTCAATGTGCTTGTTACGTGCATGAAATACGGGATTTCGTGCCACGGCCATAGCACTCTGGCTATCAGTGAGAATAGTAGCGATTGTTTGCTAACACTCACAAAGATCAGCCATACACAATCTACCATAGCAATGAAGGCTGCCCCCCTATACTCAACCTCACGAGATAGATGTGGCAACAATGGGTTGCTTTTTACTCAACCATGATATGAATGAACTACCAAGAAAAAATCAATTCTCACTAGTGGATTGCCTTGTATCATAATCACCAACCCAGTCTAAATCATTGTATGCCCCCCCCGGGATAGAACAAATCAACGGAGACACCCAAAAGCTATGACAGGCCTCGTGTTACACAAGTAAATGAGGCATCCCATTGCCTGACTGTAAATGCCAGCTTCAAAAGATTCACCAATGTCGTGCATGCTGAGCCGTAAACTCGATTCTACTAGCTCTCTGCTTTGCAATGTCAAGCTTAAGTCTCTCCAAAATCATGTCCCATCCATCTGCCACCTCCGAATCTGTGTATTGATTGCCTATTTGAAACTAGGGATCGACCATAAAACCTGCTCCATGCATAGGTGAATGGTATATATCCCATCTATCTTGGCATAGCTTCCTAACCTAGTATTTCTATTCATCTTGCTCGATGTGCTCCAACTTTTCCACCATCTTGTTCATCCCCTCGTAATCTTTCCAATGCATGGCTAAAGTGAATTTGTAATCCTCAACAAGTGGATGATTGGAGTTCCCAAAGCTATGATGCGTCTCACCTGCTCCCACCAAAGAGGGTTCCCAATATTTGACACACATGCCTTCCCTATAGCAGTTCCAGACGATGCATGCCTCTCATACTCATCACTCACCATCAACTGCTTTTTACGGCACTAGAACACTTGTTAAGGGACCCCCAACATGAGGAAGTTGTATCCGAAGCGAGTGTCTGAATACTTACACAGATCTCTAGATGACTTCTTCCTGAACTCAACCATTAACAAAGTGTGCCTGTAAATGAAGGATACGATCTGGGTGGCTTGCTCTATGATGGGAGCAATCCAATCCAACTTTCCAATGTCCTTGAGAAGATTGTTGAGGCAGTGCGCCATGCATATAGAAAATGTAATATAAGGAAACCTGTTAGAGTCAATAATTTGCCGGCTGCCTTGTTCGCGTTCTCTCCATCAGCTACAGATTGGATCACCTTCTCTTCACCCACCGCTTGTACGGTTGCTGACCACTCTTGGAAAAGTGCTTATGCACTCTTCCCTATCTCGGACGCATCATGCGATGAGATAAAGTAAGATTGCCCTCTAAAATAGACAATGACACCATGAATGGATCTGGACCGAGTGTCGCTCCACCCATCTGCAATAAGTGTGACGCCATTCCTGTCCCAAGAGGACCTCACAATCTCTGTAGCTACGGCAGTTGTGCCCTTCTCCTTCACTAGTAAGGTGGTTCTCAATGCCTCTAATGATGGAGGAGTGTAGGTGGATCCATACTCTGCAATCTTGCGCACCATGTCCTAGAAGCAGAAGCTATGAGCAGCCTAAAAGGCAATGATGTCATGGTAGAAGAAGTGCACAACACTACCATCCACATCCTCCTCCTTCTTTGGGTCCCATCTACTCTGAAGTGTACTTTGTCTCGAGCGAACAATACCCCTCGCACCCACTGATGGTGGTGGTGCTCCAAATGAAGACCTAGTGGTTCCAGAAGTTTGTCCTGAAGTGCCCACATATGTGGTACTCCCACCCCCACTCTCCGAGCTGATGAAGATGGCCGTGTCACTTCGTCTTTCAGACAAAGCTCCTCTCATGCTTCACTAGCGATGTTAGTACAGAATGCAATTTCCTGTCCATGTTGATGAAGCAAGTGTGCTCAAATAGAAGTTGCACTACCTGACTTCGTAAATAAGGAGACAATATTTGCATGTCCACTTTTCGCGTCTCCTATTTTGTAGGCACCCTCCGCTAGTACCTCATCCCACCAAGACCACTCCGTAGATTTGAACTTCTTTGAGATGGACTGAGACTGATCCATGGAGACCATGGGTGCAAGGACTGCAAAGAAGGAATGAGGAACATGGGTCACTACAATGGTCAATAAGGACAAGATGCCACAAGATTCCGAAAAAAGAAAGTACACAACAAAGCGGGGAGAGTTCGGATAAAAATAAATTCTTTATTCATTCACCATTAGCACACGTTTTTTTGAACACCGGACACACGTTTTTTTAACGGCAGTTTAACAAGCGTTTTTTTTTTCTCTCTTCGAGTTTATTTTTTTATAAATTTTTGCCTCGTGGCGAGGATGTGATTGTGCCCTCTCTTTGGTGACTCCTCGGGTACATGGTACCAGATGGTCACGAGGTGGTCTATACTCTCTCTCCTCTCGACGAGTTTGGAAGGTTGGTCTCATGATCACCTCTCGAAGAGAATGAAAGAGAGAGAAGAAGAAGAAGAAGAATAAGAAGAAGAGAAAGAAAAGATTTCAAACCCAAATGGTATGAAAGAGAGATTGGAAGGAGTTTCTAGGTGATTTATTTTCTCTCTTCTTAATTGAAATCTTTTCTCATTATAATGCTATTAAAATTCTGCAAGAACCCTACTCTTTTATTTTGTGATATTACAAATGTATCAACTTACTATGCACAAGGACTCCATGATAAGGCCACATGTGCAATGAAGGGATCTATGGCTCAGATACCAATGCAATGCAGGAATCCATGGCTCAGATAACAATGCAATGCAAGGAAATGGATCTAAGCCATATCTATGAGAAGCCATGTGTTAACCCACACATGAAGGGTCATAGGCCAGCTCCCATGAAAGCCCAACGGTGGAAGTACCATGTACTCCAAGAAGACAAGATGTCTATCGTATCAAATGATCAAAAAGATGGGTTCAATAGTCCTAAGGTTGGTGATTTTTATAGTCCCAAGGTGTTAATACCACCATGTGTAAATATCCTAAGTCCCAACATGAATATCCTAAGTCCCAACATGGGTAGCCCATCCCCACGTGCATGTGTATCCTAAAATCCCTACGACATGAAGAAAAGTACATGTATGAAGGCTATGATGCTGAACCACAAAGGATAACTCCCACTAGAGCGACTACTACACGTTGTACGAAAAGTATCAGCAACACACGATTAAGCATGAAGCAACGCAGGGAAGTCGTCGTCAAAGACAAGTAAGTGTTTAAAATTGGTGATACAGACATGAAGACAAGTACACCAAAGTTTATGTATGAAGGCTATGATGCTGAACCACAAAGGATAACTCCCACTAGAGCGACTACTACACATTGTACGAAAAGTATCAGCAACACACGGTTAACCATGAAGCAACGCAGGGAAGTCGGCGTCAAAGACAAGTAAGTGTTTAAAATTGGTGATACATTATTGGGCTTGGAAACATAGGTCGTACCCGCGTTTCTTGAGGCCAAGGAGGACTTGTCCCCCCTGATTCACGATGGCCAACGTGAGCAACTTCGGGGAAGTAATGTTGTTGGTTGAGACCTGCGCACCGTGGGTAGGCAAGGCGGCAGTTCCAGCCATGGGGGCAATCAAGGTCGCACACCTACACGAGTAGACGCGCAGTGAAATATTGCCGAAGAAATACTTCAGTAAGACGAGAGCTCTACAAACTCCACATTTTTTAAAATAATGATTTTTAATTAGTATAATTGATAGGAAGGTAACCTTTAAGAGAACTTTCCCAATCCGTACAAATTGGCCACCCATTTCCCAACTTTACGAGAACCTGGTGACCCGTTTCCCAATCCCTAGAGCAGCATACTTTAGTACATACTAGGAATTAGGGGCCTACCCGTGCCCATAAGCCTGCCAAGTCATCCAAGTGCTTTGACTTGGGTACCCTCACCCCCCCTAGACCTCGCTCGAACTCGTCGGGCGTGCTTTGTCATCCGGGCTCTACTAGTGGCTCAGCTCCATGCCGTCACTATGGGCTACGGGCTACTGCCAAGTCTGATTTCAGTGACCATTTATGAAATCCTTCTGGGTGTCTGCGAACACACACTCAAAAGTATAATGATCTATGCCATCATAGGTACTCATCCAAGAGATCATCTCTTGAATCTAGGAATGTACAAGCACTGTCAAACTCTCTGGTCTAACTCTACCAAGTGCATTGTCCACTAAGCCTCAATGGGCTTGGCTACGAGATCATCTACCAATATGGACAACATTTGGGGCATGGCATAGAAGCTTTTGGTCTCATGTAAGACAAGTTAAATAACCATCGAATGACGTTCGGCCTCTATATGATGAGAAATGAATCTTGCCACATGTGGGCAAGTTTGGTTGTGGTCTAATGCTCTAATTACCCTCTAGAGCCAAAAGGAAACTACTCCTAATGCCAGGTGTGGCCCACTCATACATGGACTTAAAGTAATCAAATTGGGCGTACTCGAATTCTTGTGGATGCTCATTATTCACTCACACTACCAATGGACACCAAACTAAATGAACATACGTGACCTACGCACACACATACGTTCTAAACTTTTGCATTCATTACAATTTCAAGTTTGGTAGTATGAATCTCCTTTGTGTAGTTTGTGAGTATGGTGCCAAGACAAATCCAATCCCCGGAACTTCTCTAGGGTGGGAACATGCTTTAATTTACCGTAGAAAATTCATATAAATACTATTGGAGGCCAAGGAACACATTGTGACATTGGCCCATGAGTACATACATGCTAGCCTTATCACATACACGAGTGGCAAAATCTATCCATCCCACTTGTTAATGTGGAGTCGGTCCACATGATCATCTTCCTTACGCTCTCTTGCGAGTGTTCTACGACACCCACCCACACACACACTTTCCAATTACGCAATTAGCACACACGATAGCTCATTCGACCCCTCTTCTCATGCTACCATGATTAATGGAGGCGAGCTCTGTTTGTTTGGCTAAGTTGCTCCCTTGATTGCTGCCAAATTAGAGCCAATTGTGTGTAGAACATACCCTTTCAACACTTTACTGCTTCTATAGTGTGTGTCTGTGTGTGTGTGTATTGTGTACCCTACACACACACACAATGCTCCCTTCAAGTCCCTTGTTTTACTGCGATGTTCTTGCTTGCACCCACACCCACCGTATCAACATTGCTAAATTAAATGAATGCACAGACCTAAGCTTGCACAATCTATCTAGGGACTGTTCCAAGTACACACATCAGCACAATAGCATCTATTCTCCTTGATTATGGGCTGCACATACCTTTGATGTATGCACATACATAATCGATTTCACCCTGCTATGTTGCTTCTCTCATTTGGTTATGGCTATGGCTAGCTATGCTTTGAAAAACGAAAGAGAGAAAGAAAAATCAAAAAGCAAAATAAGATAAGACTTATCTCTTCCAGAGCTTGATCACGCGTGAGAAGAAAGAGAGGACTACGTCGACTTTGATACCATGTTACATCCACCACCACCATAGCTCAAGAGGGCAAGGAGCTCTAGTCACCACCCAACCATAGAGGAGAACGTGGATAACTCCACACTCTCAAGCACTTATAGGGGTCTGACCGCCAATAAGCCTACCCGACCGCCCAAGTGCTTCGACATGGGTGCCCTCTCCCCTAGAACTGGCCGAGTGTGCTCCGCCGTCTTGGCTCCGCTAGTGGTCGAGTTCCATGCCACCGCTACTACAGACTACATGACATCCCCCCCCCCCTCTAAAGAGTTTTTGTCTATGAAAACAAACTGGGGAAAGCTTTTGGTAAGCGCACTTAGTTGTTCTCACTTGAGACCCTTTCTGACCTATCCTTCCACTTAATAATTGTCTATCGATACACAATACACCTCATGTTCCAATCTTTGAATCTAAGAATCCTCCTTGGTTCATGTGGAAGTGTGGTAACTCCAAGGACTCAACTACAACTTTAAGACAAATTGTGTTGTCATGGTGATACATTGTTTTCACATGCCACTGGCATGAAAAACTACATTTACTCGAGAGCTCTCCGACAACTCAAGTTTATAGACAACACTACTAAAGAGTTGAATATTCTACTTTTATAGCGCTACGGCCATAGGAGATGTAGACTAGAGTCCATGCAACAACCTGAATGAAATAAATTAATAGGTACTCCTCTCAACCTGATTGCTTTTACTGTTATATGCATAAACATATTCTCTAGAACTTGGTTGACTTTTTCAATCTGACCATCAAACTATGGATGATCAGCCATATACTCAAAGAAATATCCAAATTTTAAGGATTTCCCTTCAAAAGCAACTATTAAACCTCCTATCTCTATCCAACACTATATCTACAACAACAAGCAGGCCATATAGTTTGTTGAGATGTTTGATAAAGGAGTCTAGCGAGCTCAGATGTTTTCACATCTTTTTAGTCATAAGAAACTTTGTCAACCTATTTACTCTTCCCTTCAAGAAGAGTCTTCGTCTTCAAAAATGGTTCAGAAAGTTGTAACCAAGTGTCTGTGTGTAGACCATGTGGTCATCTATGCCTGTAACTTCCCTAAGTACTACGACAAGGAAAGAAAGACACACAATACCATTTTCCTTAAGTATTACAACCAAGGAAACATGTAACACTCGTGTTTCATTTGGAACACCAAACCTTAGTTATCACTTGCAACTATGAAAGATGTCAACAAAACACAAATTGCTACTAAGGCATTGAATAACATCATGCCTTTAGTATACACCAGAAGTTCTCAAATCCTCAAGAACTTCATAATAACGTGCTCTAACATTCAAGGAATTCCTTTGCATGTTCTACGATATCTAAGATGTTTTTCTCTTGTGGTTAGAAACCACATGGACTTAATTCAACAAATTTGCACAGCTATTACAAGTCTTTAGCAAATTGTTCTATAATGTGGTAAAGTTCAATTGACCTTACACATAGTCTAAGGAAAGCTCTCCAAAAGTTCCAAGAACGGTTTACACATCTTGAACAAAGATGATTTCCATATAGACAACGTCTATGTTATGTAAAGTGTCTACACACTACTAGAAAATCAAGAGTAATGTGCACTAATGAGAGTACAACCCCCAGCCCACGAGTAGATACATGCCTATCCATATGTCTAGTCCTTTAACCACTTTGGTTTGGCAATACATATCTATGTCTCTAAGGCCAACCATATCTCTATGGACATGTTTATAGGCTATCTATAGTCACATCCAAAAGCTAATAGCACCATCCAAACATATTTCTACAAGTGTGGTCTCACTGGAGACCTCTAATATGTGAAACAATATCGTAAACCATTTCAATTATGGGAAATGATTTACTATAAAGCAATAAATGTTGAAATATACAAGTGAATAGGGTGTGTGTGGGAACAAGCTCTTGGATAGAGGCTGTAAAAGAGGAGATGTAATTGTGAAAGAACCTGTGAAAAGGTTAGGAGAATCTACTGGGAGAGAATAATGGGTAGCATGAGGGAATTTAGGAGTGTGGAGATATTCTGGGAGATATTCAGGGAAAAGAGAAGAGGTGGAGAGAATCAGGCAAAAGGTGGAGATATTCAGGGAGTGAATCATGGAGAAATCAATGGGATTTGATGCTTGATGTAAACACTATAAATTGAGGCATAGCCCTAATGAGAATTTGCTGGTTTTTGAGTATCCATGCCTACATTAATCTATTTGCTAATTATTCACTAATTACGTCTTAATCATTTCTTAATCACTTTGTTAATCATGTTGATTCTAGTGTATGATCCACCATAGCTCATCATTATGCTCAAATTTCAACATGGTATCAGAGCCATGCCTAGAATCAACCAGATTTATGAGCCCATTAGTGAATTAATCAGGATTAGTAAGATAATTAGCAAAAAAATCAGTTTTTAGTGAGTTTTCACTCTTCCCCTTCACCCCCAGCCAGTGGAGGGTCTCTAGCATCTAGCACAGTTAAAATTAGGTCTTGTGCTTCTAGCTTAAGCTAGCTAAGCTCCTTGGCTACCAGCCCATCTACTCCACGCAGCAAACCGCCGGCGGAAGCATCGATTTTTCGCTAATTAACACGCGCCGTTTTTCTGAGCTAGTTTTGACATTACTCCTTGCTCCAATCAAATTGAGCTAATTCCTCTTAGCACAAAGGGTAATCAAGCATGCTCTACAAGCTGGTGAAGACAGAAATCAATTTCATCAAGTCTACAGAGAGATCCAAGCTCTTCATCAAATCTGCAGGTGACTTTGGTAAAACAGAGATTAAGCTTTCATTATTTGGTCAAATCTTGTGTTTCTTGGCTTAATCCTCTACTAGACTCATTGCTATTGATGCCTTTCAAAGCATTTGAGCTCATTTGAAGTGGAAGGCATCAGATCTGGGCTCCCCGCATACTCTGTTTTCTGCACACAAACCAGAGCATTAATTTGCTAATCAGTGATTAATCAGTGCTAATCACTGTACTTTGGTGCAATTGAGGGTTCAAATTAACCATTAGGTATCTGATACAGATCCCTATAACTTCAGATTTCAAATCGGAGTTGGTTTGATACTCCAACCATCCCGTACAAATTGGTTACTCTCAATTTAGTGTAATTTCTGGGAAAATTGTGCTGATAAAATTGTGAAAATCATCATTTTGCATTCAACCTTTGGTTAATGCCTGTAAATCTCACTCAAATTACAAGATTATTCACAGCCAGAGTTGCATTTGGAATGTGCATGAGAATGAATGCTATACGCATTATGTATTGGGCACATTTTATCAGTGTAAAAATGGGAACAGACACTGCCCTTGTCCAGATTAAGGCAAGAGGTAAGACCTCCCGCATAAATTTGGGTTTGCATTGCATAATGATACAAAATAAACATAAAAAGCCCAAAGGAACTGTCAGCAAAATATTGAAACATGTTGCTCACATGGAGCAAAATGACCTGACGGACGAGCTCATGGCCCCAGCCATGAAAGAAGAAGAATATCTCTTCCCAAGAAGAGGATCCACACCGAGAAGAAGACCTGAAGGAAGACATGGACACAAGAAGAGAAGCTGCCACAAGAAGAGAAGCTGCCCCGAGAAGAGAAGCTGCCCCGAGAAGACTGAAAGAAGAGACGGACGCGTGGAGAGATGCTGCCACGACAAGAAGACTGAAGAGAAGAGAAGATGTGAGGCTCCAAAGAGTGAGGAGCCATGTAAAAATCTCTGAGAGAGAGAGAGAGAGAGAGCCCACAACCCAATGTAACCTGCCCCAATAAAGTAAAACCACCTCTGAGCCACCGATGATGTAGGCCACGTGGTAGATGTATGTGTGAGCACTTTCGTCAAGGTCACGGGCACTTATAGTAGCCTTGGACACATTGAGAGAGAGAGTGTCAAGGACTATGGAGTTTAGGGACTTGAGGCACTGGTCGCGGACTGTCAAGTAAGAAAGAAACTTGATACAGGGCCCAGGTGTGCTGAGATAACTTGAGGGGAGGAGTAGACACTGGTCGCGGACTACCAAGTAAGGGGAGGCAAACTTGGTATAGGGTCTAGGTGTTCTAGGATTATTCACTTGAGGGGAGGTGTTGAAATATACAAGTGAATAGGGTGTGTGTGGGAACAAGCTCTTGGATAGAGGCTGTAAAAGAGGAGATGTAATTGTGAAAGAACCTGTGAAAAGGTTAGGAGAATCTACTGGGAGAGAATAATGGGTAGCATGAGGGAATTTAGGAGTGTGGAGATATTCTGGGAGATATTCAGGGAAAAGAGAAGAGGTGGAGAGAATCAGGCAAAAGGTGGAGATATTCAGGGAGTGAATCATGGAGAAATCAATGGGATTTGATGCTTGATGTAAACACTATAAATTGAGGCATAGCCCTAATGAGAATTTGCTGGTTTTTGAGTATCCATGCCTACATTAATCTATTTGCTAATTATTCACTAATTACGTCTTAATCATTTCTTAATCACTTTGTTAATCATGTTGATTCTAGTGTATGATCCACCATAGCTCATCATTATGCTCAAATTTCAACATGGTATCAGAGCCATGCCTAGAATCAACCAGATTTATGAGCCCATTAGTGAATTAATCAGGATTAGTAAGATAATTAGCAAAAAAATCAGTTTTTAGTGAGTTTTCACTCTTCCCCTTCACCCCCAGCCAGTGGAGGGTCTCTAGCATCTAGCACAGTTAAAATTAGGTCTTGTGCTTCTAGCTTAAGCTAGCTAAGCTCCTTGGCTACCAGCCCATCTACTCCACGCAGCAAACCGCCGGCGGAAGCATCGATTTTTCGCTAATTAACACGCGCCGTTTTTCTGAGCTAGTTTTGACATTACTCCTTGCTCCAATCAAATTGAGCTAATTCCTCTTAGCACAAAGGGTAATCAAGCATGCTCTACAAGCTGGTGAAGACAGAAATCAATTTCATCAAGTCTACAGAGAGATCCAAGCTCTTCATCAAATCTGCAGGTGACTTTGGTAAAACAGAGATTAAGCTTTCATTATTTGGTCAAATCTTGTGTTTCTTGGCTTAATCCTCTACTAGACTCATTGCTATTGATGCCTTTCAAAGCATTTGAGCTCATTTGAAGTGGAAGGCATCAGATCTGGGCTCCCCGCATACTCTGTTTTCTGCACACAAACCAGAGCATTAATTTGCTAATCAGTGATTAATCAGTGCTAATCACTGTACTTTGGTGCAATTGAGGGTTCAAATTAACCATTAGGTATCTGATACAGATCCCTATAACTTCAGATTTCAAATCGGAGTTGGTTTGATACTCCAACCATCCCGTACAAATTGGTTACTCTCAATTTAGTGTAATTTCCGGGAAAATTGTGCTGATAAAATTGTGAAAATCATCATTTTGCATTCAACCTTTGGTTAATGCCTGTAAATCTCACTCAAATTACAAGATTATTCATAGCCAGAGTTGCATTTGGAATGTGCATGAGAATGAATGCTATACGCATTATGTATTGGGCACATTTTATCAGTGTAAAAATGGGAACAGACACTGCCCTTGTCCAGATTAAGGCAAGAGGTAAGACCTCCCGCATAAATTTGGGTTTGCATTGCATAATGATACAAAATAAACATAAAAAGCCCAAAGGAACTGTCAGCAAAATATTGAAACATGTTGCTCACATGGAGCAAAATGACCTGACGGACGAGCTCATGGCCCCAGCCATGAAAGAAGAAGAATATCTCTTCCCAAGAAGAGGATCCACACCGAGAAGAAGACCTGAAGGAAGACATGGACACAAGAAGAGAAGCTGCCACAAGAAGAGAAGCTGCCCCGAGAAGAGAAGCTGCCCCGAGAAGACTGAAAGAAGAGACGGACGCGTGGAGAGATGCTGCCACGACAAGAAGACTGAAGAGAAGAGAAGATGTGAGGCTCCAAAGAGTGAGGAGCCATGTAAAAATCTCTGAGAGAGAGAGAGAGAGAGAGCCCACAACCCAATGTAACCTGCCCCAATAAAGTAAAACCACCTCTGAGCCACCGATGATGTAGGCCACGTGGTAGATGTATGTGTGAGCACTTTAGTCAAGGTCACGGGCACTTATAGTAGCCTTGGACACATTGAGAGAGAGAGTGTCAAGGACTATGGAGTTTAGGGACTTGAGGCACTGGTCGCGGACTGTCAAGTAAGAAAGAAACTTGATACAGGGCCCAGGTGTGCTGAGATAACTTGAGGGGAGGAGTAGACACTGGTCGCGGACTACCAAGTAAGGGGAGGCAAACTTGGTATAGGGTCTAGGTGTTCTAGGATTATTCACTTGAGGGGAGGTGTTGAAATATACAAGTGAATAGGGTGTGTGTGGGAACAAGCTCTTGGATAGAGGCTGTAAAAGAGGAGATGTAATTGTGAAAGAACCTGTGAAAAGGTTAGGAGAATCTACTGGGAGAGAATAATGGGTAGCATGAGGGAATTTAGGAGTGTGGAGATATTCTGGGAGATATTCAGGGAAAAGAGAAGAGGTGGAGAGAATCAGGCAAAAGGTGGAGATATTCAGGGAGTGAATCATGGAGAAATCAATGGGATTTGATGCTTGATGTAAACACTATAAATTGAGGCATAGCCCTAATGAGAATTTGCTGGTTTTTGAGTATCCATGCCTACATTAATCTATTTGCTAATTATTCACTAATTACGTCTTAATCATTTCTTAATCACTTTGTTAATCATGTTGATTCTAGTGTATGATCCACCATAGCTCATCATTATGCTCAAATTTCAACATGGTATCAGAGCCATGCCTAGAATCAACCAGATTTATGAGCCCATTAGTGAATTAATCAGGATTAGTAAGATAATTAGCAAAAAAATCAGTTTTTAGTGAGTTTTCACTCTTCCCCTTCACCCCCAGCCAGTGGAGGGTCTCTAGCATCTAGCACAGTTAAAATTAGGTCTTGTGCTTCTAGCTTAAGCTAGCTAAGCTCCTTGGCTACCAGCCCATCTACTCCACGCAGCAAACCGCCGGCGGAAGCATCGATTTTTCGCTAATTAACACGCGCCGTTTTTCTGAGCTAGTTTTGACATTACTCCTTGCTCCAATCAAATTGAGCTAATTCCTCTTAGCACAAAGGGTAATCAAGCATGCTCTACAAGCTGGTGAAGACAGAAATCAATTTCATCAAGTCTACAGAGAGATCCAAGCTCTTCATCAAATCTGCAGGTGACTTTGGTAAAACAGAGATTAAGCTTTCATTATTTGGTCAAATCTTGTGTTTCTTGGCTTAATCCTCTACTAGACTCATTGCTATTGATGCCTTTCAAAGCATTTGAGCTCATTTGAAGTGGAAGGCATCAGATCTGGGCTCCCCGCATACTCTGTTTTCTGCACACAAACCAGAGCATTAATTTGCTAATCAGTGATTAATCAGTGCTAATCACTGTACTTTGGTGCAATTGAGGGTTCAAATTAACCATTAGGTATCTGATACAGATCCCTATAACTTCAGATTTCAAATCGGAGTTGGTTTGATACTCCAACCATCCCGTACAAATTGGTTACTCTCAATTTAGTGTAATTTCTGGGAAAATTGTGCTGATAAAATTGTGAAAATCATCATTTTGCATTCAACCTTTGGTTAATGCCTGTAAATCTCACTCAAATTACAAGATTATTCACAGCCAGAGTTGCATTTGGAATGTGCATGAGAATGAATGCTATACGCATTATGTATTGGGCACATTTTATCAGTGTAAAAATGGGAACAGACACTGCCCTTGTCCAGATTAAGGCAAGAGGTAAGACCTCCCGCATAAATTTGGGTTTGCATTGCATAATGATACAAAATAAACATAAAAAGCCCAAAGGAACTGTCAGCAAAATATTGAAACATGTTGCTCACATGGAGCAAAATGACCTGACGGACGAGCTCATGGCCCCAGCCATGAAAGAAGAAGAATATCTCTTCCCAAGAAGAGGATCCACACCGAGAAGAAGACCTGAAGGAAGACATGGACACAAGAAGAGAAGCTGCCACAAGAAGAGAAGCTGCCCCGAGAAGAGAAGCTGCCCCGAGAAGACTGAAAGAAGAGACGGACGCGTGGAGAGATGCTGCCACGACAAGAAGACTGAAGAGAAGAGAAGATGTGAGGCTCCAAAGAGTGAGGAGCCATGTAAAAATCTCTGAGAGAGAGAGAGAGAGAGAGCCCACAACCCAATGTAACCTGCCCCAATAAAGTAAAACCACCTCTGAGCCACCGATGATGTAGGCCACGTGGTAGATGTATGTGTGAGCACTTTAGTCAAGGTCACGGGCACTTATAGTAGCCTTGGACACATTGAGAGAGAGAGTGTCAAGGACTATGGAGTTTAGGGACTTGAGGCACTGGTCGCGGACTGTCAAGTAAGAAAGAAACTTGATACAGGGCCCAGGTGTGCTGAGATAACTTGAGGGGAGGAGTAGACACTGGTCGCGGACTACCAAGTAAGGGGAGGCAAACTTGGTATAGGGTCTAGGTGTTCTAGGATTATTCACTTGAGGGGAGGTGTTGAAATATACAAGTGAATAGGGTGTGTGTGGGAACAAGCTCTTGGATAGAGGCTGTAAAAGAGGAGATGTAATTGTGAAAGAACCTGTGAAAAGGTTAGGAGAATCTACTGGGAGAGAATAATGGGTAGCATGAGGGAATTTAGGAGTGTGGAGATATTCTGGGAGATATTCAGGGAAAAGAGAAGAGGTGGAGAGAATCAGGCAAAAGGTGGAGATATTCAGGGAGTGAATCATGGAGAAATCAATGGGATTTGATGCTTGATGTAAACACTATAAATTGAGGCATAGCCCTAATGAGAATTTGCTGGTTTTTGAGTATCCATGCCTACATTAATCTATTTGCTAATTATTCACTAATTACGTCTTAATCATTTCTTAATCACTTTGTTAATCATGTTGATTCTAGTGTATGATCCACCATAGCTCATCATTATGCTCAAATTTCAACATGGTATCAGAGCCATGCCTAGAATCAACCAGATTTATGAGCCCATTAGTGAATTAATCAGGATTAGTAAGATAATTAGCAAAAAAAATCAGTTTTTAGTGAGTTTTCACTCTTCCCCTTCACCCCCAGCCAGTGGAGGGTCTCTAGCATCTAGCACAGTTAAAATTAGGTCTTGTGCTTCTAGCTTAAGCTAGCTAAGCTCCTTGGCTACCAGCCCATCTACTCCACGCAGCAAACCGCCGGCGGAAGCATCGATTTTTCGCTAATTAACACGCGCCGTTTTTTTGAGCTAGTTTTGACATTACTCCTTGCTCCAATCAAATTGAGCTAATTCCTCTTAGCACAAAGGGTAATCAAGCATGCTCTACAAGCTGGTGAAGACAGAAATCAATTTCATCAAGTCTACAGAGAGATCCAAGCTCTTCATCAAATCTGCAGGTGACTTTGGTAAAACAGAGATTAAGCTTTCATTATTTGGTCAAATCTTGTGTTTCTTGGCTTAATCCTCTACTAGACTCATTGCTATTGATGCCTTTCAAAGCATTTGAGCTCATTTGAAGTGGAAGGCATCAGATCTGGGCTCCCCGCATACTCTGTTTTCTGCACACAAACCAGAGCATTAATTTGCTAATCAGTGATTAATCAGTGCTAATCACTGTACTTTGGTGCAATTGAGGGTTCAAATTAACCATTAGGTATCTGATACAGATCCCTATAACTTCAGATTTCAAATCGGAGTTGGTTTGATACTCCAACCATCCCGTACAAATTGGTTACTCTCAATTTAGTGTAATTTCTGGGAAAATTGTGCTGATAAAATTGTGAAAATCATCATTTTGCATTCAACCTTTGGTTAATGCCTGTAAATCTCACTCAAATTACAAGATTATTCACAGCCAGAGTTGCATTTGGAATGTGCATGAGAATGAATGCTATACGCATTATGTATTGGGCACATTTTATCAGTGTAAAAATGGGAACAGACACTGCCCTTGTCCAGATTAAGGCAAGAGGTAAGACCTCCCGCATAAATTTGGGTTTGCATTGCATAATGATACAAAATAAACATAAAAAGCCCAAAGGAACTGTCAGCAAAATATTGAAACATGTTGCTCACATGGAGCAAAATGACCTGACGGACGAGCTCATGGCCCCAGCCATGAAAGAAGAAGAATATCTCTTCCCAAGAAGAGGATCCACACCGAGAAGAAGACCTGAAGGAAGACATGGACACAAGAAGAGAAGTTGCCACAAGAAGAGAAGCTGCCCCGAGAAGAGAAGCTGCCCCGAGAAGACTGAAAGAAGAGACGGACGCGTGGAGAGATGCTGCCACGACAAGAAGACTGAAGAGAAGAGAAGATGTGAGGCTCCAAAGAGTGAGGAGCCATGTAAAAATCTCTGAGAGAGAGAGAGAGAGAGAGCCCACAACCCAATGTAACCTGCCCCAATAAAGTAAAACCACCTTTGAGCCACCGATGATGTAGGCCACGTGGTAGATGTATGTGTGAGCACTTTAGTCAAGGTCACGGGCACTTATAGTAGCCTTGGACACATTGAGAGAGAGAGTGTCAAGGACTATGGAGTTTAGGGACTTGAGGCACTGGTCGCGGACTGTCAAGTAAGAAAGAAACTTGATACAGGGCCCAGGTGTGCTGAGATAACTTGAGGGGAGGAGTAGACACTGGTCGCGGACTACCAAGTAAGGGGAGGCAAACTTGGTATAGGGTCTAGGTGTTCTAGGATTATTCACTTGAGGGGAGGTGTTGAAATATACAAGTGAATAGGGTGTGTGTGGGAACAAGCTCTTGGATAGAGGCTGTAAAAGAGGAGATGTAATTGTGAAAGAACCTGTGAAAAGGTTAGGAGAATCTACTGGGAGAGAATAATGGGTAGCATGAGGGAATTTAGGAGTGTGGAGATATTCTGGGAGATATTCAGGGAAAAGAGAAGAGGTGGAGAGAATCAGGCAAAAGGTGGAGATATTCAGGGAGTGAATCATGGAGAAATCAATGGGATTTGATGCTTGATGTAAACACTATAAATTGAGGCATAGCCCTAATGAGAATTTGCTGGTTTTTGAGTATCCATGCCTACATTAATCTATTTGCTAATTATTCACTAATTACGTCTTAATCATTTCTTAATCACTTTGTTAATCATGTTGATTCTAGTGTATGATCCACCATAGCTCATCATTATGCTCAAATTTCAACAATAAATAAGAAATCTTTATCGCTTCCCCAGTCTGTATATACATATATGCAGATTAGGTATGCCTCCAGTACACCTTACACTGATAAACAAAATCAACCTCTATACTTTGAGACTACTTTGATATGAATAACACAACATCCAATTTGTGTTCAAAACCAATATGAAGTATGGTGTATAACAAATCTTTGTTGCCTCCCCATGATAGTGGCAATGCACTACCTATCCATATAGGTGGCAATGCACTACCTATCCATATAGGTGGCAATATACTACCCATCTGTAATAACCGATGACAACAAAAAATAACGGGTCCTTGTACACACTTCATAAACATACTACAAAATACAAATGTGTATAATTTTTATTTTTCCTAGCGAAGTAAAGAGGAACAACGTCCACTTTACCCTGTGAAAACACCAAATCTCTCTCTCGATTTGGTTGAGTAACTCTATACATTTCTATTAGTAACTACATACTCATGGATATACTCTCCTGTAGCAAAATATCCAAAAGAGCCATCTCTTACAAGATGGTTGAGCCACTTACTACTACGAAGTGCTTACCTCAATTGACATAAAACCTTTGGCACAATGGCACAAAGTCAGGGGCATTCCAACACCCAATCCTTGTTGATCCAATGACATCTAATTAACAACTATGTCAATCTCTGAACTTTATGGTTTAGTATCTAGCTATGAGTCCTCGAAGGGCATGATACTTCGTAGTAGCTGTAGAATCAACTTTCAGTGAGAATAAAAATAGCAAACTCCTTCACCCAAATATTTTGTGGATCTACCTCATGGCCAATTACCATGCATGAGCATAGTGTGAAAACACTTCCACGCCTACCCAAAATACACATTGAACACTCTTGGCAACTTGGCCACACAAATTGACTATATTGGGAAAGTATCCTTGAAGATATCCTGGAATGGTTCTAAAGAGAATGTGGGGGAGAGGGAGAGCTTGAGTTCAAGCAAACACATGTACACATAAGACATAGCAAGGCACAAGAGAGATGGATAGTTGAATTTTCTTCTATCTTCTTCTCTTCTCTTCAACCATAAAACTAAGAAGATAAGAGTACATAATATAGGGAAAGTACTCTCCTACTATAATATATAATGGCCGTCTATTCATAGTATGAACTTGACTATATGAGCTAGTGCTATAACTATGCCATATTCTAGTGCTATAGTCAAGTTCATAGTATGAACTTGACTATATGAGCTAGTGCTATAACTATGCCATATTCTAATAATCCAAATATGGCATTCACACAACATGTCATTCCCATTGTTGACGCATTCACCATAATCTCACCAATCGTGCTAGTGGTAGATCAACAACACTAGTTGAGCTCGACATCTTAAAACTCCCCCTCGAGCTTAACTCCACACATTGGACTATAAGTAAGCTCCTAAACCTATGGAACTTCTCTATATCCAATGTCCTCATCATGAAGATGTTAGCCACCTGATTCTCTACATCACCGGTTGCCTACTAGCTGAACCTCCTCCCTTAAAAAGTGATAATACATCTCAATGAGCTTTATCCTAGCATGGTTATTGGGTTACTTTGCCAGCTATATACTACCCATGTTGTCATAATAAATGATAATATCCCTATCCATGAGCTCACCCATATTAGCAGCACAAGTAGCTTATGAAACCAAGCTACCTCACACAAGCTGCTATAGTAGCACGCCTATATTCTCTTCCTCTGTACTCGACAAGGCAACTGTCAACTATTTCTTATTGCTCCAACTTATAGTAGCACTTCCAAAAGAAAACATAAAGCTACTAGTAGATCTGTTGTCTACTACACTACCAGCCCAATCAACATCTATGTACCCATGTAGTTATGCTAGCCCCATAGAAAAGTCCATAATCAACGGTGGAATTATGCACCCGAGAATCCATCTAGCATACATCCAAGTGTGGCTTCCTGGGGGAGCCTACATAAACTGACTCACAAGTTCAGCATCATTTCTCAAGTTTGGCTAGCAATGGTCATATAGACCGAGTGTAGATGAGTGTAGATCAAGCTACCCTCCTTTATTCGCTTGTACATAGTGGGGTCCTTTAAAATCTCACCTATATCCATGGAAAGCTTTGTGTTCTATTCAAATGGCACTGAAACAGGCTTATAGCTACTCATACCATACTTGGACACCATGTCCAAGCTATACTATCTCTATAATAATCTAATGGTATCAAAATACTCCTCGAAACAACAATCACAAACTATGCAAAAAGTAACTCAAAAGGAGAAAAAGAGAAGGCTCCAAAGTGAGAAGATGGGGTGACTACTCTCGAGCGAATCAAAAGTACACAAGGAGCAGGGCGGCATTAGTATGGATAGGAGATGATCACCCATCACCATAGCCATGGTGTTGTGGTGCAAGCCTTAAAGCTAATAAGAAGATAAAACAAAGCCCATCAACAACATATCAAAGCCAAGAAAAGCATGGAGCTGGTAGAAAGAAGCTTACCATAGGCAACTAGAAAAGCAAGGAAATCGAGATGGCTTCAATGCTATGCATAGGAGGTGCCACTCATTCCAAACTTTTGGGGCTCACCATGGTGGTGAATCGAGATGGGTTGGATCCTACATAGAATCTTCAAGGCAAGCAGTTCATTATGGTGAGTTGGGTAGGGTGAACAGACTGTGACTGTTGCTCTAAGAAGAAGATGAAGAGGCCATCATGTAAACCGATTAAGAAGTGGAAATTGTGGTTCTACAGGGGAGAAAGGGGAGATTTTGTTCATCGCCAAAGCCTATGCCAACCATTATGTGTGTAGTCGTTGGAGACGAGGAGGGAGATTTCAATGCTGACTGCATATATCTTCAAGACTTCAAGTTTGTAAAGAAAAATAAATTGTGGAAGAAAAATATGGCATGGTTTGTTATACCACCTGCAAACCCGTGAATATGGCCACGTCTACTCCTTTGTAACAGTTAGCTCCTCTTTCATTGTGCATAACAGTCTATAGCAGTGCTTAAAAAAAACTCAAGTTTAGTGTAATATCACCTTCAAATTTTAAAAAATACCTACAAATTTATAGCTTGAAGGTGCCAATACTTGCAAAATTTGAGGGAATATAGTATAAATACCTTCAAAATTTTAAAAAAACTCTTCGTTGATAATATCTTAATTTTATATATGAAAGTTTTCTAATTTTTGAGAAAATAGTTTTTTTCGAGCACTGGTCTACAGCTTTTGCATACTTAATGTTATCATAAATGCTCGTTTCAATCGATTGCAGCTTCTATAGTAAGTTGTAACAATCTGCCAACAAGCAGTTCTTTCATGTTACCTACAACACAGCAAGAAAATAAGGTTTAAAACAACCTTTCAAAAATCTAATTATAAAAAAAAAACTTATTTCCTTGCTAATCCCTTGTCACATGCTTTGGACCAATCTGTCTTTTCAACATTCTCTCCTAGCCAATAAATTCAACCCATATCACTTATGAGCCCTAGGATTTGACAGCCGCTACTTGAAACACCACGAGGATGCTTCCCGTCTGACTTGCATGTGTCAGGCATGCCGCCAGTGTTCATCTTGAGCCAGGATCAAACTCTCCATGAGATTTGTAGTTGCATCAATTATAGCTTCTTTCTACATAGATGAAGCTGATTCGAAATTGCCATAGATGACCTGATTGAGAGTAGTCCCCTATCTCTTGGCACAACTTGGGTTTCTCCATTTCGTATTAGTTTGAAGCTCACCCACAGTGTATCCGCCCCTACCGCTTTATGTCAATCCCACAAGCCTCTTCCAATCCATCGAGGGGGATGGGAAAAGAAACGTTTGAATTAAGTTTAGAGAAATCAGGCTCGAATTGGTGACTCACGCCACGCCAAGGTGAGTCACCAATTAAAACACATACAAATTTTCTTTTTTCTTTTCCCTGCAAAATTAGGTGCTTATTCCAAGGCAAAGCTTTCTTTTCAAGTGTTCACAAGGATGCTTCACATTTAAGTGGAGGAGGAATGTTAACCCGCAAATTTGTGCTAAATTTGACACACTGTTAGGATCTACATTTGATAAATTTTTAGCATTTTGGCTAGTAAAAGCATTTATTTGATGACCTTTATTGTAAAAATCAAATGTTAATTGACATGACAAACAATACCGGGTCTGCATAAATTTTAAAAAACATGGTCAAATAATATTTATGTGTGAGTTTTCAACTTTTGAAAGGTTTGAGGATACTTTTTAGTTTCTTTATTTGCAAAAATGAAGGGTCTTTGGACCTTAGGCCAAAGCGTACTCATTTTTAATAATATCAAGAAAAAAAGGAGGGGGTTGAGGAAGTTGTGCACGACTCCTTTCTCATGAAAAGAGAGCTGTGTCTTCTTTATTCTCTCTCTCTCTCTCTCTCTCTCTCTCTCTCTCTCTCTCTCTCTCTCTCTCGTTTTGGTGCTCTCTTTCTTTGTATTTCTTGTTGTTGTTATATCAATGAAAGAAGAAGGAGATAATGAGAGTGGTGATGATGTTGATGACATCTTTTGTGTGCCATGATTCTTTTGTGTGTGTGTGTGTGTGTGTGTGTGTGCGGTTTTTCTTGGTAAGAGAGTAAATTTATAGGTTTCATGGTGAGGGACTAAGCTCTAAGCATAGATTTTGCTACCTTGGTACCATGGATTTGTGTCATTTGTGAGTGATGGGTGAGAGTTGTTCATTAATATTATTGGCTTTTGAGATATCCAAGAGTTTTCTAGCCAGTCATTGGAGGATAAAGTTTTAATAAGTAGGGTTTAGTATATTGGGATTAATTAATGTCACATGAATAGACACAAAAGTATGAAATTCAAGGACTTTAATGTAAGAGAGAAGGATAGGCTAAGTAGTAGGAGAAGTCTTGAAAAGGTTGGAAGATGACATGGCAAGTAAAATGAAGAAAGTGACCTATATGTAATCAACCAAGGTTACATAGGATCCGTTGTTTAACCAAAATTCATCCCCAAGAAAATGATAGTATAATTATATTTATAATTTACAAACTTTTGAATTTATAAGATATCATAGACACTTAAGGAGGTCGAAAGAATTCATTTGAATTAAAAAAGGGATACAAATTACACAAGCTTTCACGAATTGAAATAAGGACACTATTACACTTATTAGGTTATCTTTAATTATAATATAAAGCATTTAAGTGAATGACAAAAGGATCCCCATCTAAGAATTTGTGGAAGATAATTTCTCAAGCAGAATAATTATTCAACCATTCAACTTAAGCTATTGCTACATATTCAACATAAACCAACAATATTTAGAAAATAAATCATGAAAATACATAAAAAGTACTTAGCTCTTGTACGACACAAACATTGGGTGCAATGTTTCCCCCTTATGTGTATGGCCTATTCCCCATACATGAGTATTTTTTTAATCACTAAAATAGGCCATAGCATCCAAAAACATAACAGTTATGCTTTTTCTTGCATGACTAAAAGAAGGGAGGAAGAGAGAGAGAGAGACTCGTTAACGTGGAGTCAAGAACACGAGACATCATTTGCATGGAGTCCATACATGGGTGAAGGTCACCATGGAAGCTTGCATAAGCAAGGCTTGATTGAGTAAAAGTGATTACTTACATCTTGGCCTTATAATTGCCTTATATACCTTTGGCCCCTTTTCACACCTACTAATACCTTGGCCTCCACATTGGGCCATGCCCAAGACCCATAGTTCTTTAGTACTTTATTACAAATCATCTCCACCCATAGGATTTGTCCTCGAAACCTTATAACATTTAGGCTTCCATATGGGTTGGGTATCCACATAAAAGTGCTCAAATCCATGTCCACCAAGTATGTGGAAAAGAATGACTCATGTGAGAATATTCCCAAGTGATGATTCAAGGATGTAAATTGCTTCCAATGGCCACTCTCCATGCTGGTACCTCCTTTACCAACACTTCTAAATGCAAGTTCCATGATCTCCAACTCTCTAATTATGATTATAGGAAACTCTAGCAAGCAAAACCATTGTTATGCCTCTTCATTAGGTCCGCCAAAAGCACCCATAATACCTTCATAACCTTTTAAGATTGAGGCGAGTTGCCATGAAGCTTTATTGTTGGGTAAAGCTCTCCATTTGACAAGGTATTTCACCAAAGAACGGTTGCGTAACACCTTCTCTCTAGTGCCCAATACCTTTTCCAGTATATACTCAAACATACCTTTATCATTCATTGGAGGCAACTCATCTTATACTTCCATTATGGGTCCCATATATGCTTTCAATTGAGAGACATAAAACACATCATGTATGTATGTCATGTATGTATGTGGTTACCATTAGCAATATCTTATAAGCTACTTTCCTACCCTTCTCTCAATCTTATATGGACCAACTGAGAGACATAAAACACATCATGTATGTATGTCATGTATGTATGTGGTTACCATTAGCAATATCTTATAAGCTACTTTCCTACCCTTCTCTCAATCTTATATGGACCATAGTACCTATGAGACAATTTGGTGTTTGTATTATCCTTGAGAGATGCATATCTTGAATTTGGTATGTGTATAAGCACCTAATCACCCACATTAAATTGCACAAATCTCCTATGGAAATTGGCATATTGCTTCATACTCCTTTGAGTATTCTTTAAATTATCCTTGCATTGTTGTATGAGAGTTTGCATTCTTTCCACCTCATCCTTTGCATTTTGATTTGTAATCTCCTCTATATTGATCATCATTGGCACATTCACTTTGTGTCCACAGTCTCAAAAGGCAACATACCAATTCTTACATGACTTGTGCTATTGTAAGCAAATTCCACCAAAGGTAACCACTCATCCCATGCATGTTGAGTATCATGGCAAAAGTGTCTCAAATATATCCCCACCCACTTATTTCCTCTCTCCATTTTCCCATCCATTTATGGGTAATAGGCGGTGCTAGGAGTCAACTTGGCACCTATGAGCTCAAATAGAGTTCTCCAAAATGAACCCATAAACTTGGCATCTTTATCACTCACAATTTGTTGAGGCATTCCATGCAACTTGAATACAAACTCCACAAATTTCCTTGTAGCCATAGATGTCAAATGGGTGACCTTGGTAGGAATAAAGTCCACCATCTTTGTCAATCGATCAACCACTACAAACAATCTATCTCGTAACCCTTCCTTGGATATATGTGTCCACTTTCCCTTGGGAATAGGCAAGGACTAAAGCAAACCTCCGCTTATGTGTTGGATTCTTGTCTAATTGACACGACAAACACCTTGTGACATATGCATGCACATCTCTCCACATCCCTTTCTAAAAGAAACTCATTCTGTTCTTGTCAAAGGTTTTGTAGAAATCCAAATGACCCACCATAGGAGTTGCATGCATTTCCTCTATCACCTTGCTCTTATATGACAAACAAGATACAAGATAAATCTTATCCTTATAGTACAAGAGACCATTCTTGAGCTCATAATAATGAGGTAAATATTCATGGGTGCCTTGTTGTATTTTCTACACCACTTGTGATACTTCTTCATCCAAGAGATATTCTTCTTAAATGTCCATGACCAAATCTTTATGTAGCTCCAATGAACAAGCCCACATATTTGAAAGAGCATCAGCCACTACAATATCTTTTCCCTTTGTATAAGTGATCTCAAAATCATAGTTTTGCAAAATAGCCAACCACCTTCTTTGGAGATAGAGTCGGTTGTGGTAGAAAGTAGTCGAGCACCCTATGATCACTTCTCACATAGAAACAACTCCCATAGAGATAATGGTGCCACTCTAATTACATGCAAGATGGTAATTATCTCTTGATCATAGGCATGCAATTACATCTCCTTGGCATCTAATTTGTGGCTTTCATATCCAATTACCCCATGATCTTGATATAATACGATCCTAATGCCTCTTCCCTCCCACATGCATCTGCCCATATTTTGTGAATGGCTTTGAAAAGTCGGGAACACCAAAATAGGGGTTGCCGTAAGCATTCTTTTGAGCTTTTCAAAACTCTTATTTGTTATTACATCCCAAAAGAATATTTCCTTCTTGAGCTTGTCCATCCATGGTGTGGCTATACATTCATTTCTTGATCCTTCTCCTTTGACTCTTGAGAAGACAACCTTATCCTTGATGCCTTTGAACTCATTATCATCTTCTTGGGAATTACGCATGCATGGCCTTTTGGGTGGATCACCATGTTCCTAAGACTCATCCACATGTGTAAAATTGAAAGCCACACGCTTCCCTTTTACATCACCGCGTGATGTAAACAGAATATGTGAAGGCAAACTCCCAAGATATAATGATTTTGGTGGGAAATTTTCTTTATTGCCTAATTGCACAGTCATTGTTGCCACCCACATCAAGGATTTCTTCAGGTTGGAGTTCCATCTGCCCTTGGGTTTAAGAAGTTAAGATTTCATCATCAAGCACATGATTCGGGCTTGGTATATACTTTTTAAGAAGGTTGACATGAAATACATTATGTACTTTGAGATGAGGAGGTAGAAGAAGCTCGTAGGCTAAGTCACCTACTTTCTTTGTAATCAGATATGGCCCACAATATTTGGGGGATAACTTCTTGTACTTCCCAAGAGATAAAGAACATCTTGTGGGCCGTACTCGGATGAAGACCATATTTGCTTCTTTGAATTCTCTGTCTGTCCTCTTCTTATCCGCATATTGCTTCTGTCGATCCTGGGTAGCTTTTATATCTTTACGAATTGCCTGCATCTGCTGCTCCAAGTCGTCAAGCATCTGTCTAGACATCTTGACCCTAATCAATGGGTCGGACCAAGTTAATGGAGTTAAGCAATCTTGTCCATACAGAGCTTTAAAAGGGCTCATCCCGATACTTATGTGATAAGAAGCATTGTAGGCAAACTCGACTAGGTGCAGATAGCTTAGCCACTTCTTGGGTTCCCTACCACAGCATGACCAAAGTATATCTTTGATTACTTGGTTTACCCTTTCTGTTTGACCATCGGTCTCAGGGTGGTAAGCTGTGCTGAGATCCAAGAAAGTTCCCACTGCTTCGAAAAATGCAGTCTAGAACCTTGAAGTAAACTTGGGATCTCGATCACTTACTATTCTCTTGGGTAGGCCATGCAATCTGAAGATTTCTTTGAGGAACACTCTAGCCACATCCACTGTAGTGTAGGTTTCTTTTACTGGGGTCAAATGGGCAACTTTGGTTAGTCTATCAACTACCACGAAAATGGAGTTGTAACCTGATTGCACTGAAGGTAATTCAGTAATAAAGTCCATACTGATACATTCCCACTTCATCTGGGGGATGTCTAATGGATGTAACTTCCCAGGCATTTTTACTCTTTCAGCTTTGACTTTCTGGCATGTCAGACATTGACGTACATGATTCAATACATCCTTTTTCAGACCAGGCCAAAAGAAGCTTTTCTTTACAGACATGTAGGTCTTGATGAAACCTGGATGTCCCGCTATAAGGCTGTCATGGGCTTCATTCAGAATTTGTCCTTTGGTTCTCTCATCATTGGGAATGCATAGCCTGCGATTATAATACATAATTCCATCATCGAGGCTGTACCCTTGAACTCGGCTCAACTCCTATGGAGTTTTGCTTTCCTGCATAAGTAGGGTGCCAAAGAATCTATCCTACATGATCTTCTCTCTTGCTTCAATAATCAAAGGATTTGACACTACAATAATTGCAAGCAAGGAGGCTTTCCTGCTAAGGGCATCTGCTACCACATTTTCTTTGCTTGGGCGATACTTGATTTCAAAATCAAATTCATTCAGGGTCTGCATCCACCTTCTTTGGCGCATGTTGAGATCCTTCTAAGTGAAGATCCACTTTAAGCTCTGATGATCTATCATCAAAGTGAATCTTTGACCTAGTAGGTAATGTCTCCACAACTTCAGGGCATATACTACTGAAAGTAGTTCCAAGTTGTGGGACAGCATAATTCCTCTCATGCGTTCTGAGTTTTCGGGATTCATAAGCCACTGCATAACCTTCCTGCATGAGTGCACCTCCCAGGGCAAAACCACTAGCATCAGTTATACTACCTCAAAGGGTAGAGAGAAATTTGGCAGCTTCAGAACGGGATTAGTTACCAAGGCAGTCTTTAGCTTATCAAAAGCACTTTGGCACCTGGCAGACCATTGAAACGGAATATTCTTCTTGAGGAAGATTAGTTAGGGGGAAGTTATGAGAGCATACTTTGGTATAAAAATTCTATACCAACCAGTCAATCCCAAGAATCCTCTGAGTTCTTTCATTGTCTTTGGTTCAAGCCAATCTATGACTGCTTAGACTTTTGCGGAATCTGGAGAAATTCCATCTTTTGATACCAGAAAGCCCAAGTATTCAACATGGTCGGCAGAGAAAGTGCATTTGCTCTTTTTGGCAAAGAGTTGGTGCTTCCTTAGAATCTCAAGAACTTTTCTGACATGAGCTTCATGGTCAGCTGCATTCTTTGAGTAAATCAGAATATCATCAAAGAAAACAAGAACAAAATCATCCAAGTATTCTCTGAGAATGTCCTGCATTAAGCAATTGAATGTAGCTGGGGCATTTGTCAATCCAAACGGCATGACAGTGAATTCATAATGCCCATACCGAGTATTGATGGTTGCCTTCGGGATATCTTGCTCATTAATCCTGATCTGATAATACCCCGATTTGAGATCTATCTTTGTGAAGATCTGGACTCCACTTAGCCTGTCTAGAAGCTCATTAATTCTGGGGATAGGATACTTATTCTTAACTGTCAGTTGATTTAGACCTTTGTAGTCCACACAGAGTCTTAGCGTACCATCTTTATTTTTCTGAAAGAGAACTGGCACACCCCAAGGTGAAACACTGGGTCTTACAAACCCTTGTTCCAACAACTGTCTAAGCTATTCCTTGAGTTTGATGGCTTCAAGAACTGGCATTTTATACGTGCGCAGGGCTACTATGGTGGCTGAGCTCCTGGGATCAATTCTATCACATGATCTACTTCCCGTATTGGAGGCATCTCTATTAGCACTGCTGGGAATAAATCATCATATTCACTTAACCATTCAGGTTCTTTAGCTTTTAACTTTGAGTCTACCGGATTCATTTTGACAAGATAAATGTGCTGTTTTTTTCTAAGTCCTTTTACTAACTTAGAAGCCTTTTACTAACTGCAGACTTGGGGATCCTGAAATTCCGGTTCCTTGAACTTTGTTTTTGTGAACTTCATGGAAGGAAATGGTTCCATTATGACAGTGAATGTCAGGTTGATTTTTGTGGAGCCAATCCATTCCAAGGATCCCATCAAAAACTCCTAAAGGTATAACTATGAATCGACAGTCAGTTAAATTCCCATCTAGATTGAACTGAATACGATCCACCCATTTCTCGACAGCCTCGCCTAGGTTCTCCCCTTCTCCTTTGAAGGGTCCTGGGGCTAAGTCCTATGAAGAGCCTTATGATGAACATCAGGGTCAAGCTCGTCATCATCAGAGAGAGGGTCTGGCTGACGGCCACGGTTTCCTCGTCTCATGATTTTGCCAAAAATTATATATTATTAAATTTTTATATTGATATCGTCATGAGATCCTAAGACTTAAGAGGTTTGGAAATCAATTTCTTAAACAAGACAATGATCTTATTGGAGATCTATGACATATGTCCGATAACAAATTTTTTTTTATCAGATCGTCTATAAACAATCACTTATACAACAAGGAATTTTTTCTCCAGAAAACATTTCTTTATTTATATATACGTTGCAATATGTACATAGAGCAACTCGACTCCAAAATTCAAAATCTCCTCGGTAGATGCATATGACATCGGTACTGGGTCATAGCCATGCCCTGATACAAACGTCCACTTTACTGACAAGGGAGCTATTATCTTCCACTTAGGAATAAAGCAACTAAAGATTCTGTAGACTTGACATGAAAGTCTGAAATTTCGAGGCGTCGACTGATATAGAATGACACCACGCACCATTTTCAGCTTTAACAGAATCATTGCCAATGAGAGGTTCTGCCTTAACATTGCACGCCGATCACAAGAGGCATGGACATACTGCCCTGCAAACCACTTATGCTATCGTCTCTCCGTTGGGTCAGGAAAATATAATTCCTCGAAATGGCTTGCGAGTCTTCCTCGGCTTGTTCGAGTTGAAGCGGAAGAGATGCTCGAAGGCGAACGCAGTCATATCTTGAGACTGGGTGAGGTCGGGAATACCGGATAAGTATGGAACTTCCATCTATAATTTCCAATTCAATTTATAAGTTTTCATTTTTTTTGAAGTTTATTCAACATAATATTAGCAAGCGAAAAACATTATTTCTCAAAATTTTAAGCAATTTCTGCTATTGTTATGTAAATTTTACAACAGCACTCTGATACCAACTGTGAGATCCCTCTGCCCCCTCCATGCACCGGCGGACTCCCGGTATAGCTGACAGAGCGAAAGCAGTCCCCTCATGCGCGGGGCAGGGTTTCTCACTCGAGGCCTCGCCCACGAATGTCCGGGCACGAGACGAGGCTGGTGGTCACTCCGAAAACCAAAACCGGGAAAATTTCCCATGCCCAGAAAGCGTGGACGATTCCACCTTTTTGAATTTTCTAAACGAATTTTTCTAACATGATCAATTCTAAGCTTTCCTTCAACTGAATAAACCAGATAGAAGGAAACTATCACTGATATAATTTGATCATTTTAGTAAATTCAATGCTTTTTTCCTGATCAAGATCAGGCACAGCCATTGATCCACTCATTTGAGAAATTTATCAGGGAATTGACTAGCTACTCGAATCCTAGCGTAATCCTAAGATTTTTCAGTTTGATTATTAAAACTCCACTAATTCCAGCCTAACCCCATCCGGCCCATGGGTTAGCCACCACCCTGCCACACTAGAATCAGTAGATCCAAACAAGTACTCACCCACCCATAATTGAAATGCCATTCTTAACTTTAGCTTTAGAAAATAGATACGTACACACTCCTCTTTAAAACTTTAATCTATAAAACACTCCATTGATAAATAATTTACGGGTTACACATGTCATACTTCAAAATTTCCATTGAGTCTTTGTTTCTCACAAAACAGTATCACTCTGGACTCTCCGTTGAGACCAGCGAGTCAACAACGAGATCCAGTGATAGATTACAATAAACATAGGTCCATCATATAATATCTTCCTCGACATATGCATGGATGTCCTCGGCACTGCGAGCCCGTGCATCTCTTGGTCAGAATCCTCCAGGATCCTCCTTAGGTGTCCTGGCACTTCACTCAGGGACCGCTTCGTCGGCCCTCGTCCATTGTACCAGAAGCGCACCATTTTAACCATACCGAGGCTGGTCAAGACCTGGGCAGGCTTTGCCGCGTGAGCTATCCCTTGAACACTCCCCGCCAGCTGTTGCAACCAAACTTCCCTTAGAAAACATAAATGCCAAATGCTTCCTCCAGCATTCTAGCGTAAGACAGTCCTTTTAAGAAAACAGGGTTTCTATGCAAGTTTTCAATTTTGAATTTATTTGAATACCATGAATAAATCTTAAATCCGTATCCCAATACTTCTAGATCCAAGTCTGAATTTCAAACAGAATTCCTCGAATTCTGTTAACTTGATTCTCAGATCAAAATCAAAGTCTTAACTTACTTTTAGATTCGGAGGGGGATTTGAGTACATTTTTCCTAAACTGGGCACATCGTCATTGATTGAAATTGACGAAGGAATTAGGTCTTGGTCAATGGTCTAAATCAGAGTTTGGGTCTGTAAAGGTTCCTCCTAAGCTATCTTTCTCGAAAGGTACTATTTCAATTTCTCCTTTTCTAAAATTCATTCGACGAATATTTACATAGAGATTTCTAAAACATGAATTTCTTATGAGGAATAAAATAATCATTTATCTCGATCTCTGACTTCGATAGCTTAATTGAACTTTCTCATTACCATCTTAGTGATTATGAAACGGTAGCATTTCTTCTCACAGATTATCTACTTATTCTTTTTTCTAATTTTTGTGGAAATTAAACAGAGGATTAAGGAGAACCCTTATTTTATAAAGATTCTATATGCATCTGTTTATGCATAAAATCTATTTCTCATGAAAGTCACACTTTTATCACCATAAAAATCATTTATGTTGAAAATTGCTCTTTTATCATGAAAGAGTTTCTTTTATGCATATAAATCATTTATGATAAAAATCACTCTTTTAATATAAAAGAATTTCTTTTATGCATAAAATCATTTATAATGAAATTCACTCTTTTGATATAAAAAAATATTTTTTATGCATAAAAATCATTTATGACAAAAATCACACTTTTGATATAAAAAAATATCTTTTATGCATATGTTTATGCATAAAAATCATTTATGATGAAAATCACACTTTTAATAAAAAAATTATTCTTTTATGCATGAAAATCAATTATGATAAAAGTAACATTTTTATAATAAAAAATAATCTTTTATGCATACTTTTATGCATAGAATTCAATTATGATAAAAGTAACACTTTTATAATTAAAAAAATAATCTTTTATGCATACTTTTATGCATGAAAATCAATTATGATAAAAGTAACATTTTTATAATAAAAAAATAATCTTTTGCATACTTTTATGCATAGAATTCAATAATGATAAAAGTAACACTTTTATAATTAAAAAACATTTCTTATGCACAAAAATCTATTTTGATGAAAGTAACACTTTCATAATAAGAAGAAAATTATTCCTTTATGCATAAAAATCTATTTTGATGAAAGTAACACTTTCATAATTAATAAAAAGAAATTATTCCTTTATGCATAAAAATCTATTTTGATGAAAGTAACACTTTCATAATAAAAAATTATTCTTTTATTATGAAAGTAACACTTTCATAATAAAATGATTATTCTTTTATGCATAAAACAATAATAATAAAAATTAATGTGCATCTTTTATGCATGAAAATGACACTTTTAGAGTATAGAATTGATAGGAATTACTTTTTTAGCATAATAAAAGATAATACTTATTTCCAAAAAATTTGCCATAACCTCGTTTGTATGGCTGACCATTTTTTAATTTTTTCTACTTAATTTTGTCTTAAAAATTAACTCTATTTGATTTAAAGTAATCTATACTAATCAAAATTCATTTATAAAAGAGAAATCATTATAAAAAGTTTAATTCCAACAATTATCACTTAACTAGGATAAAGAAGGGTTGATTCTAAGAAGAGAGAGGGGAAAAGCCTTTTGATCAAGGCATAGCATCCATTTATCTCTTCAAACAATCATAAACATTAGAAAAACATAAAATCAATAAAGAAAATTACAAGAATCTCTACTTACATAATTTCTTGGAGCTTTCCTTTGGCTTGATGGTTTGAGGGTTCAACTCTTGTTTGTAACAAGAGTGGCCACCAATCTTTGGAGGAAGAGGGAAATCAAAACTAGTGAATTATTAATAAATTCACAGTTCTTGGCTTGGGAGGAGTAGAGTAATAGTGCATAAATACTATTGGTTTCAACAAAGGGGGAGCCTTCTATTTATAGGAAAAATTGAGCTCCTAACCAAACAAACTGATTCTAAAATTTTCCAAATCAGTTTGGTCAATTTTTTACCATTTTTAGGTCAATTGAGCTAACTTTTTGGAGCTAGACTTGAATTAGGAGAGAGGAGAGATGAAATATCTCAATTTTTGAAGATTTAAAACTCAATTGCACATGTGAAGTAGGCGCCTCATTCATGAGGGGGGAATCCCCCATGCAAAGGTGTCAAAAATGCATCATTACTTCTAAATATCTCCCCTTTTTAACTATTAACCTTGTCCTTAGCATCTTATGTGAGTATTTACTCATTTTTGGGGGATTCTTCTTTTATTTCTTCATTTATCTCCTCCCTACATTTGGATGAATCTTATTGGTCCATAGGAACCTTAATTTAAAATTTTAAAAAAATCTTCACCCCCAGGATAATGTCTCTTGAACAGATTATACTTAATTTCTAATACACCTTCTGAAAATCTTTTTGAACTTCTATTTTGGGGAAACTTATTTTAATAAGGAGATTTATTTTTCCATCCAAAAATATTCAAAATCTGAATATTCTCTTTCTAGAATATTTTCTCTCTCTAGGCTAGGTAGAAACAAGATCTTTTATATTTCTGAAGAGGGAATTGATTACAGGGGAAGACATCTTGAGAGGCTAGCGAGGAATCTTACATTATACATCGTGTTTTGGCTTACTACTTTTATCCTTCATCTGATCCCCATGGTGCGAGTTCACTCATCATTGACATCATTTTAATAGCATTTCTACTTGTGATTGGTAGAAGAGCATTGTTCATGGATTATCGTCATGGCTCTACAATTGCTAGTTTGATTTGCCATCTCGTGTCATGTATCAATTCTCTTTTGCTACATTCAGACATGTCTTTGGCACTTTGAGGCTTAGACCTCTACATCTCACTCACCGATTTCTTGCTGTGGGATGAGGTGACATATTCATGTTAGTATTAGTTATTCAAGCTTAAGAGTTTGATGCCTAGTCATTTGGGGCCTTTGTTCAATGAGGAGGAGATGTGTGCCAAATGGTCCAAGTGAACGGCACATGGAGACTTCATTGCTTTGTTACATCGACAAAGATGGTTTGTTACATCGACAAAGACGGTTCGGCACTCTTTGCATGGGCTGATTTTTATTTTGATGACATGATTGAGTGTCCCACACTTTTGTGTCATCATGATTATGTCCTTGAGGATGCCGACTACACCGATACGGTTTCATGAGGATGGACGACCCAGTGTAATAGATAAGATGCCTCACCAAACTGTATTGCGGCGTCTAGACCTATTCTAGAAGTGGGGCTTGGACTTTGGGTGACCATTCAAACCTGTAGCCCAAAAATAGAAAACAAGCACGTCTCGGTAGCAACACATTATTGCACCAAATGAATGGAGGCAAAGACAATGAGGGAATGCAAAGTAGACTCAATTGCCAAGTTCTTATATGAGGTTATCTCATGACAAGGTTTGGGTCTCCCAATTAAGCTAGTAAAGTGATCAAGACACCCACTTCCTAAATGAGGTGATCAGGAAACTGATGGAACAGCACATGGTCGTGCACAAAAATTCCCCAATATATTGTCCCCCGTAGGCAAATGGCCAAGCCTAGTTAGAACCCATAAGATTTCGAGAGGAATTCTAATCTATATATTCCCCCTACGAAAATGGCCAATCCAAGTCACAACCACTCATATTGGAAAAGAAATTCTAATCAAAACGGTGAATGAGAATAAGAACTATTGGGATAGGAAACTACACTCTACATTATGGGATTTTTGAATAGCCCACAAGGACACAACTAGCCTCACACACCTTTCATTATGGTATGGAAAGGCAGTAGTACCCATATAATTCTTAGTGACTAGTCTTAGAAAAAATATCACAGAAAGGTCAAGTCCAAAAGACTCAGAGAACCATAGAATTTGGTTGATTGAACTGGATGAAGAAAGAGGACTTAGCACCAAGATAATGCAAAAGATGAAGAAGATATGGGTGAACACGAACAACAAGTTAAAAAAATATTTGAAGAAGGAGATGATGTCCTATTATTCAATTCAAGAATAGGGATGCATATCGGCAAGCTGAAAATGAGGTGGACTAATACCTACAAAACATAAAGCCCAAAGATGGCAATAATGGTACCCATGATTTTTAGAGTAGCTTTGATAAGCTAACGGCTATATTGGTAACCTTTCTTGTTTTACGGCTACTTGATTTTTCGATACCTTTTTAGATAGTAGTTGAAGGCATAATAAAAATAACAACAACAAATGATTTTTTGCTAAACAGCACCAACAGCTACATTTCCTTTTCCTAGCATTAGCAACTACATTTTCTTTTTCTAGAGTATACTTTATCTCAAAATCATATCCATACAAAATTTGGATCCATCATCTTTGTCTCATGTTTAATTGTGGTTGAGTAAAGATCCATTTTCTTTTTCTAGCCTATACTTTATCTCAAAATCATATCCATACAAAATTTGGATCCATCATCTTTGTCTCATGTTTAATTGTGGTTGAGTAAAGATCCATTTTTAAACTTTTGTGGTCAGGCATTAATTAAAATTTACTTTCTAAAAGATAACGTCTCTAAATGTTGACATAGCTAGTCATTCTAAATCATGTGTAGGATGGGATAATTTTTTTGTGTGGTCAAAGCTTCTTGGATTCATAAGCCATGGGATGGCTATCTTGGATTAAAAGCTACTTTACAAATCATGGGTCCAGTTGAAACACAGATCCTTCTTGAGTGAATATTCTTGTGAGCGGGGCAGTAACTTTGGCAGAATCATTTGACAAATATCCTACACCAACCTGTTAATCTCAAAAATCCTCAAACTTCTCTTGATGTCTTTAAAATTGGCCATTGGGTGGTGAGAGAGAGAGAGAGAGAGAGAGAGAGAGAGAGAGAGAGAGAGAGAGAGAGAGAGAGAGAGAGAGGATATGTGTTTGAGGGCATATTTCACTTGAGAGAGGTTGGTTAAGGGGGAATAGCCTACACACAAAAACAAGGAAGGTTGCTAGTGTGAGAGAAAAAGAGAGAAGGGTTTCATTTTTTTGATAACTTTTGGAAATCCTAGGGGTTCCTTTTTTAATCTTTCACACATCTTGTCCACCCTAACCCTCTCTATCTGAAACCTCTCCGCACTTTTTCCCAATTCACAATTGAAACCTGGACCTTGTGCATTTACACTACCCATCTACCTTGCCTATTTAGGTTGGGGTTATTCACACGCTTGGGTGTGATTGAGTCATTCAAACGTGAGTGTAATTGAGTATTCTTGGGGCTTGTTTACAGGAATTTCCACATTCCTAGTTTTATTCACATGTAGTGCGAGTCCTTGTGCATTGCTAGCCTTTATTCACACACTTTGGGCATTGAGGCACACTTTGGGGGTTTTATAGAGCTTGTTCACACTTTGAGCATTGATTGTGGTTTTTCACACGCATTGTGCATCGTGTTTTGGCTTACTACTTCTATCCTTCATTTGATCCCCATGGTGCGAGTTCACTCATCATTGACATCATTTTGATAGCATTTCTACTTGTGATTGGAAGAAGAGCATTGTTCATGCATTATCGTCATGGCTCTACAACTGCTAGTTTGATTTGCCATCTCTAGTCATGTATCAATTCTCTTTTGCTGCATTCGCATATGCCTTTGGCACTTTGAGGCTTAGACCACTACATCTCACTCTCCGACGATTTCTTGTTGTGATGAGGTGACATATTCATGTCAGTATTAGTTGTTCAAGCTTCAGAGTTTGATGCCTAGTCATCTGGGGCCTTTGTTCAATGAGGAGGAGATGTGTGCCAAATGGTCCAGGTGAACGGCATATGGAGACTTCATTGCTTTGTTACATCGACAAAGATGGTTTGGCACTGTTTGCATGGGTTGATTTTTATTTTGATGACATGATTGAATGTCCCACACTTTTGTGTCATCATGATTATGTTCTTGAGGATGCCGATTACACCGATACGGTTTCATGAGGATGGGCGACCCAGTGTAATAGATAAGATGCCTCACCAAACTGTATTGCGTTAAGACCTATTCTAGAAGTGGGGCTTGGACTTTGGGTGACCATTCAAACCTGTAGCCCAAAAATAGGAAACAAGCACGTCTCGATAGCAACACATTATTGCACCAAATGGGTGGAGGCAAAAACAATGAGGGAATGCAAAGATGACTCAATTGCCAAGTTCTTATGAGGTTTTCCCATGACAAGGTTTGGGTCTCCCAATTAAGCTAGTAAAGTGATCAAGACACCCACTTCCTAAATGAGGTGATAAGGAAACTGATGGAACAGCACATGGTCGTGCACAAAAATTCCCCAATATATTGTCCCCCATAGGCAAATGACCAAGCCTAGTCAGAACCCATAAGATTTCGAGAGGAATTCTAATCCATATATTCCCCCTACGAAAATGGTCAATCCAAGTCACAACCTATAAGATCCCTGACCCCACTGCGCAACGAATTCTGGGTGCTAGTAGTTTAAGTAGCACTTCTTCCACGGGGCAGAGTCCCACACTCGGGGCCTCGTCCACAGATATCCATACAGGAGACTAATCCGTCGGTTTTTCCAAAACTGAACTCGGGAAATTTTCCTTTGCTCCGAAAGCACGGGCGATTCCGCCAGGATAACTTTTTTCCTAACGTAGTCAAAAGCCTTAACTAATTGAACTCATCTGTCCGAACCCGTAAGTCCTATAGTTAGATTAGGGAAAAAGACTGTACTTGGATCATAGAGACCAACGCTTTTTTCCTCATTGAGAGGCCTAGCCCCGTTGATTCTTTTCCATTGAACAATTTTTATCCAAGATTTACTTCATCTATCGAATTAAACAGAAATTGAGTCTCGAATTATGGATCCATCAGTCCAGCCTAACCCCATCCAGTCCCATAAGTTAGCCAACCACCCAACCACTGTAGTGATGGAATCCAATTAGGAATTTGGTTAGGTTTTGTCCTGGGTACTAGGGAAAAGAGTTCCTAGGCTCCCTAGCCGGATATTCATGCAAACATAAAACTAGTCACACCACTTACACACCCAATATGAAATTGCCTTTTTCTCAGTATCAGCTATCTTTAAAACAATCCTTTAATGAAACCATTGTGTCACTGATCACAATCCTCAAAATCTCTGGTTGAATCCTTATTTCCAATCAATCCTTCATCGGCATACTTATGGCATCATTGGCAACCAGGACGCTCACCACCTGTTTACTCAGGGGCCTTTTCAATAGTTCCTAGCTCATAGTAACCGGCAATATTTTCACATATAAAGATCAAGATGGAATCCTAGTTGAAGATCAGCAAGATCAACCAACATATCCATATAAGAGAGCTATGGACTCATCAGTTGAGAACCAGCAAGGTCAATCAACCAGATCCATACTTGGTTTTAGAAAACAACTCTTACTCCTTGTTCCAATATCTTCCACGATGCACGTGTGGGTATCTTTGGCGACCCAAAGCCCGAGCACCGTATGGTCAGCACCCTCTAGGATCCTTCGCAGGTCACCTAGCGCTTCACTCATAGGCCGCTTCCTTGGTTCCTCATCCACCGTACCCGAAGCTCACCATTTAAATCGAACTGAGGCTAGTCAAGACCTCGGCCGACCTTGCTACGCGAGACGTCCTCCGTTGACTCTCCGTCAGCTGTTGGCAACTTTATCAACACAACCACATACTCAGGACAGTCAAAATGCTTCCCCAGCATCTTTGACATAAAACAGTCATTTGCAAACAATTCACAAATACAGTTTCAATAATGAACTCATATCTTTCCAGATTGTTCCACATCAATCCATATTACTTCATCCAAATCCAAATCATATGTGTATCCATTCTTGACCAGATACATCATTTTCCATTCCATCACATCATATTCATTCACTTCACATAACATCCATTCTTATCTTTCTTAATTTACATTACATCTCATCACATCCATTTCTCATTATATCTCATTCATTCAGATCTTATATTATTCATTCACATTCTGAATCACATGACATCTCATCTCATCCATTCACTCGTATCGACTTCATAACCATTCACATTCATATTTGCATTCCTTATTCCACACACACATCCACATTCGTACATCCACATTCACATCTACATCCATACATCCATTTTCACATCCACATCCACATCCATATTTATACATCCACATCCACATCTACATTCATATATCTACATTCACATTCACATCCATACATCCATACCCACATTCCACATTCATACATCCATATCCACATTCACATTCACATCCATATCCACATTCACATTCACATCCATACATCCATATCCACATTCACATTCACATCCATACATCCGTTTCCACATACATCTTTCCCTTCACATACATACATCTACATCATTTCTTTTACATACATATAACTACGTCCATTCTTTCACATACATACATCTCCATCTATTCCTCATTCATTTTCATCTATCTGATTTGTTTCACATCCTCGTATCTATTTATAAAATACAAGAGAATTCTTATTTTTGATATAATTTTTTTTACGCATCTATTTATGCATAAATTCATTTTAAGGAGAATAACACTTTCGAAATAAAAAACAATCTTTTATGCATCTTCCTATGCATAAATTCATTTAAATGAGAATGACACCTGTGAATTATAATTCAATCTTTTATATATCTTCTCATGCATAAAATCAAAATTGATGAGAATAACTCTTTTGAACTTAAAAAAATAGATTTCTTTATGCATCTTTCTATGCATAAAATCAAGTTAGTAGGAATTACACTTTTAAAATAAAAGAATTTTTCTTATGCATCGTGTTTATGCATAAAATCATTTATGATCACACTTTTAATATAAAAGAATTTCTTTTATGCATCTAATTTAAGCATAAAATCATTTATGATGGAAATCACACTTTTAATATAAAAAAATATCTTTTATGCATATGTTTATGCATACAATTTATTTATGATGAAAATCACACTTTATAAAAAAAATATCTTTTATGCATCCATTTATGCATAAAAATCATCTATGATAAAAGTAACACTTTTATAATAAAAAAATAATATTTTCTGCATACTTTTATGCATGAAAATCAAATACGATAAAAGTAACACTTTTACAATAAAATAATAATCTTTTATGCATACCTTTATGCATGAAAATCAAATATGATAAAAGTAACACTTTTATAATAAAAAATTAATCTTTTATGCATACTTTTATGCATAAAAATCAAATATGATAAAAGTAACACTTTTATAATAAAAATAATAATCTTTTATGCATACCTCTATGCATGAAAATCAAATATGATAAAAGTAACACTTTTACAATAAAATAATAATCCTTTATGCATACCTTTATGCATGAAAATCAAATATGATAAAAGTAACACTTTTATAATAAAAAAATAATCTTTTATGCATACTTTTATGCATGAAAATCAAATATGATAAAAGTAACACTTTTATAATAAAAAAATCTTTTATGCATACCTCTATGCCTGAAAATCAAATATGATAAAAGTAACATTTTTACAATAAAATAATAATCTTTTATGCATACCTTTATGCATGAAAATCAAATATGATAAAAGTAACACTTTTATAATAAAAAAATAAACTTTTATGCATAAAAATCAAATATGATAAAAGTAACACTTTTATAATATAGAAACCATAAGGATTACTCTTTTAGAATAATAAAAGATGAAATTTCATTTCACTAATTTCTAAAAAATTTCGCCATAACCTGCTTTGTATGGCTGACCATTTTTCAATTTTTAAGTCTCAAAAATTAATTAAAAGTGTACCAAGAGTATTGAATTTATTCTAAAGTAAACATTTTTCTACTTATTTAAGACAAACATTATAAAAACTTGACTTTAATCATTAATCATTCACCTAGGATAGAGAATGGTTGGATTTACTAGAGAAGAGAGGGGAATGCCTTTTGCAATGAGGCATAACATTATTTTCAATTTTAGAGAAGACATAAAGCATAAAAACCATAAAAACCATAAAATAAATGGAAAGAGAAGAATCACCAACTTACTAATGACTTTGGGAGCTTTCCTTTGGCTTGATGGTTTGAGGGTTCAACTCTTGTTTATAACAAGAGTGGCCACCAATCTTTGGAAGAGGAAAATGTTAAAAACTAGTGAATTAATAAATTCACAGTTCTTGGCTTGGGAGGAGCAGAGTAACAGTGCATAAAACACTATTGAGTTTCAACAAAGGGAAGGGCTTCTATTTATAGGAAAAAGCGAGCCTCTAACTTGTTGGAATTAGGGTTGCAGGAAAGCACACAAAGCTTGGAGAAGAAGAAGCAAGAATGCACACAACACAAAGTGTATTAGATTGTGTCAATGTACAAAAGATAAGTTAGCCCTAGAATGATGGGCGTATCTACAAGCCGAGGGAAAAAACCTCCTAAAGATAAGTTAGCCCTAGAATGATGGGCGTATCTACAAGCCGGGGAAAAAAACCTCCTAAAGAGGGAAAAAGTGCCCCGGCGGTCCTAAGTGTGTTCACACACATCACTGCCTATGTATATGGCAACAAATCCCCCCTGGGAGTGATGGTGTGAACGAGAGCTGGCACTCATGTATAGGGGAGTGCCATACCCGAAGTAGATCAATCCACAAAGGGGAGCAAGCCCAAAGCTTTTCGGAAAGCTTCGAACTTCTCACGACGAGGAGAGAGGGGAATGCCTTTTGCAATGAGGCATAACATTATTTGCAATTTTAGAGAAGACATAAAGCATAAAAACCATAAAATAAATGGAAAGAGAAGAATCACCAACTTACTAATGACTTTGGGAGCTTTCCTTTGGCTTGATGGTTTGAGGGTTCAACTCTTGTTTGTAACAAGAGTGGCCACCAATCTTTAGAAGAGGGAAATGTCAAAAACTAGTGAATTATTAATAAATTCACAGTTCCTTGCTTGAGAGGAGCAGAGTAACAGAGCATAAAACACTATTAAGTTTCAACAAAGAGGAGGGCTTCTATTTATAGGAAAAAATGAGCCTCTAACCAAGCAAACTGATTCTAGAATTTTCCGAATCAGTTTGGTCAATTTTTGACCATTTTTAGGTCAATTTTGCTCACTTTTTGGATCTAGTTGAAACAGGAGAGAGGAGAGATAAAAATATCTTATGATTTAGGAGTTTAAAACTCATTCAAGCATGTGAAATAGGCACCCTCTTCATGAGGGGAATTCCCCCATGCAGAGGTGTCAAAAATGCATCATTTCACGTAAATATCTCTCTTTTTAAACTATTAACCTTGTCCTTAGTCAACTCTTCATCTTATGTGAGTATTTACTCATTTTTGGGGGATTTTTCTTTTATTTCTTCATTTATCTGCTCCCTACATTTGGATGAATCTTATTGGTCCATAGGAACCTTAATTTAAAATTTCAAAAAAATCTTCACTCCCAAGATAATGCCTCTTGAACAGATTATACTTAATTTCTAATGCACCTTCTGAAAATCTTTTTGAACTTTTGTTTCAGGGGAACTTATTTTAATAAGATGAGGTATTTTTCTATCCAGAAATATTTAAAATCTGAATAACGACTCTCTAGAAGATTTTCTCTCTCTAGGCCAAAACTAATAGAAACAAGATCTTTTATATTTCTGAAGAGGAAATTGATTACAGGGGAAGATACTGGACATCATGGGGGATTGGGGGAGGAATCTTACATTCTACCCCACTTAAAAAACGCGAGATGTCCTCATCTCGTAGGTAGAGTATGATCTTTTTCTTCTTCTTCTTCTTCTTCAATCACTTCCAGCGTTACTGCCTTGGAAATGGACGGCCGATTTGGGAACAACTCTATTTGACTTCCCCTATTCTGAGGTGGAGGTCTTGCATTACTTTGGATTGAAATTGCAAGTTGGATAGAGGGTCTACCTCTGGGATTTCCCTGATTTTGGCGGATAGAACCCTGATTACTATGGAAGGAAGGGGCTGGAGTCTGGAATCTTGACCCCTGATTTCCCTGCCCTAAAAACCTTGATCCAAAAGGAGTTGGGCAATCCATACTGCGATGTCCAAATCCTTGACAGTTAAAGCATTTCACTCTCTTGTTCAAGGGTGGAACTTCTGAAGTTGAATTCCAGGGGATTGAGTTTCGAGAAAAGGACATTTCTTCCATTTTGGAACTTCCCATATCCAAGGTTTGACCTTGATATCTCTTAGGTGGAGGAAGGTTGGAATCACTTTCTGGGAATAAAAACCTTTTAAAAGGTGATGGTGCTGGCTTTTGCGGGACTTTGACATCAAAGGCCTTGGCGAAATCCTTCTCCATCCGCCGAACTGCTTCGGCCATGGAAATAGGTTTGGCATTCTTGACTAAAGTATCTAATGGCTCGTTCATTCCCCGAATAAACCTGGCCATCAACAGCTGCTCTTCATCCAATCGAGGGGACTATTTAAGGAGAAGGGTAAAAGCGTGATGGTATGCTTCAATTATCCGGTTTTCTTGCTTTAGTTCCAAGAACTCATTCATCTTAGTTTCAAGAAAGCCTGGGGGACAAAACCTCTTTCTGAGATAAGCCTTGAGATCAGTGCAGGTTTGGGTATTTCAGTCGAGATGGTTTGTCTCACAGTGATTCCTCCACGCAACCCTTGCCGTTTTTCCACAATCTTTAACCTGGTGAGAGCCATCTTGCTTCTCTCATTGTAGCCAGTTACATCAAAATATTCCTCCATGGCCTCAATCCACTTTTCTACAACTTCACCTAACTGTTCCCCTTCACCCTTGAAGGGACCAAGCAGTGAACCATGAAGAGTTTTATGAACATCCAGGTCGAGCTCTTCTTCATCGAGTTGGAGGTTAACATTTCTACCACGACGACCTCGATCCATGTTCCTATCAATACGAAAATTCTTGTTAAGTTTATGATTCAATCCGATTTTTGATTCAACTGATTCCGGGGAACTTTAAATAGGTCAGCTCCCCACAAAATCAAGGGATAAGATACTCATATAGAACGCATTATCAGTAATAATTCATTCAAAATATCTCATTCATATCTTTAACACAATAATGGTCCATCATCGGACTAATTTTCTCCATCTGAACAGTCCTTCATGGGAATTTCGATTTTTCAGATTTTTAATTTATCATCCCTTAACTTGATTCATTGGATAAAAGTTAACAGTAGTAATCTGCCAGCACAATCCACTAATCTCATAGTGATTGGCTGAAGTCATTAACGTCATTCCAATTAAGAACATCATCACAGGGACTCGCCCCATTCATCCTCATTCTGGTTTCGCTTAGCTTATTACATTTCAACCAAATTTCAGGAATCATCATTTTTTTCAATTAGAATCCAAATCAACTCATCACTTATTATCAACAACCAGAATTTAAAAATCATATCAATCACATTCAAATTCATCAACTGGATAGCATTAATGCTTATAATTTTAAGTCTTAGATTTACTCGTATATACTATCAATAAAGAGCTGCAGTTATACCCTCGGTATATACGGGTAGTCATGGTTCTTGGAACTATAAGGTAAATACCATCATGTCTAGGCCTCAAGCAAGTCAGGGATTCCATACAATTGCGGTACTTCCATCTGAAGACCCAGTTACAAATTTACGAATTTCAATTTGAATATCAAATTGTATGAATTTTATCACACAATTACAATCTTTTAGTGCTTCTTGATAAATTTTTGACATATTTGGCTTCTTGGTTGATCCTCATTTGCCAAATTGCTCTGATACCAACTGTAAGATCCCTGACCCCACTGCACAACGAATTTTGGGTGCTAGCAGCGAAAGTAGCACTTCTTGCACGGGGCAGGGTCCCACACTCGGGGCCTCACCCACAGATATCCAAACAAGAGACTAATCCGTCGGTTTTTCCAAAACCGAACCCGAAAAAACTTCCTTTGCCCAAAAAGCACGGGCGATTCTACCAAGATAACTTTTTCCCTAACGTAGTCAAAAGCCTTAACTAACTGAGCTCATCTGACCGTACCCGTAAGTCCCATAGTCAGATCAGGAAAAAAGACTGTACTTGGATCATAAAGACCAACGCTTTTTTCCTCATTGAGAGGCACAATCGTTGATTCTTTTCCATAGAACAATTTTTGTCAGGGATTTACTTCATCTATCGAACTAAACAGAAATTGAGTCTCGATTTATGGATCCATCAGTCCAGCCTAACCCCATCTAGTACCATGGGTTAGCCAACCACCCAAGCACTGTAGTGATGGGATCCAATTAGGAATTTAGTTAGGTTTTGTCCCGGGTACCAAGGAAAAGAGTTCCTAGGCCCCCTAGCCAGATATTCATGCAAACATAAAACTAGTCACACCACTTACACACCCAATATAAAATTGCCTTTTTCTCAGTATCAGCTATCTTTAAAACAATCCTTTAATGAAACCATTGTGTCACTGATCTCACAATCCTCAAAATCTCTGGTTGAATCCTTATTTTCAATCAATCCTTCATCGGCATACTTATGGCATCATTGGCAACCAGAACACTCACCACCTGTTCACTCAGGGGCCTTTTCAATAGTTCCTAGCTCATAGTAACCGGCAACATTTTCACATATAAAGATCAAGATGGAATCCTAGTTGAAGATCAGCAAGATCAACCAACAGATCCATATAAGAGAGCTATGGACTCATCAGTTGAGGACCAGCAAGGTCAATCAACCAGATCCATACTCGGTTTCAGAAAACAACTCTTACTCCTTGTTCCAATATCTTCCACAACGCACGTGTGGGTATCTTTGGTGACCCAGAGCCCAAGCACCGTATGGTCAGCACCCTCTAGGATCCTTCGCAAGTCACCTAGCACTTCACTCACATAGGCCGTTTCCTTGGTCCCTCATCCTCCATACCGGAAGCTCACCATTTAAATCGAACTGAGGCTGATCAAGACCTCGGTCGACCTTGCTACGCGAGATGTCCTCCGTTGACTCTCCGTCAGCTGTTGCAACTTTATCAAGTAGATCTCCACGACCACATACTCAGGACAGTCAAAATGCTTCCCCAGTATCTTTGACATAAAATAGTCATTTGTAAATAGTTCACAAATACAGTTTCAATAATGAACTCGTATCTTTCCAGATTGTTCCACATCAATCCATATTACTTCATCCAAATCCAAATCATATGTGTATCCATTCTTGACCAGATACATCATTTTCCATTCCATCACATCAGATTCATTCACTTCACATAACATCCATTCTTATCTTTCTTAATTTACATTACATCTCATCACATCCATTTCTCATTATATCTCATTCGTGCAGATCTTATATTATTCATTTACATTCTGAATCACATGACATCTCATCTCATCCATTCGCTCGTATCGACTTCATAACCATTATATCTCATTCGTGCAGATCTTATATTATTCATTTACATTCTGAATCACATGACATCTCATCTCATCCATTCGCTCGTATCGACTTCATAACCATTCACATTCATATTTGCATTCCTTATTCCACACACACATCCACATTCGTACATCCACATTCACATCTACATCCATACATCCATTTTCACATCCACATTCATACATCCACACCACATCCATATTCATACATCCACATCCACATCTACATTCATACATCTACATCCACATTCACATCTATACATCCATACCCACATTCCACATTCATACATCCATATCCACATTCACATTCACATCCATATCCACATTCACATTCACATCCATACATCCATATCCACATTCACATTCACATCCATACATCCATTTCCACATACATCTTTCCCTTCACATACATCTTTCACATACATACATCTACATCATTTCTTTCACATACATATAACTACGTCCATTCTTTCACATACATACATCTTCATCTATTCCTCGTTCATTTTCATCTATCTGATTTGTTTCACATCCTTGTATAGAATACAAGAGAATTCTTATTTTTTATATAAATTTTTTTTACGCATCTATTTATGCATAATTTCATTTTAAGGAGAATAACACTTTCGAAATAAAAATCAATCTTTTATGCATCTTCCTATGCATAAATTCATTTTACTGAGAATGACACCTGTGAATTATAATTCAATCTTTTATATATCTTCTCATGCATAAAATCAAAATTGATGAAAACAACTCTTTTGAACTAAAAAAATAGATTTCATTATGCATCTTTCTATGCATAAAATCAATTTAGTAGGAATTACACTTTTAAAATAAAAGAATTTTTCTTATCCATCCTGTTCATGCATAAAATCATTTATGATGAAAATCACACTTTTAATATAAAAGAATTTCTTTTATGCATCTAATTTAAGCATAAAATCATTTATGATGGAAATCACACTTTTAATATTAAAAAAATATCTTTTATGCATATGTTTATGCATACAATTCATTTATGATGAAAATCACACTTTATAAAAAAATATCTTTTATGCACCTATTTATGCATAAAAATCATCTATGATAAAAGTAACACTTTTATAATAAAAAAATAATCTTTTATGCATACTTTTATGCATGAAAATCAAATATGATAAAAGTAACACTTTTACAATAAAATAATAATCTTTTATGCATACCTTTATGCATGAAAATCAAATATGATAAAAGTAACACTTTTATAATAAGAAATTAATCTTTTATGCATAAAAGTCAAATATGATAAAAGTAACACTTTTATAATAAAAATAATAATCTTTTATGCATACCTCTATGCATGAAAATCAAATATGATAAAAGTAACACTTTTACAATAAAATAATAATCTTTTATGCATACCTTTATGCATGAAAATCAAATATGATAAAAGTAACACTTTTATAATAAAAAATAATCTTTTATGCATACCTTTATGCATACCTTTATGCATGAAAATCAAATATGATAAAAGTAACACTTTTATAATAATAAAATAATCTTTTATGCATACCTCTATGCATGAAAATCAAATATGATAAAAGTAACACTTTTATAATAAAATAATAATTTTTTATGCATACCTTTATGCATGAAAATCAAATATGATAAAAGTAACACTTTTATAATAAAAAATAATCTTTTATGCATAAAAATTAAATAAGATAAAAGTAACACTTTTATAATAAAATAATAATCTTTTATGCATGCTTTTGTGCATAAAAATCAAATAATAATGAAAGTAATACTTTTATAATCAAACTAAATTTCTTTTATACAAATAATCAAAATGCATCTTTTATGCATGAAAATGACACTTTAGAATATAGAAACCATAAGGATTACTCTTTTAGAATAATAAAAGATGAAATTTTATTTCACTAATTTCTAAAAAATTTTGCCATAACCTCCTTTGTATGGCTGACCATTTTTTAATTTTTAAGTCTCAAAAATTAATTAAAAGTGTACCAAGAGTATTGAATTTATTCTAAAGTTAATATTTTTCTACTTATTTAAGACAAACATTATAAAAACTTGACTTTAATCATTAATCATTCACCTAGGATAGAGAATGGTTGGATTTACTAGAGAAGAGAGGGGAAAGCCTTTTGCAATGAGGCATAACATTATTTGCAATTTTAGAGAAGACATAAAGCATAAAAACCATAAAAACCATAAAATAAATGGAAAGAGAAGAATCACCAACTTACTAATGACTTTGGGAGCTTTCCTTTGGCTTGATGGTTTGAGGGTTCAACTCTTGTTTGTAGCAAGAGTGGCCACCAATCTTTGGAAGAGGGAAATGTCAAAAACTAGTGAATTATTAATAAATTCATAGTTCTTGGCGTGGGAGGAGCAGAGTAACAATGCATAAAACACTATTGAGTTTCAACAAAGGGGAGGGCTTTTATTTATAGGAAAAAACAAGCTTCTAACCAAGCAAACTGATTCTAGATTTTTTCGAATCAATTTGTTCAATTTTTGACCATTTTTAGGTCATTTTTGCTCACTTTTTGGATCTAGTTAAAACAGGAGAGAGGAGAGATAAAAATCTCATTATTTGGGAGTTTAAAACTCATTCAAGCATGTGAAATAGGCACCCTCTTCATGAGGGGAATTCCCCCATGCAGAGGTGTCAAAAATGCATCATTTCACGTAAATATCTCTCTTTTTTAACTATTAACCTTGTCCTTAGTCAACTCTTCATCTTATGTGAGTATTTACTCATTTTTGGGAGATTTTTCTTTTATTTCTTCATTTATCTCCTCTCTACATTTGGATGAATTGCTTTGATACCAACTGTAAGATCCCTAACCCCACTGCACAACGAATTCTGGGTGCTGGCAGCGGAAGTAGCACTTCTTTGAGATCTTTAATCTTAGCAAGAAAAACATTCATGTCATCATCTTCCTGCATAATCTTCAATTCTAGCTCTTTACGCAGGTAAGAGATTTTTGCCTCGTTACGACCTACATACAAACCAGATAGAATATCCCAAGCCTGTTTTGCTATTTTAGCTGAACAAATATGTGGGATCATGTTACATTTGACCGAAAGTGCAATCAAGGCATGAGCCTGCGCATCTTTACCATCCCAACGAGCTTGTTCATCAGCAATGGGTAAAACAGCAGCAACAGTAGAGCTGCTAGAACCTGCAACATCCTCAACAGATCCTACATCCACAGAACCTGGACGTATATCCATACCCTGCACAATGTTCCACACTCCTTTTGCAACCAAAACATGCTGCATCATGTATGCCTAAAGTGGGTAGTTGCTGTCTCCATCCAGTTTGTCTTCAGCAGACAACATGCGAAATACATCATTGTTGTTATCAGCCATGGCCACTGATTGAAACTGATGCAAAAGCTACCTGTAATGAAGCAAAGACTGAATAGAGAACAACTCATGCTATGTAGCACGGTCCACTGTCAAAATTTCTGCATAAAATGACGAAAACACCTGTGCAAAACTTGAAATGCAAAAATGGAGCCCGAAACGACCTCCGATGTGACCTCCGATGTAGAGTATAGGGACCTGCCAAGCGCTCGTGAAAGCTCACCTCAATCGGAGAATGTGAGTCGGAGGGTGCTGGTGGCGTAGCCTTGAGAGCCGATGCCTACTCTAATACCAATTGTTGGAATTAGGGTTGCAGGAAAGCACACAAAGCTTGGAGAAGAAGAAGCAAGAATGCACACAACACAAAGTGTATTAGATTGTGTCAATGTACAAAAGATAAGTTAGCCCTAGAATGATGGGCGTATCTACAAGCCGGGGGAAAAAACCTCCTAAAGAGGGAAAAAGTACCCCGGCGGTCCTAAGTGTGTTCACACACATCACTGCCTATGTATATGGCAACATAACCAAGCAAACTGATTCTAGAATTTTTCGAATCAGTTTGGTCAATTTTTGACCATTTTTAGGTCAGTTTTGCTCACTTTTTGGATCTAGTTGAAACAGGAGAGAGGAGAGATAAAAATATCTCATTATTTGGGAGTTTAAAACTCATTCAAGCATGTGAAATAGGCGCCCTCTTCATGAGGGGAATTCCCCCATGCAGAGGTGTCAAAAATGCATCATTTTCCCTAAATATCTCTCTTTTTTAACTATTAACCTTGTCCTTAGTCAACTCTTCATCTTATCTGAGTATTTACTCATTTTTGGGAGATTTTTCTTTTATTTCTTCATTTATCTCCTCTCTACATTTGGATGAATCTTATTGGTCCATAGGAACCTTAATTTAAAATTTCCAAAAAACTTCACCCCCAAGATAATGCCTCTTGAACAGATTATACTTAATTTCTAATGCACCTTCTGAAAATCTTTTTGAACTTTTGTTTCAGGGGAACTTATTTTAATAAGATGAGGTATTTTTCTATCCAAAAATATTTAAAATCTGAATAACCACTCTCTAGAAGATTTTCTCTCTCTAGGCCAAAACTGCTGTGATAGGAAACAAGATCTTTTATATTTCTGAAGAGGAAATTGATTACAGGGGAAGATATTGGACATCATGCGGGACTGGGGGAGGAATCTTACATTCTACCCCACTTAAAAAACGCAAGATGTCTTCATCTCGTAGGTGGAGTATGATCTTTTTCTTCTTCTTCTTCTTCTTCAATCACTTCCAGCGTTACTGCCTTGGAAGTGGACGGCCGATTTGGAAACAACTCTCTTTCACTTTCCCTATTCTGAGGTGGAGGTCTTGCATTACTTTGGATTGAAACTGCAGGTTGGATAGAGGGTCTGCCTTTGGGATTTCCCTAATTTTGGTGGATAGAACCCTGATTACTCTAAAAGGAAGGGACTGGAGTCTGGAATCTTGACCCCTGATTTCCCTGCCCTAAAAACCTTGATCCAAAAGGAGTTGGGCAATCCATACTGCGATGTCCAAATCCTCGATAGTTAAAGCATTTCACTCTCTTGTTCAAGGGTGGAACTTCTGAAGTTGAATTCCAGGGGATTGAGTTTCGAGAAAAAGACATTTCTTCCATTTTGGAACTTCCCATATCCTGGGTTTGACCTTGATATCTCTTAGGTGGAGGAAAGTTGGAATCACTTTTTGGGAATAAAAACCTTTTGAAAAGTGATGGTGCTGGCTTTTGCGGGACTTTGACATCAAAGGCTTTGGGGAAATCCTTCGCCATCCGAACTGCTTCGGCCATGGAAATAGGTTTGGCATTCTTGACTAAAGTATCTAATGGCTCGTTCATTCCCCGAATGAACCTGGCCATCAGCTGCTCTTCATCCAATCGAGGGGAATATTTAAGGAGAAGGGTAAAAGCCTGATAATACGCTTCAATTGTGTGATTTTCCTGCTTTAGTTCCAAGAACTCATTCATCTTAGTTTCAAGAAAGCCTGGGGAACAAAACCTCTTTCTGAGGTAAGCCTTGAGATCGGTCGAGGTTTGGGTATTTTAGTCGAGATGGTTTGTCTCACAGTGATTCCTCCACACAACCCTTGCCGTTTCCATAATCTTTAACCTGGCGAGAGCCATCTTGCTTCTCTCATTGTAGCTAGTTACATCAAAATATTCCTCCATGGCCTCAATCCACTTTTCTACAACTTCACCTAATTGTTCCTCTTCACCTAACTGTTCCTCTTCACCCTTGAAGGGACAAGGCTGTGAACTATGAAGAGTTTTACGAACATCTAGGTCGAGTTCTTCTTCATCGAGTTGGGGGTTAACATTTCTACCACAACAACCTCGATCCATGTTCCTATCAATACGAAAATTCTTGTTAAGTTTATGATTCAATCCGATTTTTGATTCAACTGATTCCGGGGTTCTCTAAATAGGTCAGCTCCCCACAGAATCAAGCGATAAGATACTCATATAGAACGCATTATCAGTAATAATTCATTCAGAATATCTCATTCATATCTTTAACACAATAATGGTCCATTGTCAGACTAATTTTCTCCATGTGAATAGTCCATGGTGATTTCAATTTTTCAGATTTTTAATTTATCATCCCTTAACTTGATTCACTGGATAAAAGTTAACAGTAGTAATCTACCAACACAATCCACTAATCTCATAGTGATTGGTTGAAGTCATTAACGTCATTCCAATTAAGAACATCATCACAGGGACTCGCCCCATTCATCCTCATTGTGGTTTCGCTCAGCTTATTACATTTCAACCAAATTTCAGGAATCATCATTTTTTTCAATCAAAATCCGAATCAACTCATCAATTCTCAACAACCAGAATTTAAAAATCATATCAATCACATTCAAATTCATCAACTGGATAGCATTAATGCTTATAATTTCAAGTCTTAGATTTACTCGTATATACTGTCAGTAAAGAGCTGCAGTTATACCCTCGGTATATACGGGTAGTCATGGTTCTTGGAACTATAAGGTAAATACCATCATGTCTAGGCCTCAAGCAAGTCAGGGATTCCATACAATTGCGGTACTTCCATCTAAAGACCCAGTTACCAATTTACGAATTTCAGTTTGAATATCAAATTGTATGAATTTTATCACACAATTACAATCTTTTAGTGCTTCTTAATTGATTTTTGACATATTTGGCTTCTCGATTGATCCTCATTAGCCAAATTGCTCTGATACCAACTGTAAGATCCCTGACCCCACTGCACAACGAATTCTGGGTGCTAGCAGCAAAAGTAGCACTTCTTGCGCGGGGCAAGGTCCCACACTCGGGGCCTCGTCCATGGATATCCGGACAAGAGACTAATCCGTCGGTTTTTCCAAAATCGAACCCGAAAAAACTTCCTTTGCCCGAAAGCACGGGCAATTCTGCCAGGATAACTTTCTCCCTAACATAGTCAAAAACCTTAACTAACTGAGCTCATCTGACCGAACCCGTAAGTCCCATAGTCAGATCAGGGAAAAAGAATGTACTTCGATCATAGAGACCAACGCTTATTTCCTCATTGAGAGGCACAGTTGTTGATTCTTTTCCATAGAACAATTTTTGTCAGGGATTTACTTCATCTATCGAATTAAACAGAAATTGAGTCTCGATTTACGGATCTATCAGTCCAGCCTAACCCCATCCAGTCCCATGGGTTAGCCAACCGCCCAACCACTATAGTGATGGAATCCAATTAAAAATTTAGTTAGGTTTTGTCCCGAGTACCAAGGAAAAGAGTTCCCAGGCCCCCTAGCCGGATATTCATGCAAACATAAAACTAGTCACACCACTTACACACCCAATATGAAATTAACTTCACCTAACTGTTCCCCTTCACCCTTGAAGGGACCAGGCTGTGAACTATGAAGAGTTTTACGAACATCCAGGTCGAGCTCTTCTTCATCGAGTTGGGGGTTAACATTTCTACCATGACGACCTCCATCCATGTTCCTATCAATACGAAAATTCTTGTTAAGTTTATGATACAATCCGATTTTTGATTCAACTGATTCCGGGGTTCTCTAAATAGGTCAGCTCCCCACACAGAATCAAGGGATAAGATACTCATATAGAACGCATTATCAGTAATAATTCATTCAGAATATCTCATTCATATCTTTAACACAATAATGATCCATCGTCAAACTAATTTTCTCCATCTGAACAGTCCTTCATGGGGATTTCGATTTTTCAGATTTTTAATTTATCATCCCTTAACTTGATTCACTGGACAAAAGTTAACAGTAGTAATCTGCCAGCATAATCCACTAATTTCATAGTGATTGGCTGAAGTCATTAACGTCATTCCAATTAAGAACATCATCACAGGGACTCGCCCCATTCATCCTCATTGTGGTTTCGCTCAGCTTATTACATTTCAACCAAATTTCAGGAATCATCATTTTTTTCAATCAAAATCTAAATCAACTCATCAGTTCTCAATAACCAGAATTTAAAAATCATATCAATCACATTCAAATTCATCAACTGGATAGCATTAATGCTTATAATTTCAAGTCTTAGATTTACTCGTATATAGAGCTACAGTTATACCCTCGGTATATACGGGTAGTCATGGTTCTTAGAACTATAAGGTAAATACCATCATGTCTAGGCCTCAAGCAAGTCAAGGATTCCATACAATTGCGGTACTTCCATCTGAAGACCCAGTTACCAATTTACAAATTTCAGTTTCAATATCAAATTATATGAATTTTATCACACAATTACAATCTTTTAGTGCTTCTTGATAAATTTTTGACATATTTGGCTTCTCGATTGATCCTCATTAGCCAAATTGCTCTGATACCAACTGTAAGATCTCTGACCCCACTGCACAACGAATTCTGGGTGCTAGCAGTGAAAGGAGCACTTCTTACACGCGGCAGGGTCCCACACTCGGGGCCTCGCCCATCGATATCCGGACAAGAGACTAATCCGTCGGTTTTTCCAAAACCGAACCCGGAAAAACTTCCTTTGCCCGGAAAGCACGGGCAATTTCGCCAAGATAACTTTTTTCCAAAGGTAGTCAAAAGCCTTAACTAACTAAGCTCATCTGACCGAACCCGTAAGTCCCATAGTCAGATCAGGGAAAAAGACTGTACTTGGATCATAGAGACCAACGCTTTTTTCCTCATTGAGAGGCACAGTCGTTGATTCTTTTCCATAGAACAATTTTTGTCAGGGATTTACTTCATCTATCGAATTAAACAAAAATTGAGTCTCGATTTACGAATCCATCAGTCCAGCCTAACCCCATCCAGTCCCATGGGTTAGCCAACTGCCCAACCACTATAGTGATGGGATCCAATTAGGAATTTGGTTAGGTTTTGTCCCGGGTACCAGGGAAAAGAGTTCCCAGGCCCCCTAGCCGGATATTCATGCAAACATAAAACTAGTCACACCACTTACACACCCAATATGAAATTACCTTTTTCTCAGTATCAGCTATCTTTAAAACAATCCTTTAATGAAACCATTGTGTCACTGATCACAATCCTCAAAATCTCTGGTTGAATCCTTATTTTCAATCAATTCTTCATCGACATACTTATGGCATCATTGGCAACCAGAACGCTCACCACCTGTTCACTCAGGGACCTTTTCAATAGTTCCTAGCTCATATAACCGGCAATATTTTTACATATAAAGATCAAGATGGAATCCTAGTTGAAGATCAGCAAGATCAACCAACATATCCATATAAGAGAGCTATGGACTCATCAGTTGAGGACCAGCAAGGTCAATCAACCGGATCCATACTCGGTTTCAGAAAACAACTCTTACTCCTTGTTCCAATATCTTCCACGACACATGTGTGGGTATCTTCGACAACCCAGAGCCCAAGCACTGTATAATCAGCACCCTCTAAGATCCTTCGCAGGTCACCTAGCACTTCACTCATAGGCCGCTTCCTTGGTCCCTCATCCACCGTACCGGACGCTTATCATTTAAATCGCACTGAGGCTGGTCAAGACCTCGGCCAACCTTGCTACGTGAGACGTCCTCCGTTAACTCTCCATCAACTTTATCAAGTAGATCTCCACGACCACATACACAAGACAGTCAAAGATGCTTCCCCAGCATCTTTGACATAAAACAGTCATTTGTAAATAGTTCACAAATACAGTTTCAATAATGAACTCATATCTTTCCAGATTGTTCCACATCAATCCATATTACTTCATCCAAATCCAAATCATATGTGTATCCATTCTTGACCAGATACATCATTTTCCATTCCATCACATCAGATTCATTCACTTCACATAACATCCATTCTTATCTTTCTTAATTTACATTACATCTCATCACATCCATTTCTCATTATATCTCATTCGTTCAGATCTTATATTATTCATTCACATTCTGAATCACATGACATCTCATCTCATCCATTCGCTCGTATCAACTTCATAACCATTCACATTCATATTTGCATTCCTTATTCCACACATTCACATCTACATCCATACATCCATTTTCACATCCACATTCATACATCCACATCCACATCCATATTCATACATCCACATCCACATCTACATTCATACATCTACATTCACATTCACATCCATACATCCATACCCACATTCCACATTCATACATCCATATCCACATTCACATTCACATCCATATCCACATTCACATTCACATCCATATCCACATTCACATTCACATTCACATCCATATATCCATTTCCACATACATCTTTCCCTTCACATACATACATTTACATCATTTCTTTCACATACATATAACTACGTCCATTCTTTCACATACATACATCTCCATCTATTCCTCGTTCATTTTCATCTATCTGATTTGTTTCACATCCTCGTATAGAATACAAGAGAATTCTTATTTTGTATATAATTTTTTTTTACGCACCTTTTTATGCATAATTCCATTTTAAGGAGAATAACACTTTTGAAATTTTTATGCATCTTCCTATGCATAAATTCATTTAAATGAGAATGACACTTTTGAATTATAATTCAATCTTTTATATATCTTCTCATGCATAAAATCAAAATTGATGAAAATAACTCTTTTGAACTTAAAAAATAGATTTCTTTATGCATCTTTCTATGCATAAAATCAATTTAGTAGGAATTACACTTTTAAAATGAAAGAATTTTTCTTATGCATCCTATTTATGCATAAAATCATTTATGATAAAAATCACACTTTTAATATAAAAGAATTTCTTTTATGCATCTAGTTTAAGCATAAAATCATTTATGATGGAAATCACACTTTTAATATAAAAAATATCTTTTATGCATATGTTTATGCATACAATTCATTTATGATAAAAATCACACTTTATAAAAAATATCTTTTATGCACCCATTTATGCATAAAAAAACATCTATGATAAAAGTAACACTTTTATATAAAAAAAATCTTTTTTGCATACTTTTATGCATGAAAATCAAATATGATAAGGGATGAATCTTATTGGTCCATAGGAACCTTAATTTAAAATTTCAAAAAAATCTTCACCCCTAGAATAATGCCTCTTGAACAGATTATACTTAATTTCTAATGCACCTTCTGAAAATCTTTTTGAACTTCTGTTTCAGAGGAACTTATTTTAATAAGATGAGGTATTTTTCTATCCAAAAATATTTAAAATCTGACTAGCCACTCTCTAGAAGATTTTCTCTCTCTAGGCCAAAACTGATAGAAACAAGATCTTTTATATTTCTGAAGAGGAAATTGATTACAGGGGAAGATACTGGACATCATGAGGGGCTGGGGGAGGAATCTTACATTCTACCCCACTTAAAAAATGCGAGATGTCCTCATCTCGCAGGTGGAGTATGATCTTTTTCTTCTTCTTCTTCTTCTTCAATCAATCACTTCCAGCGTTACTGCCTTGGAAGTGGACGGCCGATTCGGAAACAACTCTCTTTGACTTTCCCTATTCTGAGGTGGAGGTCTTGCATTACTTTGGATTGAAACTGCAAGTTGGATAGAGGGTCTACCTTTGGGATTTCCCTGATTTTGGCGGATAGAACCCTGATTACTATGGAAGGGGCTGGAGTCTGGAATCTTGACCCCTGATTTCCCTGCCCTAAAAACCCTGATTACTATGGAAGGAAGGGGCTGGAGTCTGGAATCTTGACCCCTGATTTCCCTGCCCTAAAAACCTTGATCCAAAAAAAGTCGGGCAATCCATACTGCGATGTCCAAATCCTTGATAGTTAAAGCATTTCACTCTCTTGTTCAAGGGTGAAACTTCTGAAGTTGAATTCCAGGGGATTGAGTTTCGGGAAAAGGACATTTCTTCCATTTTGGAACTTCCCATATCCTGGGTTTGACCTTGATATCTCTTAGGTGGAAGAAGGTTGGGAATCACTTTCTGGGAATAAAAACCTTTTAAAAGGTGATGGTGCCTGCTTTTGCGGGACTTTGACATCAAAGGCTTTGGCGAAATCCTTCGCCATCCGAACTGCTTCGGCCATGGAAATAGGTTTGGCATTCTTGACTAAAGTATCTAATGGCTCGTTCATTCCCCGAATGAACCTGGCCATCAGCTGCTCTTCATCCAATCGAGGGGTAAAAGCCTGATGGTACGCTTCAATTGTCCGATTTTCCTGCTTTAGTCCCAAGAACTCATTCATCTTAGTTTCAAGAAAGCCTGGGGGATAAAACCTCTTTCTGAGATAAGCCTCGAGATCAGTCGAGGTTTGGGTATTTCAGTCGAGATGGTTTGTCTCATAGTGATTCCTCCACGCAACCCTTGTCGTTTTCACAATCTTTCACCTGGCGAGAGCCATCTTGCTTCTCTCATTGTAGCCAGTTATATCAAAATATTCCTCCATTGCCTCAATCCACTTTTCTACAACTTCACCTAACTGTTCCCCTTCACCCTTGAAGGGACCAGGCAGTGAACCATGAAGAGTTTTACGAACATCCAGGTCGAGCTCTTCTTCATCGAGTTGGGGGTTAACATTTCTACCACGACGACCTCGATCCATGTTCCTATCAATACGAAAATTCTTGTTAAGTTTATGATTCAATCCGATTTTTGATTCAACTGATTCCGGGGTTCTCTAAATAGGTCAGCTCCCCACAAAATCAAGGGATAAGATACTCATATAGAACGCATTATCAGTAATAATTCATTGAGAATATCTCATTCATATCTTTAACACAATATTGGTCCATCGTCAAACTAATTTTCTCCATCTGAATAGTCCTTCATGGGGATTTCGATTTTTTAGATTTTTAATTTATCATCCCTTAACTTGATTCACTGGACAAAAGTTAACAGTAGTAATCTGCCAGCACAATCCACTAATCTCATAGTGATTGGCTGAAGTCATTAACATCATTCCAATTAAGAACATCATCACAGGGACTCGCCCCATTCATCCTCATTGTGGTTTCGCTCAGCTTATTACATTTCAACCAAATTTCAGGAATCATCATTTTTTTCAATCAGAATCCGAATCAACTCATCAATTCTCAACAACCAGAATTTAAAAATCATATCAATCACATTCAAATTCATCAACTGGATAGCATTAATGCTTATAATTTCAAGTCTTAGATTTACTCGTATATACTGTCAGTAAGGAGCTGCAGTTATACCCTCGGTATATACGGGTAGTCATGGTTCTTGGAACTATAAGGTAAATACCATCATGTCTAGGCCTCAAGCAAGTCAGGGATTCCATACAATTGCGGTACTTCCATCTAAAGACCCAGTTACCAATTTACGAATTTCAATTTGAATATCAAATTGTATGAATTTTATCACACAATTACAATCTTTTAGTGCTTCTTGATAAATTTTTGACATATTTGGCTTCTCGATTGATCCTCATTAGCCAAATTGCTCTCATACCAACTGTAAGATTCCTGATCCCACTGCACAACGAATTCTGGGTGCTAGCAGCAAAAGTAGCACTTCTTGCGCGGGGCAGGGTCCCACACTCGGGGCCTCGCCCACCACCACAGATATTCGGACAAGAGACTAATCCGTCGGTTTTTCCAAAACCGAACCCGAAAAAACTTCCTTTGCCCGGAAAGCAACACGGGCGATTCCGCCAGGATAACTTTTTCCCTAACGTAGTCAAAAGCCTTAACTAACTGAGCTCATCTGACTGAACCCGTAAGTCCCATAGTGAGATCAGGGAAAAAGACTGTACTTGGATCATAGAGACCAACGCTTTTTTCCTCATTGAGAGGCACAGTCGTTGATTCTTTTCCATAGAACAATTTTTGTCAAGGATTTACTTCATCTATCAAATTAAACAGAAATTGAGTCTGGATTTATGGATCCATCAGTCCAGCCTAACCCCATCCAGTCCCATGGGTTAGCCAACCGCCCAACCACTGTAGTGATGGGATCCAATTAGGAATTTTGTTAGGTTTTGTCCCGGGTACCAGGGAAAAGAGTTCCCGGGCTCCCTAGCCAGATATTCATGCAAACATAAAACTAGTCACATCACTTACACACCCAATATGAAATTGCCTTTTTCTCAGTATCAGCTATCTTTAAAACAATCCTTTAATGAAACCATTGTGTCACTGATCACAATCCTCAAAATCTCTGGTTGAATCCTTATTTTCAATCAATCCTTCATCGGCATACTTATGGCATCATTGGCAACCAGAACGCTCACCACCTATTCACTCAGGGGCCTTTTCAATAGTTCCTAGCTCATAGTAACCGGTAATATTTTCACATATAAAGATCAAGATGGAATCCTAGTTGAAGATTAGCAAGATCAACCAACAGATCCATATAAGAGAGCTATGGACTCATCAGTTGAGGACCAGCAAGGTCAATCAACAAGATCCATACTCGGTTTCAGAAAACAACTCTTACTCCTTGTTCCAATATCTTTCACGACGCACGTGTGGGTATCTTCGGCGACCCAGAGCCCAAGCACCGTATGGTCAGCACCCTCTAGGATCCTTCGCAAGTCACCTAGCACTTCACTCATAGGCCGTTTCCTTGGTCCCTCATCCTTCATACCGGAAGCTCACCATTTAAATCGAACTGAGGCTGGTCAAGACCTCGGTCGACCTTGCTACGCGAGATGTCCTCCGTTGACTCTCCGTCAGCTGTTGCAACTTTATCAAGTAGATCTCCACGACCACATACTCAGGACAGTCAAAATGCTTCCCCAGCATCTTTGACATAAAACAGTCATTTGCAAATAGATAAGCATATTTTGTTTTGACTTTTTTTAAAAGAAAAGTCAACTATGCTCGTTGACTAGTCAAATTAATGGATCAAGGAGTTCAATGCCTCTTCTCAAGACTCTAAGGGAGTACTCTCTAAATATATAAACACCTTGATAAGATTCAAAGTAGATTTTGACTGAATTAGAGTTTTTTCTTAACAGCTTGACCTTGTCGATTGGGATAGCAAACGATGTCAGAATTGGGAGTTTAATGGTGTTAGATGTAGCCCTTAGAGAGTAGTAAAAGGCTATGCACACACTATCAAACAACCCCAACTATTTCTGACTAAAGTAATGTTTTGTGATTCTACAAAACATAGTCAAAGTGTCCAAACTCAATCTATAAGCAATATATATTTACTTTGCAAAACTTTTGGCATAGCCTCCTTTGTATTTGCAAACTGAATTTTGAATCAAAAAGTGCATCCAATGTATCCAATATCAAATGGCATAGCCTCCTTTGTATTTGCAACTGAATTTCGAATCAAAAAGTGCATCCAATGTATCCAATATCAAATATCAACTCAAGCACAAATTGTTCATTAACTGTATTTGCCAATTACCAAGTGTGATTTGATATTGTGCTCTTGCTTGTTAATCTCCTGCCCACACCTTCTCACCCTCTTACCAAGTTTCACTCCAAGGAGGTAAGAGTTGGGACCATTTTTTCGCCTCTAGTTACCTAATCCCTTTTCATAATAGTATTCACGTCACGAAAAGTTCAAGTCATACTCCCCTTGGTCTCTTCTCCTTATTGCCAAGGTATCCTCACCACATATCTAGCATCAACACTTGTACAAGAAATAGATGAATGCTAGAATACGATGAGTTAAACCACTTACAAATTCAATACGATGAATGCTAGAATACAATGAGAGTTAAACCACTTACAAATTCAAGCATGGGCTCATGCTTATAGAATCACATTTTTCATATTCCATCATACTATCCAATAGCTTGTTGTCCATAAGCATGTGGTATGCTTCCATTGGCATAAGTAAGCTCAAATCCATCAATAAGAACCATTCTAAAAGTATTACATGTATTCCCAACATAGCCACATAATGCATGTGGATGGCCCGATCATCCATGTAATGGCTCATGTTTGCACCAAAATGATGATAATTGCTCCAAATAGCATCAAGCATCCAATGGTATCGATATCACTCAAATGGCATGTGAATGGCCACGAATGATATGAAATGTCATATAAGAAGTTATGTATGACATTCAATGCTATCAAATGGCATGACAAGATTAAAACTCCCAATTTATGTCACTAGGGTTAACTCAATGCCAAGTATGAGTGCATGGGCATGCATTATGACATTATTAAAGCATTCCATAGTTCATAGGCATGGCCAATAGCATATGTAAAAGGCCAATGTCATTGGAAATTAGGGTTTCTTTTAGGAAATCCCCAAATCATGTCATAGGCATGAGGAATCCACCCAATCTTGCAAGAATTGATGTAGCAACTCACAGGAAGCAAGAGGAAAGTACCAATGCATGAAACTTGATGAGAAAGGACTCTTTGGAACCAAGATAATAGGCACCATTTTCAGCTTCATAAATCCATTTTTTGTCTTCTCTAGGCTTGTAGGAGACCATGTGAGGCTTCTAATGCTTAGATTCAAGCATAAGAAAGCTTAACTCTCTTAAAATGACAAGAAAGAGGCTTTAATGTCTCCAATCAAGCTTAACTCTCTTAAAATGACAAGAAAGAGGCTTTTATGTCTCCAATCAAGCTCCCATAACCCTACACTTCACAAAAATTTATGATTTCTGTGCCTATGCTCCACAGCACGTTTTTTAGGGTTTGAGATGGTGAATAGTGTGCTAAAGGTGCTTAGCATCAATGTTATGAAGCCCTAAATAGCCAATGTGAAGAGATTCAATCCACATGATGAAGATTTCTAGGGTTTTTTTCATGTGCAAGAAGAGGGAAAATCAAGAAAATCACAAATTCCATTTGATATGATTTGGGGATATTCCTGCATAATCCTTCGACTCCAGCCTCTGCAAACAGAAGACTCGTATTGGGAAATCTAGGTATAAAGTGGGAACGATCTAAGTAAAACAATCAGTATACAATTTATGTACAGGTTATGTTAATGGATCAAAGAGCCCCTAAATGATCTTCATTCAGTGCCAGGTTACAACAACAACAACAACAAGGTTCGAAGGAACACTCGCAGGATGACCTGACCTATTATTTTCAGAGGACTGCCTCGAGGGGAGCACCTCCCACGGTCGCGAAGGACTGGTGGATGCGGCGGAGCATCGGCGCGTCCTTGGGCCAGTCAAGGGAAGGGGCGTTAACGAAATGGGCGTAGAGCTTGTTTTTGGCGCAGGTGACGGAGATGAGAGAATGGGCGACAGGGCTGTCGATCTCGAAGTCGTAGTAGAGCTGGCCAGAGGCAGGGTCGGTGCGGTCGGCGGCCTGGATGTTGTCAGCAGAGGCGATGATGTCCTGGAGGTTGACGTCTGACAGGGCGAGATTGCCGAGAACGGTGTCACGGGGGGCCAGGCGGCGGAAGCCCGGGAGGAAGGTGAGGTACACCCTCTCGGACTTTCGGCGAGGGTTGTAGAACTCGCTGTCCGTCCCATTGGTGCCCTTCTCGACCTTGGAGATTAGTCGCTCTTTCCACCCCTCCGGCACGTCGTACACATACTCCGCGGTGTCGCGCTTGCTGGCGTTACCGCCGTAGCCGCCATAACTGGAAGCGCTGGCCGCAGTGCCGAAGTACTGATGGAAAGTAGCAACTGCCGGGTCGGCTGAAGCAACCGGGCATGAGGAGCTGACTAGGAAGGCGGCGGCGGCGACCGCGGCCAAGTGACCCGTCCAGGAGGGGGGGCTAGCTGGGGAATGGCTATTGGAGGAGGAGGAAGAGGAGGACGCTGAAGCTCTAATGCCAGAGTAGTAGCACAAGGGTGCGAGAGATCGCCGCGGCACAGGATCAGGATTTCGTGCTGGCTTCAAGGGGTTAAACAAACAAGCATATGTGCTCAACAAAGATGCCATAGCGTGCTGGCTTTGTGCGACCAACAAGAGAGAGGTTTATCCAGATCACACGAAACGGGTGACCCTCTCCGTCTCACATTTCCTTTTATCTTTAATTAAAGGGAGACTTTTCATTAGGGTACCGAGGGTGGAGCAATATATCAACTATGTGAAACACCATGTCATATAGTTATAGTTAACTGCCATCTTTTTGTCACACTTAATTATGTCATGGGAAAAAGCTATTGTTCATACATTTCTTTTTTCTTTTACCAATATATATAATAAAAAGGGATAAACTTTAGATTGCATCCTTCCAACCCCAGCCAGTATCATCAGATTTAACAACCTCTATTAAGCAAGCTACACACTAAATCCCATCTATCATCCTCAAAGACATAAGATGATTCATCCCAAGAAAACCGGTACCCAAGCAAGCTCCAACCATAGCTTTAGTAGAACAACCCCTAGGGGCCTGCTTCTCCAGCACATCACCCTTCACATCCCCTTTTTGGAACCAGATTTTGACTGTTGGTCTAGTCCCTCTACTGGATTCTCAATAAAGGCAACAAAGATGTAACTTGCTTGCTTGACCTTCTTGTACCATCTCTTTGTTTTAGGTCAATATCTGGCTGGTTTAGCATCCATCTTCTGCTTTCTAAGGCCCTGCAATCCAGCACACCACGTCATTAGGCACAACCCAGTATGTCTACAAGTGTCCCCTAGAGGAGAAGGATCAGATGATAGCAGATTGTAGAGTCTGAATCAACTGAAACAGTACAGCCCCACTCAACTTATTAGCCAAGCATATAGACCAGCACATACATATACATTTATGCATCAACCCACTCACACCAATTCCTATGTCACAAGCTTTTTCTGAAAAACAATGCAATTTCTGGAATTCCACATCTCCCACAAGCAATAGTAGTAGCCAAAAATAGTGATTGAAGTGGCATGTCACCTTTGCCCACATGTTCTCCTATCATGTTTTTGGTAGATCTTTCTCCAGAAGTAAAGGGAGTGAGTGTGACCCCTCTATCCTCTCCTCTTTATTCTAAGAACTCTTTTGATGCCCTAAGAGATGAAGATCGTGATCCTTCGAAGCTCTTTGGAGCTTTTCAATCATCAAGTTAAGTTAGCTAATGCCCTAGGAAATAAGCAAGTGGATATGTTTGATGATAGTGAGGGGGAGTTGCTGTCCCAAAAAGGGGGAAAGATGCCTTTTGGGGACTTGTTAGCTAAGAAGAAGGCATTTATATAGGTTGCTAACCTATTTGGTAATGGGGTGAAGACGAAGAAATGCTTTTAGGACTGGTTGATATTTTATGGGGGTATTGATAAAGGGGTGTAATGGAAAGGGTATAGTGGAGTAATTGCCTTAGTACATAAATCTTTGGGTCCAACCATCCTAATGAGAGGGCTTTAATTGTAGAGGTGTCTCGAGGGGGAGAGGAGGCTGTGGGTTATCAATGTATATGGAGTACACACTGTTATAATCAGAGTAGAGAACTCTAGGAGTGGCTTGACACAAAGAAATCTCAGACTCCTTCCATGTTAATGGGGGGCTTTAACATGGTTGAAGAGTATAAGGATAGGAGGGGAGGTAGTGTTATATATTAATGGGGTCTGGAAAGAGACAATGGTAGGAATTGAAAGCTTTGGTGGATGCATGGAAGGTAGGGGACTAAGCTTCTACCATGGGGCACACATTTTTTGATGACATTCCTCTAAGTTATATATAATTTGTTTTGGTTGTGAGGTTGAGTGAATCCCTCATACTTTAAAGGTGTGGGTTGACCCTTGTTCTTCTTTACATGTTCATGCTTAGGTGGAGGTGGGAAGGTTCGAAAGGCAAGTTATCTAGTGGTGGTCTATTTCTTAGGAGGAAATCAATTGTGGATAATATCATTCTTACCGGCCCTAGACTTCTTGAAAGAGAGGTTGTGCATAGAGTTAGAGGTTTGGAAGAGGTTGTGGAGAGTTAGAGATTGTGCATAGAGCTAGAGGTTTGGGAGAGGTTGTGGAGAGTTAGAGATTGTGCATAGAGCTAGAGGTTTGGGAGAGGTTGTGGAGAGGATGTAGAACTCATAAAGATTTCTTAAAAGAGAGGTTTCTCACGGACCCTAGACTTCTTGAAAGAGAGGTTGTGCATAGACTTAGATGTTTGGGAGAGGTTGTGAGGAGAGGATGTAGAACTCATAAAAGAGAGGTTGTGCATAGATTTAGAGGTTTGGGAGAAGTTTGTGGAGAGGATGCAAAACTCATAAAGATTTAGTTGAGAAGGAACAGGGATAATTGTTAGAAAAGAGACAAAAGGGGACTCTCAATCAACAGGAGAAGTGGGTGGTGCAAGACATAGTTGAGAGAAGCGGGGAGAGCTCTTAGAAAAGAGACATAACAGGACCCTCAACCAAGGGGAGAGAGGGTAGAAAAGAGACAAAACGGCAACATAACTAAAAAAAAGTCTATCTTTCCTGCTTTTTGGCAATTATAATCCATAATCACTTGGTTTCTCAACTCCTTTGGATCATAAATATAGACTTTCCTATTTCACTTTAAACAACCTTCCTCAAGTGTAATGATGTTTAAGTCAAGGTCGATGAATGCCATTTCACTTTAGACAACCTTCCTCAAGTATAATGATGTTTAAGTCAAGAGGTTGATGTATGCCATAGATGCAAATGGTCTTATCTGTACTATTCAACAAAACCAATTAATAGAAATGCACACTTTTCCATTTCACTTTAGACAACCTTCCTCAAGTATAATGATGTTTAAGTCAAGAGGTTGATGTATGCCATAGATGCAAATGGTCTTATTTAGACTATTCAACAAAACCAATTAATAGTAATGCACACTTTGCCATTTCACTTGAGATAACCTTCCTCAATTGTAATGATGTTTAAGTTAAGAGGTTGATACCATAGTTGCAAATGGTCTTAATTGGACTATTTAACCTGGCCAAAGGTAGTAAATCCTATAGCACATTGTTAATGACACTAATGTAGTTATGGAGTGACACTAATGTGTCACTCCATAAACTAGATTTAGCCTATAAAAATAATTTTGGTCATGTCTCCATATCTTCTACAAAGCCTCTAGTTCAGGTAATACTAGAAAAAGTAAGGTTAAGTCTTTTGATTCAGCCTCCGCGCCTTAGCTTATCCTTGATTAAGGATCCCAGGTTATTAGATTTTAAACTACCAGTTTTACTCCTATGTGTTTTAATGTTTCTCTTCATCACGGCCAATCCACTCCACAAGGATATAAGGACTCTATGAAATTAATCTAACCATAAAGCCTAAAAATGTGCCTTAAGCAACCTTTTCTAAACTCGCAAGAGGATTCGGATCCCTCGACCTAGTAAATGTTCTATGTTTGGACTTCAAGTGTAAATAATTGACTACATTAACGATAATATATAGCTAAGGTTGCAATAAAACATATCATGGTGCCCCTAACACTCTAGGAGGTTCGGTTTTTTTCTATATCTCACCTTTTTAACCAAAAAATTAGGTCCACTTTATGGCTAGTGTATGACCCTAAATTATGTGACCCTTTTTTCCATCTTGTTCTTATGTGGAATCTATGCTTGGTTCTATTAGTTATTGTGTAAAGCTATATTTATATATCCTTTGATACCACATAGTACCCAATGCAGTACGTTGTATGTTTCCTTTGTCGTAGTACTTAAGAAAAATACAAGTTGTACTTCATGTTTCCCTTATCATAGTTCTTAGGGAAGTTAGGCATAGATGATCGTATGTCTACACACATACACTTGCTTATAGCTTTCTTGATCGTTTTTGCAGACAAAAAACTCTTCTTGAAGGAAAAAATGAATAGATTGACTAAGATGGCGAAGCTTTTTCCAACTTAAAAGGATGTGAAAACATCCGAGCTTGCTAAGCTCTTTATCGAAAATCTCTACAACTATATGGCTTACTCGCAGATATAGTGTTGGATAAAGATAGGAAGTTTGATAGTCACTTCTAAAGGGAAATCTTCAAAAAGTTGGATATTACTCTGAGTATATGAGTACGGTCGGACCATCGAGAGTTTGATGGTCAAATTAAAAAAAGTCAACCAAGCGCTATAGCTTTGTGCATATGGGAGTAAAAGTAACCTAGTTTGGGAGGAATACCTATCACCGATGGAATTTGCTTTTTTTCTATTCAAACATTCACTAACTAGATTACTCCATTTAGGTTCATGTATGGATTCTAGTCTACATCTCCTATGGTTGTAGAGCTATATAAGAAGAAGGTTCAACACGTTGGTAGCATATCCTACATACTTGAATTGTTGGAAAACTCTCGAGTGCATCCAGTTTTCATAGTATTAGACTACGAAGAACAGTGGTCCATCAAGACAACATAGTTTGTCCTAAGTTTTGGCGAAGTTATTGGAGCCATCATTACTTCCACATGACCCAGAGAGTATTATTGAGTTCAAAAATCAAAACACAAGGTAAACTGTGTACCAATAGGCACTTGTTAAGTGTGGATGCATGTGTGCATATGTACATGTCTATTCATGCATGTGCATTTGTGTGCATGTGTACGCTTGCATACATACACGTGTGCACACTCGAGTTTTCATGCACTTGTATGTGCATATTATGTACGTGTGTTGTGCAAGTGTGTATGTAAGTGTGCATGCAAGAGTGTGTATACATGTGTATGTCTATGTGCATTATGTGCACACGTGTGGGTGTGCGCACACATGTGGATGTGATGATGTACATGTCCATTCATTCTATGTGCACGTGCAAATTATGTATCAATTTTGTGTGTGTGTGCACACGTGTGAAAGTGTATGTGTGTATATGTGCATGTGTGTTGAGTGTGTGTGCGCTAAGTCTGTGTGTATGCAAGTGCGTGCATGTGTACCTTTATGTGTCAATAGTGTGTGCACGCACATGTTTGTGTGAGTGCACCCTCATCTATTAAAGCCTTCATGAAGGTGACAAATTACCCACATTGAGACTATATGTGTCGACCAATCACCTGTACGCAGTGCACAATGTGTGCTTATGTGTGCGCGCATGTGTCTGTGTAATGAAGCAACAACTCCATTATAATCTATGTGCACACACGCAAGATTGTGTGTACACCTATGTGCTTGTGTGGATGCACACGTGTATATGTGCATGTGTGCATGGGTACGTGTGCACGTGCACGTATGCTTCTGTGTGCATACATGTACATGTGTACACTCAAGTGTGTGCATGCATATGTATTTGTATATGTGTGCGCATGTGTTGTACGTGTAAGTGCAAGTGTGTTTGTGCAAGCGTACGAATACATGTGCGTAGTGCACGTACATGTTACTGATTGGCTATACTAATTGCTTGCGTGTACATGTGTACACTCAAGTGTGCATGCATATGTATTTATATGTGTATGCATGTGTTGTACGTGTAAGTGCAAGTTTGTTTATGCAAGCGTGAGTGTCTAACTGTGGACGTGTAGTCATGTGTGCACATGTACATATGCAAGTGTATGACTATGTGCATGTATGCTTGTGTCTAAACGTGTATATGGATGTGCATGAGTGTGTGTGAGTATCTATATGTGCACACGTGTGTGCATCTGTGTTTTTGTGTCTATGCAAGCATACGAGTGTGTATGTAGTCATGTGCACGTGCATAAATGTGGCACGCACATACATGTGGGTGATTGGGTGTGTTGATTTTGTGTGCACACACGTGCATGCGTGTAACTTTACGTGCATGTGCAATCGTGTGTGAATGTGCATATACAAGTGTATGACTGTACATGTATGCTTGCGTGTGAGTGCATGCACGTGCAAGAGTGTGTATGTGTATATATGCATGCATGTAGAATTTTAGTTAAGATTTTTTTTCTACAAATAGAAATGGTTATTGCTTTCTTTTTTTCATTGGTGGAGATGTGTGGTAAGATGTGCTCACTTACTATATCCTCCAATAGTCATGCACCTTACATATAATGATGGGATGTTCAATTTTTAAACCATGATGAAGAGAGAGAGAGAGAGAGAGAGAGACAGAGATGTTTTCATCATATACGTGACCACCCTACAACATTGTCCCCTCTTTACAAATGGGAATAAAGATTGTCCTTCACTCTTTAACTCTTGTGGATGAATGTTGTGGCAAAGGCAAGAATAGTGAAAATAATAGTGTAGAGATGTTAAGTGACTGGCTCAAAGATGTACATCAAAGAAAGAAAATAAAAGATACGACATGGTAAAGTGAGGCTTTTAAAGAAGTTGCATTCATCTACTTCATGTCAACACAAAGAATCGTCCCAATTTGACATGGTAGGAATTCATAATGCTGAACTGAAGTCACATGTATCAGAAAAAAATGCTTACCTCCTCTGAAAAGGTTGACTTTGTTAGGGCAAGGAGGACCAGCCTCATGGACCTTTCAGGAATGGGGTCATAATTACAAAGATAGTCCTTGACAGCCTACATCATCTCTATTTCAAACCAAGTACTCAAACTATCCACAAATGCAGCCTATAGTAAAACAAAACATAAAGAGCTTCAACATTCAAGCCTTCTATGCCATGGAATATGCTCCCTCATTGTGTGAATTAAAATATAGAGAGGGTAAGGTACAATGCAAATCTAGCATTATCATGTTATAACAAGTGTCTAAAGCATGCTTCTCCTAGATAACTTACATTACCACGCAGTGATGCCATTCTCTTCTTTTCCTGTAGAAGCTGTGATGAAATTCTCTCTCCATAATGCGTAAACTTCATCGGTCCTAAAGAGTTGGGTGAATGTTGCCTCATTCATTGGGTTAGTGATTCCATGAGAAAAAGCAAGTAGACCGGTATAAGCAATCATAGCACCATTGTCCATGCAATAGCGATCATCAGTAGAGTAGAGATTGCCACCTCGCTCACTGCACATAATTTGCATCATCTCTTGAAGCGTTATATTTTAGTCTACACCTACAACAATGAAAACATCCTTCTTCTCACAACTGAAAGGACTATGAACCATTGCCCTTTCAGTTATCTCCACAAGCATGGCAAACACTGTTTCCTGCACAAAAAGCGCAGGGGGGATAAATTGGAAGTACCCAAAAGTCCACTACTGTAATCAGTAATGCATGAACACTTAACCTAGGGGTGATTAAATTGTTGGACAAAGGAGGGGAAAAACAAACTAATGGCAATCGGTGGGCCCATTAGCCTCTTAAATGTATCATACAAAATCATAGCCAAAGCATTGGTATTGCCGGTTAAAAGATTGGATGAAGGACGCAGTCCACTAGCCAGAGCAAAAGGGGTTCATTAGAGGACGATGGATTCTCGATTCCATCATTAGCTTGTGGGAAGGCCAGAATTTCATGGCAAATCAAGGTAAAGCTAGCATGTTCTTAAAGGTGGATTTGGATAAAGCATATGATAGAATGAACTTGGGATTTATCATGTTCATGCTCAAAGTCTCAGGGTTTGGGGACCACTACATCAAAATAGTCAATATGCTTTTGATCAGAGCACAGCCAGTTGTGGATGTTAACAAACATTGGATGGATCCTATCCCGTTCAGTTGTAGTGTATGCCAAGGATGCCCCTGTCCACCCCTAGTGTTGACATTGCCATGAATGTTTTGGCATGGGATTTGCAAAGGAAAAGAATTGGTTTAAGTATTACAATTGCTCTCTGGAAAAGAAAATTTTCTTGAGGAGTTTGCAGAAGAAACAAACCTGACATTAGGTGGCAGTGATGACAAATTTCGAGAGGCATGGAACTGTCTCACAGTTTTCTCAGTTGCTTTGGGCTTCGTTGTCAGAAATGAGAAAACCATCTTATTGGGGCATACATAAAGCTGTAACGGATTTGAGTATGGAAATGGGATTTCAGACCCTCAAAGAGGGAGCCATTCTCAAGGTCCTTACCTTGAATCAGAGATAGGGGTGGGTGATGCAGGTTAACTAAGTGGATGACATTTGTAACCAAAGCCTGGAGTAGAAAAACACTTCAAGTGCAAACAGAGTATAACAACAGAAAGCCACAAAATAGGTGGGCAACACACTGAGCCAGAACGACCGGCCCCAAAGGTAACTTCTTTTTTACTCAAAAGTTGTTACAAAAAATCCAAGGTGAGGGTGCTTCCAGCACCAAATTTTCCACATGTCCGAGGCAACTTTCCTCAAAGCTCATATGAGACTCTATATAAGCCCTCTTCACAAGACTAAGAGTTTCAACCTTCAGCCATCAACACAGACCAGAATCTGCTCCATAAGGCAGTCCATGAAAACTTCAAGATAGCCCAATCACCAAGCCAAATCAATACATGAAACAGCCCCGAACAGCTCCAAATCTGCCCTGCAATAGTCCACTGTTTATAGCCAATACTGAGGGCGAGAGGCACACACAGAAGCTGCTGTCGGTTTGTGTTCATACAAGACAGAGAAAGAAAGACTCTGTAGCTAGCCAGTCCAGATCGCCATGTAGAGCAGCCGAGTAGAGGAGTATGATAAGTTGCCATTGTACGGCCTGTCTATAGGCAACCAATAGAGAACTAAAATAGTGTTGTACGGCCGGTAATGTGCGTGTGAAAGTAGAACAACTTGCTCCAGCCAACCAGTATTGTGGACAACCAGTAGAGAGAAAACAACACTGCTACTATACAGCCAGTAGAGAGACGAGCAACGCTACTAAAAAGCAAGGAGATCACTACTACCGGCTTGGATCCCCTGTGCGTGAGAAAACATTAGATGTCACTATTTTGTCTGACCAATATTTTAGGGGAAGTCCACACAAAACGAAACCAAGGTGAGAACGGGGATTTTCCACAGATGATGAGAGATGATGTCACGTGCACCCATGCACTGTGGTACACAGTGACTCATCAACAGTGCAAGAATCATGTACAAAAGTAGTACCTTTTTAGGATATTTTGTCATATGTCGTGACTCCTTTGTGAGCCCCAATCCAAGAAATGTCAGGCATGAGCTACGTAGGTTAGTCTCCCAACTTTAGAGGTCTGCCAAGTCAGTCCTCTTAACCCACTTTGGAAAATTCAGCAAAGCAATTCCTCATGTAGATGTCAGGCATAGGGTTAGATTGCATCAGTTGCATTCATGTAGATAGTAGGGGCCAGCCCTAAGGCCAGCCCCAAGGAGGGGGAAGTCTTGCAAGGGGTATTAAGTATCCCTAGCCACCCCCTATGCTCAGTCGGCAGCCTTTGAGGGGCTTGGGCAACAGTCAGCCAGGCCCAGACTGCAGTCGGCCAACCCAGACTGTAATCAACCAGGGCTGACTCTAGTCGGCCAGCCAACAGAACAACACGACCCAGCGAGCATTAAATGCTGATTAAATCAAGTCGTGGCAGATTAAATACAGGCAGACAGCCCTTCTGCCAGCCAATCTACACCGTGAGGTCATATAAAAGGCAAGCCATCATCAGTCCATCAAATCATCAGAAAACAAATCAAGTTAACAAGTAAAACAGTCAAGCATATGTGCTTCGGCCTCAGCCTTTGCATACTTTTTTTTAATGCAAAGAGATTATTATATTAGTATCAAAAAAGATACATCACCCAAAGGTTAAGCTTTAAGCTTAAGAAGCTTCCTAAAGATTGTCTTAGCTGCTTCCTTCCTAATGGAAGCACCAGTGTTACTCTTCAGCGTATAGCTTGCAAGAGAATATCTTTGACTGGTCCTGAAGTGAGAGAGGGAGCTGTACTGGGGCCATAATGTGCTGCTAGATTCCTGCATTTCCAAATTTCAAAGATGATAAGGGCTCTAATTGAGTGCCAAACACTATAGATAGCTGGGTTCATCCTGCCTTTGCATCCAATTAGGGCTTGTCTCCAGTTGATGTGATCAATCACTCCACAATCTCTCAGCAATCTACTTGCTTTTTTGCAGATCAGGTGGATAGCCAAACATTCCCACAGTGCATGATAAATTGATTCTTTTTTACATCTGCACATAGGGCACCAAGGGTTGCCATCCCCCCATTTTGCTGTAACTTTCCTTACTGGAAGCTTCAGATGGACTCTCCAAAGCATCAAATCCAGTCTTGTGGAGCCTAAAGATTTCCACACCTTGGTAGTCCTTTTCCTACATTATTGTGGGGTAAGGTGAATGCCTTGTTTATGCCAACTCCTTGCTAGCTTCTCAATCCACTTATCAAACCTGACAGTGTTCTTGGTCTTCTTATCAAGCCTTGAATCCTTAGCTTTCCATTCCCTGATGCATTGTTCCAAAGAGAGAGCCATTCCACTCAACATTCAAGAGAGATTCTTTCCAGCTCTGAACTAGTCTCTGAAGGTGTTCAGAGCCTTTGATTTTGATGTTGCCTGGGAAGATTAATTTGTCTAGCCAGTGGATGCCGGTCCACTTTTGCCCCAATACTTCAGCTTCACCTAGTTTCATTCTTGTGATCCATGGCTGATCTGATTGCACTCTTGTGATCCACTTGGCTAGGAGATCACTTGCCTGCTTGGTGATATCTGGGATTCCCCAGCCCCCATCCTCTTTCCTAGAGCACACCTACTCCCATGAGACAAAGTTCCAAGTCTTAGTGTCTGCAAAAGACCACAAGAACTCACTGAAGCTTTTGTAGAGATTGCTCCAGTCAGCTTTTGAGAATTTCACCAAGGTGGCCACATACACTGGTAGGGCCAGCAAGATGTGCTTCAAAGAAATTATTCTGCCAGCCAGGCTCTGCCTTAGCTTAGCTCTTGCCTTAACCTTCTGGACAATTCTTTGCTGCACAGCCAATCAAAGGATTGATGGGCTGTAAGGCCCAGACCAATTCGGCATCCAAGGTATCTGATAACCTTACCAGGACCAATGTCCTTTAGTTCAAACTCTTCTAGTACATGTTGTTTTTGTCTATGGCTTAACACCAGACATTCAGTCTTGCTTGCTTTGAGCCAGATACTTCACAAAAACTGTTATACACACTCATAAGGCTACCAATACCTTGCCTGTAACATTTGATGACATTGCAGTTGTCATCAGCAAGCATTTGGCATACAAAGGGTCTACCTTGTGGGAGCAGTAAGGGTCTGAGTGAGGCTTTCTGGACTAGCAGATCTAGGTTTCTCAGAAGGGGGTCAGTGGTGATGGCAAATAGGAGAGGTGCAAGGGGGCACCCTTGCCTCACTGACCTTTTTAACTGAAACTTGCCAGAGGCATACCCATTGATTTGGACTGTAGCATAAGCATTGGAGAAGAGTGTTTTAACAATTCTACAGATCACACCAAATCCTATCTTCTCTATAACTACCAGTATGAACTGCCAGCTTACCCTGTCATATGCCTTTTTAAAATCCATATTAAGTCATCATGTTATTATGCAGCCCAGTCTATAATTGAGATAGCATTTAGAATGGCTTCATGGATGCTTCTGCCATGCACAAAGCCATACTGCCTCGGGTGCACTTTCTGGCTGACCAGGGATCTAATTCTTAGGGCAAGTGCTTTAGCCATGATTTTGTACTATGTGTTCAGCATTGTCAGAGGTCTGTAGTTCTTTACATCTGTTTTATCCCCTCCCTTGTGGATGAGCTTGATAACACCTGTATTGACTGATTCAGGCATGGCCATGTCTCTTCTACAGGCATTGAGTAGATTACATAGATCTTGAGAACTCATTGTTTGCAAAACTTCAGCTTGGATACCATTAGGCCAAGGGGCTTTTTCTCTTTTGAGGGACCTAATCACATACTCTATCTCATTGACTGAGAAGGGTCTACCAAGCAACAATCTCTTCTCTTCTGTTATGGAGTTGTCCACAGGCTCCAGAAACTTTTGAAGCTTACTCTCATATTCAGTCCCAGCTGCAGGAGGGCTGCCCACTATGCTTGATAGAATGCTCACAAAAGAGTTCCTGATCTCTTCTTCAGAGGTTGTCATTCCCCCTCAGGGGTTTTAACTGCTGCTATGAAGTCTAGGTCCTTCTTGGTTCTTAGAGCTCTGAAGAAGATCTTGCTAGGAGTACCTCCACCTTAAGCCAGTACAAACCAGTTTGTATCCTAGCTGCTTCAGCTTTCTAAAATTCTGTTCTTCTTATGTATTCCTCGAGATCTTTCATAGTCTGCATCATGATGCAATCTTGCTTATTTTCAGAACATAGGTGTTTGACACATTTGAGAGCATATTCTGCCCTGTTTTCTACGTATCTTTTGGCTCTAGCCCTCCTCTTATCTTCTTGCTTAGCTAAAGCAATTACTGCTTCCAGGCCTGACCACATATGGGTCAGAAGAGGTATCCTTGGCGCAGAGCCAAGCCTCCTTCATCTTTTCACAAAATGTCTTGTCCTACAAAAAGAGACATTGAACTTGAAGGGTGGGGGTGCAGAGGTTCTTCTCACTACCTTACATCTGAAGCTTACAAAGATTGGAAAATGATCTGAGACTACATGCCCGTACATCACTCTACCTTCAGTGTCATGTCCTAACTAGGAGCCTTAGTCTGACACGTACATTCTGTCCAGCCTCTTGGATACAAAGTTTGCATTGAGTTTTTTATTACTCCATGTATGATGCTGGAGTTCATTGCAGCCATCACATTCCCCCAAATCCACAGCATCCCACTTATTCCTCCACTCATTCCATTGAGCTAAATTGCTGATACCATTTTGGGGGTCATCAGCTACATCTACACAGTTCCAATCTCCACCAAAAAGCAAAGGTGTGTCAGATTGTAGTGTAGAGATATCTTCCCACAATAGGCTCCTTTCAATCTCTGTGTTTGGAGCATATACACAGACCAAACCCAACTGGGTGTTATCAAAACTGATCTGGCATTTCAATAGTCTAACTAGCATTACTAGTGATGCAATCATAGCCTCTAATGTTCAGAGGTTCTTCCCCCGTCTTGGTCTCCTGGAGCATGAGGATGTCCAGGCTTTCTCTTCTAAGATGAATTTCCTTACATACATCTGCCTACTACAAGAGCATAGGCCTCTTATATTCCATGAGGCCGCCCCGATGATCTGTGAGAAGGCATCAGTGGTTCCCATCCAGTTCTTTGACAATGTCTTGATTCCCTCCCTCCAACAGGACAACAAACTCTTTGGCCCTGTTCCTAGCTTCCTTTTGATGTTACTCTTTGTTCCCACTTTATTAGTGATTTCTTGCAAAAGGGTTTCTTTGGGGTAGAATCTTGCCTTTCTCACCCCACTTTTGAGTGGGTGTCTTCCAGTCATCTGACTCTTTTCCTTTTTGTTTGGCAGAGTTGCTTGAGCCCTCACCAGCTCTCGCAGCCTTGGCTGCCTTTGCTTGAGAATTAGGGCTCTTCTGTAAGAGATGCTATCCTTAGTAGGGCTTTGCTCATTGTCCTGATCAGAGGGCTGGGCCTTGAAGTTAGGGTCATTACCCGGGCTTTGCTCAACCACTTGTTTAGGTTCAGAATAGTCAGCCTGGCAGTCCTTTGCAAAATGTCCAAGAGCTTTACACTTGTAGCAGGAGTTTGGGAAAGGATGGAAATGAACTTTAATGACCACATGGCATCCATGCAGATCAAATTCCAAGAACTCTGGTATTTCTTGTCTCCAATCCCAGAGGATACATGCTTTCCTGAGGCTCTTCCTTCATGGATAGCATGTTTGGGAACATGAAGAACCCTGCCCGAAGCTGCTGCAATATCCTTCATTTAATCCCAGACGAAGTAAGGCAGGCCTAGGAAGTCCACCCACACAGGGCATTGGTATTGGAGGACATCATCAGGTTTGAAACCTGGGGACCAAGGTAGAACAAACTTGGGGACCAAGGCAGAGCAAACACAACATTTCCTTTGAAGGTAGCCACAATATTAAGCATATAATCTCTCTGTTGTTGCTCTGTTTCCACCATGGCTTGAAAGAATCCTTTGCCTGCAAAATAGAATCTAGCCAGCCTAGCTTTTGTGCCATACAACTCTTGGAACCACTTAACGAAGACCTCTTCTGTTGGAGGTTTCCCCATAAAACAGAAGAAGAGCCCACATGTAAGGGCTTTGTGCATGTCAAAAAGAGTTTTCCCCAAGGAGAGTTCTTTGCAAGTTTTGAATATCTTCTTACCTTCTGTGGCGATTCTCGCCAACTCCTGGAAGACCTGGAATAGTCCCCTGGGCTGCAGTGTCACAACATATGTTTGCTTGTTTCCGCCTTCCATTTGTACTATGAAAGGTAATCACCATCAAACGGGGCGCGCCTTTTCAGGGGCCTCACCTTGCCATTCTCACTCGTGGTGTCCTCCACTGCAGGACGGTACCTGTAACCCTAAAAATTATAGAGTTTTCCCGCCAAAGTTTCGAAGTACACGGTTTACCAAGGTCGCTTCCACCCACTCTGCCAGGGCGTTCAAGAAGAACTGCCTTTGCATACTTGCAGCATTCTTGTGCTTTCAGCCCAAGGTAAATGAAGCTGAGTCTCTTCCAGAGTTTTCAGCACACCAACCCTTAGTCTCGGGCCCGTGTATTCTCTAGAAGATAGCTTCACAGCAGTTGCCTACAGGTTATGCATAGTTATGCCCAGAGTTTGGTCGCTTTGTCCAATCAGTCAGTATGTCCACTCAGTCGTCCACTTAGTCTTGCGAACATAGTTCAGCTTGTATTTAGTTCTTTAAAAGAAAATAAAGCAAATACTTCTGCTTGTTTGCAGGAAGCCTCTTTAGTGGGTAATTTGGGACCCCATCTGCTGATGTCTCGACAACCGCTTCTAGATTCATGTATGTTGTTTAAAGGATTGCTAAAGGCTCCCTAAATTCAGGTTTAAAGAAGACCTTGTTGTTTCACACGGTCCTAGCTTAGCGTATGCTATTACATTGGTATCAGAGCTTGGGACATGATTCAACCTGGCAACCTAGGGTGAGAGCATCCTGTGGATGGTAAAGCTGAGATTGGGAAAAACCACTCGCCCATCTACCATGGCATCAAGCTCCAAAGACATTACTAAAGAAGAACCATTCGAAGAAACGCTTCCACAAAAAGAAGACAAAGACAACCAGAGTTAAAGGAGTAGATAAGGCAACTCTAGATGCAACTAGAAAGAGTCCAAATGGGAAAAAAAATTGGCAGAATTACAGGAAACCTTGTCCCAGCAAAAAGAGACACCCAAATAAAAAATTTCCTCAATGGAACAATGGTGTCGATGGATAAATGAAAAAGAAAAGCGAGACCGTGAAGCAAGACTGGCCGAGTAGTTGGCAGAGAAAGCCAAATGCAAGGCCAAAGAGTATGTTGTTTAAAGGATTGCTAAAGACTCACTAAACTCAAGTTTAAAGAAGGGCTCGTTGTTTCACACGATCCTAGCTTGGCGTATGCTACAGATACCAAAGGATAAAAGCATTTCTCTTTAGAAGGTGTTAGGTGTTCACACCGATATTTGAGGTCTGGGCAATGCGTGGACATGTGGGCTAGCTTTTTGGTCTTTCAAGGACAATAAAAGCTATGCACCCATCTCTGCAACATATTCTTTTAGCATGGATACTTAAGATGGCCAACTTTTATCACTTATAATATCTTTAACTAAAGACAGTATAAGTTTGAATATTTTTAGCAACAAGCAAGCCACTTTTGGAAGGAAGAAAGCATGGGTCATTATTTTTTGGACCTGGCGCATTCTAGAAAAAGACACTTCAAGCAAAGTGGTTTAGGAATCTGAGCCTTGGGGAAATGCGTTCCACCGTTCCCAAGGGATGAAAACGGCATTCCCCTACTAGAGAATGGCCAAGGGAATGTCGTGGCTGCCATTCACCCTTTAGGGAACGTTTTAAAAACCCCTTGTTGGCTTGACGTTTGGCGCCAGGGGATAAAAAAGGAAAACGTGTACCTTTTGTTCCCCGTGTGCTCGACGGTCCCCTAAGTATACTCCACTTCCTAGGCCCATGCGTGCTTGAGAGCTCTAAGTGGGCTCCTCTCTCAAGTCTCTTCGACTCCAACTTTCCAAGGCAAGGAAGCAAGGCTACTCTCTCTCTCTCTCTCTCTCTCTCTCTCTCTCTCTCTCTCAATTTGAAACTTTTACAGTCTACAAAAAACATTAAAACTCCTCTTGTTCTCTTCCTCTCAAGCCTCTCTCCCTCTCAAGCATCTCCTCTTATACAGTAGACAAACAAGAACTCAATTTCTCTCTCTCTCTCTCTCTCTCTCTCTCTCTCTCTCTCTCTCTCTCTCTCTCATGGATAGCTTTGAAAGGTTGATCAATTTGTTGCCTAAATTTGTAAAAATCATGGCTTCCTTAGGCTTAGAAACGTTCGCCTTCAAATGCTACTTGGTGGGATAAGGTTGAAACACTAGAACGCTATTCATCTAAGAAGGGAGGTGCAATACAATGGAAATGTAAGCAATGTGACAAAAAGAAGTCACGAGGAGCAAATTGTGTGAGAGCACATCTATGCCATGTTGACAATGCAAAAAGTACAAGTGAACAAATGTCCAGGGACAAGACCTGAAATGTGTAGAGAGTGTGTAGCAGAGTACCCAAGTGAAGATGAGAAAGCGTGTGCATGAAAGAAACCATGCACATGGGGACGATGTAAGCACGGGAGATGGATTGCAGTGTGGGAAACTTGGGAGCTTTGCAAATGTGTAGAGAGTGTGCAGCAAAGTACCCAAGTGAAGATGAGAAAGCGTGTGCATGAAAGAAACCATGCACATGGGGACGATGTAAGCACGGGAGATGGATTGCAGTGTGGGAAACTTGGGAGCTTTGCATTTTCCCACAATTCGTAGCCTATGGGTGTGTGCGAACTCCAGCAAAGCAGCAAACCTTGGGAGCAGCTTGGGATCCCCGCAAGAAAGAGAGGGTAGATGCTGGTTCTTTTATCATGATCATGTAGCCCGTATTTTATTGAAATGGTCCAGGAGATTGCATGGTATGGCGCCCAACATACAAGCCTCCTTCCTATGAGACACTACGCACCACCTTGTTGCAAAAGGAGAAAGCTGCAATTGAATGTGCTTCAGAATCTGTGCATGAAAGTTGGGCAAAGAATGGTGTCACTTATTGTGCAAATGGCTGGTGTGACACTCGAAAAAATGGTCCATTCATGGCATGGTTGCTTATTCTCAAGGAAGAAAGCAATTCATTTCCTCACATAATGCTTCTAGGACTAAAAAAACTGTAGATCGACTTGTGGAAGAGTGGGCCCAAGGTATTGTGAAAGTTGGCCCACATAATGTTATTCAGTTCTTAACTGATGGGGTGAGGCAACGAATAGAGTACTTGGTCCTAAAGCTTGAAGAGAGGTATCTACATATCACAATTAGTCCATACTTTGCTCATTGTTTGAGTAACTTACTAAAGGATATTTGGCAACGAATAGAGTAGTTGGTCCTAAAGCTTGAAGAGAGGTATCTACATATCACAATTAGTCCATACTTTGCTCATTGTTTGAGTAACTTACTAAAGGATATTTGGCAGCTTGCCATGGGTTGATCCACACATTCAAAAGGCAAGGAGATAATAAGCTTTATTCAAAACTATTAGTTTATTTTAAATGAATTCTGCAAGAGATCTCCCCAAAAGGATCTCTTCAAGTACTCAGAGACACGCTTTGGTTATAACTTTCTCACGATGAAGAGGTTATCCAAAGTGAATGTGCCTTTGAAGTCGTTGGTTGTATGTAATGAGTAGATGGGATGGGCTCCTTCTTGGTCAAGAGTTGGCATAGAGGTTGCAAGAACCATAAAAGACTTCGCATTTTAGGATGAAGTCAACACTATCAATGCGGTGATGAAGCCGATCATGCGCTTAATGGCAAGGTTTATGAGAGGGCTAACCAAATGATCGAGAAAATAGGAAAAATGGTATTGTCCAATGAGAAATATAAAGAGGTTCGAGAATTCTATGAAGCACGATAAGTTCCAAACTTATGTGAAGCACAATTGAATGGTTATCATTCTTATATATATATATATATATATATATATGAGTTCAACAAAAAAGTACAACTTATATCGACTTTAGTACGTAGCTTAAAATCAATAATAAATATCATAGGTTTTGAACATATTCATAGCATAAAGCTATGCCAAAATCATCCTCTTACATGCTCCTGATAATATCAAATCTCAAATGTCCCGAGATACTCCAACAATTTCATCCTACTCAGAATTAACAGATTGCAGAACACCATTATGTGTTCAAGAGAAGCACAATTCTAACAAACTAGATGTGAAGCCTACAACTCGCGGGCTTGTGGCGGCTGTCAAAAATAGATGAAACCGAACATTGCATTTGATGCTGCACTTGGGCTTTGTACCACGAGGCCGATTCCCAAAACTAAGGTGTAAGTCAAGGGTCTTGTCCAAATCTTCATTCTCAATCGGAGGTATCACCGAAGAAAGCCAAGGTCTCTTCTTTTCATAACATGAGTGAGAATCCAAGCTACCCGGTCGCTTATTTCTATATTGCGGAGGAGGATATGGGATCAAGTGCTGATTAATCGGGTTTACCTCAATATCCTTGTTCTCCCATAAGTATCGATACACTAAATCTTTGGGGTTCTCTGCATACATCTAAGCCAAATCGCCAAATATATTTATAATTGTCTTGTCATGGGCTACCTTGCCAAATAGTAACTTTTCCACATAAGGATAACAATGATAACTTCTAAGCAAAGCCTTGCGATTAATTAATCAATCCAAGAGTTTTATATACTATCATAAGGCCATCTGAATATGAACTTACAAATAATTTTAAAAGAAAGAAGAGAATCACTAAAAACAAACAAATCAAAATTAGAAAAGCTTAATATAGAATACCCGAGAAGAAATAATAATAATAATAATAATAACTTACAAAACAAGACAAATACTTAACTAAATCACACACACCCACATACGCACACACAAATTCTTTATTGAACCACAACATAAGAATTTCTAACAAACAAGCTAAACAAATTTTGAATGACTAATTAGCAGTAGCGGACGACAAAACAAACTTTAATGACTAGAATGGGTAGATCAAAAGAAATCTCCAAGTGTTAATGGAAATGGCCAAGTATTTGGGTGTGGGTGGCCAAGTGGGTAATGTGGTTTGGACTAAAAGTGTGAAGAGACTAAAGGAAAAAAATAAATAAAGATTAAAGGTAAGAAAAAAAACTATTATTTGTTTCCTCTAATGTTGGTGGTTTCTCTCATCTTCTGCACACACAGGCAGCCAAACGATGAGAGCTCAAAGAGCTCTAGGATGGTGGCGGATCTTCCCTCTTTCTCTCCTCTTATGCGCACACACAGGTGGCTAAACCCTGAATGTGAATCGCCTTCTCACAGTAGTGTTAGAGCTCGCAAGTTAAAGGTAGCAAAAAGAAAGCGATTATAAGTTATGTCAAGGTGACCTATGTGCATGAATGAGTATGAAGGAGCCCATATGATAATGGTGGTTGAATTCAACAGTTCAACTTTATAGTAGTGTGATGAATGATAACATTAGAGAAAGGTCATGTTTAGTAAGGACCCTGAATGTGAATCGCCTTCTCACAGTAGTGTTAGAGCTCGCAAGTTAAAGGTAGCAAAAAGAAAGCGATTATAAGTTATGTCAAGGTGACCTGTGTGCATGAATGAGTATGAAGGAGCCCATATGATAATGGTGGTTGAATTCAACAGTTCAACTTTATAGTAGTGTGATGAATGATAACATTAGAGAAAGGTCATGTTTGGTAAAAAAGGGGTATCGAAGGGACAAGTGTGTTTGTGTGTGTTTACACATAGTATGGACATACACTAGGTGAGATAGTAGCTACTATCTAGCTAAGTTCATAAGAAGGCCTTGAATAAGCCATCTTAGGCCACAAAATGGTATTTTCCTAGGTAATCAAAAATAATATTTTTCATTAAAAATTATTTAAACCATGATAGGAGCATAAACCCTAGAAAAATTTTAGAGTAGGATCACTGAAAGAAGAATAGATGATGAGAAATGATGAAAGTTAGACAAACCCTGTGAGACAAAAGACTTTGGGTCTATTACTATAGTCATGTGTAAGTCCAACCATGTGAAATTTCAATTTCTTCTTTTTCCACACAAACTTTGAGGAAAAGTCACCTTTTAATAGTCATGGAAGGCAAAGTGGTACTAACGCATGTGGGAGAGGTTGTTGAGAAAAGTGGTGTCAAAGCGTAGCATTAGGATATTTCCACAAAATGGATAAATTGGAGGTCCTCCATCATTTTGTGGAAACCTCTAGTTAAGTGTGCATTGGTGTGAACACAACTGGGATGGGTAACCTCCCGCAACTTGGCCCCCCACACCCAATTTTCAACATGGTATCAAAGCCATGGGTTGAAGTGTAACCTTTGAGCCACAAAAGAAGCCAAGTTGAGCCTCTGAGCCGGAAGACATGGACAAGTTCAACCTTTGAGCTAATAAAAAGTGGACAAATAACACCACCGGGGGGGGTGTTGAGAAAAGCGGTACCAACGCTTAGAACTAGGAGATTTCCATAAAATGGATAGACTGGAGGTCCTCCATCACCTTAGGTTTTGGAGTCTGGATGGCTAAACCAATTTGTAAAAACTGCTAGTTAAGTGCGCATTGGTGTGAACACAACTAGGATGGGTGATCTCTCGGGACTTGGCCCCCCACACCTAATTTCCAACATAGGTACTAATGATGTGGCTCTTTGAGTCATGAAATTAACATTGCTATTTTGTAGTTCTATGCGATATGTAAATCTACAAGGAATTATGATCACCCATGAGTTCAAGAGGATCTAAGAATTAAGAAATGAGAGGATAACTAATGAAGCACATGCCATCATTGAGAAATGGGATGATTATTTAATGAAGCATACATCATCATTATAACAAAAATAATGCAAGAAGAGTTGTAATAACTAATTTCTTCCAAGCGTGGCTAACTTTTTAATAAACTGAAGGGAGAAATGAGAGGATAGTTGATGAAGTAGATGTCAATGAAAAGAATGCACCAAGAATTCTACTAACTCATTTCCTCCAAGCTTGGCTAGATTTTTTATTTAGATTGGTTCTAGATCATGTTGCCTACCTTAGTAATGTATAGGAGTAGGAAGAGAAAATTATCAATGAGGAAAAATCCTTGTTTGCATTGTTCAACCTCGTTACTAGAGGGGTTACACAGAAAGGCATGTGATGATTGAGTAGAGAAGGGCACTAAGAAACACGTATTATCAAGAGTTTGTCATTGGATAGACTCAAAAGCATGAAAGTCGGGGCCTTTTGATATAAGAGAGAATGGCATGAGTACTTAAGAAAGCTCAAGAAGGTTGAAAGATTACAGGATATGTCAAAGGTCACACTACTGTGTATAATAAGAAATCAGACACAATACATTATAAGTGACAATAAAGTGATTGAGGAATTATAATGAGCAAGATAAAGAAAGTGACAATAAAGTGATAATGGAACCATAACAAGTAAAATAAAGAAAGTGACAATAAAGTGATAATGGAACCATAACAAGTAAAATAAAGAAAGTGACATAAGTGTCCTATGTGTAATCGCCTAAGGTTGTGTGAGTGTGTGTTTTACGAGGCTGACCCCAGCACAAACATAACAAGATAATTATAATGAAATTTTTAATTTTAAACATTTTAATGGTGACAACATATCAAATAATCTTAAGTCCCAAAGTATTCATTTGTATCAAGAAGGGGAATACAAATGACACAAGCTTCCACGAACTAAAAGAAGGCTAGTACTACTACACTTAGCTTATCTATAGTGTACCTTCTAGCTCTCTAGATCCATATACATAATCCTAGCTCTCCTATGAGGTCTAATCTTAGAAAAATCATCACTACTCTCATGCACTATCCTTGATTGCTCAAATACATAAAGTTTATCCACCAAAATGCTTCTAGGAATGCTATTAATACTAAGAGTAGTGGTCGTATCAGTGATATCTCCACAAATAGAAATCTTAGAAGAATAGCCTGATGTATCTAACACTAGGAATTTAGTTCTATGCTCATAGGTGTCTCTGTCACTCATATGTAGAGTATCACTAACCTCAAGTGTGCTGATGGATACACTCATCCCAAGTGTGCTAATGGATGCATCACTAATCAAATGCACACTATCCTCTAGAATGTCACCACTAATCAACTAGAGTGTCCACATAATCAGTTGGGAAAGATGATAGGCATGAAAGTGTCAATGCTTGGTATGCTCACCTACCATCTCTACCCTTGAGATTATGCCCACATGATCTGACTCACCCAAAGCACTATCACATACATCATCATCATGTGCATATGTGTGTTAGTGGCATCATGTGCATTCATATCACTATGACCATGTGCATGTATGTACAATACATCAATATCATGATGTGTGTGTGTGTAATACAACATCCTCATCCTCATCATCCCTGTCACTTTTGTTATATAGTTCTAATTATCATTAAAGAATGCAAACATCATTATTAAATCTCAGAGGAAAATAATATTCCTCATAGTCCTTATAAATTTGTTGAACACCCTCAAGTCTTTAGTCATCAATAACCTTATCCTATATATATAATTGAATTACGATTCATTGTGTGATTACTCACTTAAAACAGTTTCATCCTATCAATGATTTATCACTATCTTTATCCATATCAACGCATCTTCGCATGATTTCTTATCCAAGATATTTTACTCGGTGGACCATAATCTATATTTCTTGAGTTTTCCGTGCTCAAGGATGATTTGTTTACTGCCTACACTGAAGAGGCCATTGGTAGATAAAGAGAAAGAGGAAACAAGGAAGGATCATAGAGATCCTTTGCTAATGATATGCAGGGCCTTATCAGAAGGGTTGGAAAATTGAGAGCCAATGAGGGAATGCATGAAGGTGGAGTGAACAATTAGAGGCTCTTTTAAAGGAAAAGACAGGTTAGGAAATTGATTGAGGAAGAGATTAGCCTCTATACCAGATGTCAAGCATGCCTCAAAAATGAAGATGACAAGCTTGCCACCCCAATGAGGGCCTTGGAGGTCAAAGATGGAGAATCTATAACACGAGGGAGAAACCTGATAGATACTTATTCACACTAGTAGAAGCTAAAGGAATAAGGAATTGGTGGGACTGATCATGGATGAAAAGGGGGCAGAACTTATGGGAGATTGACTAGGTAGCAAAGAGATGGGTGGAGTTCCTAGGTTCTACCTTAAGCCTAAAAGAAAATGGTTCAAGAAAATGGTTCAAAAAGAAGGTTCAACCTCTTAGGTTTGATCAATCAAAGGGTTGATGCAGACAAGGCTAGATGGAGAGAGAGAGAGAGAGAGAGAGAGAGAGAGAGAGAGAGAGAGAATTGGATGAATGTTGGCTGGCCCTAATTAAACTGGGGAAAGAGAAGTCCCCTGACTGGGATGGGATATTTGTTGAGTTCTTCATTGCCTTTTGGCCTTCATTAAAGGAACTAGTGTATGGAACATTTACAAAGAGGCATTTAACACTAGCATCCTGGATAAAGATCTGAAAGATGTAGTGGTGAAACTTATCCCCTAATAGGCTACATGCAACAGGTTTAATCATTGGAGACCCATAACTTTGCTAACTATAATCTACAAAATTCTAGCCAAAGTCATTGCCTTGAGGATCTCTCATGTTCTCCAAGAGATTATGACTAGAAAATAATATGGTTTCATAAAAGGTAGATCCATATATGATAACATATTTGCTGCTATGTTAGAGAGGGATTTGGCCCAAAGGACTGATCAGAAATGCATTCTACTTCACTTGGATTTGAAGAAAGCGTATGATAGGATCCATTGGTCTTTTGTGGCAAGGGTAATGGAGAAACTGGGCTTTGGATTTAATATGGCATCCTATATTTACACACTTACTCTTGGGGGACACTCACTCTAATTTGCTTTTGAATGGAAGACTTGTGGGAGGGTTTGAGGTCTATGAGATAAGGATGCCCTCTTGCCCCTTTGCTTTTTGCTATTTCCTCTCATCCCCTCATTGTGGCCCTTGAAGATGCAAGTGGAAAAGGGAGGGTGATTGGACTAAAGCTGAGGAGTGGTGAACAACTGGTAATTCAATGCTTTGCTGATGATTTGTTGCTCTTTCTGAGAGAAGAGAATAATAATTTGATCATGCATCTTCCCACCCATGCTATATAGCCAGAGCAGCTCTATACCTTCCCAAGTGTTTACATCAGGAAGAGTCATGGGCCAAAATGATACAAGGAATTAGTGAAAGAGTTTCAAGTCCTTGTAAAAGGCAGATGGCTATGGCTAAACTAGAAAGACAAGCTGCTATCCTATGCTCCTCTGAAAATTACAAGTTCTTCCTTTTGCAACTTTCTATGTGGTAGATGGAAGGAAGTGCTGAGGCCGATGTTTTGAGATGGATGCCTATAACTATAGGAAACACTTTTTTTTAGCTTGGGACTATTGTGGACTCATAAATTTAACCCTACTCTAGCATTTCTGGACATTATTCTAGTCAAAAAATTGAACAACAAAGGTCTAAGAAGATTGGCTGATTGATGGGATTGGTCATGGTGGGATGGAAAGAGCTAGACCAGATGGTAGAAGAGTTTGGATTACTACTAAGGGAGAGGTAGTTGGTAGGGCAAGTGTTGGAAAAAGTGCAAAAAGATTGGGTTTCTACAGCCTTTGATGAGTCCTTCTAGATAAATGACTAGGTGTGGTATAATGGAGTCATGTTGGATAAAGGGGCAGCTAAGGCTCTATATCTGGAGTTAGAAAGAGTGAGGTGAATGTAGAATATTTCAAAATAGAATCTGGAAGGTAGGATGGAATGCTAGTATCTGGAGGAAGAGGTGGAAAATATGTGGGAAGCAAGCATCCCAATGAAAGCTCAGGTATTCTTATATGGACGGTGTGTATGTGGGCCCTGCCTATAGGACTCAAGCCATTACAAAGAAACTTCAATTTTGGCTATTGCCCTAGTACAATTGCTTTAGAGGATGGGAGGCATGCCTTCTAGGAATGTCCTACTATTAGAGGGGTATGGGGTAGAATTAGGAAATGGGTCTCAAATAGCATAGGGGTTCAAGGAATTTGGGGAGATTGGGCCCTTGGCAGATTGGCAACTGTTGAGAGAGTTATAGATTTAGTATTTAACGTTATTAGATTTTGTTGTTTATGGGAGATCTAGAATTCAAGGAACATTATAGTTTTTCAGAAAGAGATTAACATGGAAGTAGATGTCCTAGAGCTAATGTATTCACATGTGTTGGTTAATATATTATGTTAATAAATTAAATGATGCTAACGTGTTTTAGTTAATTCAGGCCCTACAAGCTGGGATTAGATGATATGCTCCACAGACTAGAAGACCCTTGTACATACTAGGTTACCCTAACTGTTGACATTATGCAGGATACTCAAGGTGTGATGTGAGAGCAAAGCAGCCTAAGTTTGGGGCAAAGACAAGAAGATGGTACCTAAAGGAGAAGCAACATGTCTACACCTTTGTGGCTTTTATTGAGAACACTCTGGAACCCAAACTAGTCGTGAAGATTTGATCAAGTGGAGAGGTGTTGGAGAAGCAGTCTCCTAAGGGCTGTGCTTTTGAAGCTATGAGGATTGCCTATATGCAACTAGGATATCACATTTCTTGGGGTCAATATTCCTTTGTTTGGGAAGATAAAAGATGGGACCTTATATGCAGATTACTTAATTGTAAATTGGAAGATCTTTGTATGGATGAGGATTTTTCTGGCTCTAAAATCTGATGTATCTAAGAGAAGAATTGCAAGAGAACTTTTTATAAAGGGTTTTCTTTGTATGTTAATAAATTAAATGATGCTGATGTGTTTTAGTTAATTCAGGCCCTACAGGCTGGGATTAGATGATATGCTCCATAGATTGGAAGACCCTTGTACATACTAGGTTACCCTAACTATTGACATTATGCAGGGATACTCAAGGTGTGATATGAGAGCAAAGCAGCCTAAGTTTGGGGCAAAGACAAGAAGATGGTACCTAAAGGAGAAGCAACATGTCTACACCTTTGTGGCTTTTATTGAGAACCCTCTGGAACCCAAACTAGTTGTGAAGATCTGATCAAGTGGAGAGGTCTTGGAGAAGTAGTCTCCTAAGGGCTGCACTTTTGAAGCTATGAGGATTGCCTATATGCAGCTAGGATATCACATTTCTTGGGGTCAATCTTCCTTTGTTTGGGAAGATAAAAGGTGGGACCTCATATGCAGATTACTTAATTGTAAATTGGAAGATCTTTGTATGGATGAGGATTTTTTTGGCTCTAAAATCTGAAGTATCTAAGAGAAGAATTGTAAGAGAACTTTTTATAAAGGGTTTTCTTTGTTAATATTAATATATATATTTACTGTTTCTAAAAAAATTAATATCTTCTTATTCCACACAAATATGAGATGCATAAGTCTAATCTTGTGAAATTTTAGTTTCTTTTAACTCCATACAAACTTTGAGGAAAAGCCATCTATGGGTGAAAGGTGCCTGCACGATGGTATTAAGGTAGGTGGAAGAGATTTTTTAGCTCTTTGATATGTAGCAGTAGATAAATTGTAAGGTCCTTTCCCTAGCTAGAAATAGGGAATCCTTTTGATTAGGCGGCTAAGTCCCTTGGCTTCTGATGGATGACGCCTCGATTTCTTGGAAATACAAGGATATGAGTAAATGGAGGGACCTAACTCTATCTCACATGGGGAATGTAGTCATTCTAATAAGAATCTATTCCTCTGATCGAATGACACTCATGTGCATGATCGAGGATGGAACAAGTTTGCACACTTGGCTCATAGAAGCCAACGCTCTTCACACCAGTGGATAGCTCATTTCATCGGCTACATGGAGAGCTCCTTCTTGCCTAGTTTGGATCAACAAAATGCATGTGAGGGTACCCAAAAATCAGGCAAGCTTGTTGAAGTAAAGATGTTAAACTCTTCCAACATATATTGTCTCCACTGACCAAATGACAAGGCCATTAACATTGAATTAGAAACCAAATAAAATAATTATTGAGAAACCAAATACCCTTGAACCATGTAAAAAGCATCAAGCTAGCTACCACCAAGTTGATTGTAATACTTATTAAATTGGCCACATAGAGAATAATTACATAGACAGTGATGCTCATGACCGACACATTCCCATCTCTTACCTGGATACAAGGTCAAAAGAAGAAGGGGATCCTTCATGCACGCATTCCATGGATTCACATACAAAATGTTGAATCTCCACAAAGATTTGACTCACATCGCACACACCTATACTAGTCTCGCAAATATAGTAATTATTACCTTTTCACACACGGCCTTTTTCACCAATAAGGATCTTTAAACTTGAGTCCAAATGCAAGATTCTTCAAAGAATTTCACTTCTAGAAATGGGATGCCCTTTTAATCACCCAAAAAGATGAAAAATTGCAAGCATTAAACTTTGATTTCTCCCTCATATCACTTTTTGGATTGAGCATTTTGTCCTAAGCTACTCCATATGAGTTCATCTTTAATGCACATGATTGATACCGATTTTAGGTTCAATTAAACTATCAATATAGCTTTCTCTTGATATAGAAAGCTATTAGAAATTAATAAGCTCACATTAGAAATTAAGTGAAAAATCAATGAGATAAGCATAAGATGAGCTTATTGACACAAGGTGTTTCCACTAAGCAAGCACATAGCCCTCTCTTGTTTTAACAAAGAGCTCTCCTATGACCTAGGTAATGATATCGAGGGTAACAACATTAGACTTCATAGTGAAACAACCTTAGACTTCATGTCTATCTATATTAAATGCTAAGGCTTAATGCACACGTGGATGCTAGATCACATAGATCTTTCAACAACGACTGGTCAAACATCACCTTTAAGCTTTGTGGTCATTGATTATGTTCTTGATAATCTAGTAGCATTGGTTACATTTATGACGTCCTTGGATATATTTGTATTTGTATACTAATAACCTTCAATATATTTTAGTCATAGTAATTTATATTCAAATTTGCATGTATAGCTATATCAAATGTGTTGAAATATACTAACCCAACTCCCTATGTCATCATTTACTGCATACATCTCATGGGTTGTATATATATGTCAACATTAATACCATGCATAACTAGATATGTATGTTTCTCTACTATTCTCTGTGATTTATGTTTATTTTCTTTTAAAAAAATGTGACTTAAATATTAGCTTAGTGGATGACCCTATGGTTAAGTAATGCTTAGGTGCCTCACGATTTAATCCTCCTACTTAGATGGATTTTTAATCTCCTTAACATTGATGTTGGCTCTTAAAGAGAATGTGGGGGAGAGGGAGAGCTTCAAACCCTAGCAAGCAAACACACACACAAGAGAGAGCAAGATACAAGAGAGAGATGGATAGCTGAATTTTCTTCTATCTTCTTCTTCTCTACTTAATCAACATAACATAAAGATAAGAGTACACACTATATGGGTTAGTACTCTACTACTACAATATACAAGGGTCGCGGTCCATAATGTAAACCCGACTAAATGAGTTGGCGCTAGAACTATGCCAGTCTCTAGTAATCCAAAATGGCTGTTTGTCACACAACTTGTCATCCCACTCTTGTCATCCCACTGGCCAAATATCACCCATAATCTCACCAACCATGCCAGTAGTGTAGATGCAGAAGCTACCACCTAGGCGGGTCATCAATGTCCGCTAGCACTAGTTGAGCTCGATATCTCAACACTCCCCCTCGAGCTCAACTCCACACACTGCACTCCAAGTAAGCTCCTAAACCGGTGGAGCTTCTCTGTGCCCAATGCCTTCATGAAGATGTCAGCCACCTGATCCTCTATGCTGACATATACCAGATCTACATCTCCTGCTGCTAGAACCTTCTCCCTCACAAAGTGATAATGCACCTCAATGTGCTTAGTTCTAGCATGATTTACTGGGTTATCGGCCAATTGTATCCTACTCATGTTCTCACAATATATGACAACTGCCCTATCCACGGGCTCTCCCATGTCACCAAATAGCTTTTGAAACCAAGCTACCTCATAAGCTGCCATAGCAACACCCCTGTACTTAGCCTCTATACTCGACAAGGCAACTATTGGTAGCTTCTTACTGCTCCAACTCACAGTAGCACTCCCAAATGAGAACATAAACCACTGGTAGATCTCCTGTCTATAATACTACTAGCCCAATCAGCATTTGCGTACCCATGCAACTATATCTCTGTACCAGCCTCATAGAAAAGTCCACAATCAACTGTGGACTTTATGTACCTGAGGATCTGTCTAGCTGCATCCAAGTGTGGCTTCCTAGGGGCCTGCTTAAACTAACTCACAAGTCCAACAGCATAGGTCAAGTCTGGCCTTATAATGGTCACGTAGATCAAACTACCCACTATGCGTCTTTATGTAGTGGGGTCCTCTAAAAGCTCACATGTATCTACGGAGAGCTTTGTGTTTTGCCCCAATAGCATTGAAATAGGCTTACAGCCTGTCATACCATACTTGGACAACATGTCCAAGCCATACTGCCTCTGCAATAGCAAAATGCCATGAGGTGATCTCACCACCTCTATGCCCAAGAAATACCATAGCTCACCCAAATCCTTTATCTCAAACTTTTGCTTCAAAAGCATCCTAACATCATGTATGTCTACATCACTATCACCCAGTGATAATCAAGTCATCCACATAGATGACTAATAGCATGATCTCTCTATATGTCTTTCTCACATATAGTAAAAAATCTACAATGGATATCTGAAATCCAATGGTAACAAGATACTCCCCGATCTTGTTTGACCATGCTCTGGGTGCCTACTTCAAGCCATACAAGGCTTTGCGTAACCTGCACACAAAATCTGGATGTGCATCACTCTCATAACCTGGTGGCTACATCATGTACACTTCTTCTTGTAAATCACCATGCAAGAAAGCATTCTTTACATCCATTTGATGTAAAGACCAACCCTTCCCTACAGCCATCGTAATGACAGCTCTCACGGTTGCCATTCTTACAACCGGGTTAAATGTCTCCTCATAGTCTATGCCATAAGTCTGCGCACAGCCCTTGGCAACCAATCTTGCCTTGTACCTGCTCACTGAACCATCATCATTATGCTTGACTTTATACACCCACTTACCTTAGGCAAAGGCACTAACTCCCATGTTGCATTTGCATCCAATGCTGCCATCTCCTCATCCATGGCATCTTCTCAATTCTTATTTCCAATTGCTTGCTCAAAGCAAGTGGGCTCAACCTCTTGTATTGCTTTTACCATGCAAGCATAATGATGGGCTGTATATCCATCATATCTCAACTTGTCAATAGAGTATCTAACCCTCGTAGACCTGCGTACACCTGGTCACTACCAGGTGTCCTCAAAACAGATATGAGTGACTTGCTCTGACAGATCAGGCACAAAAGGTTGATCTATCTTTTCCTTCCCTTTTCGTGATACATGTGTATTTGCATCATTCCTCAACCTGCCTAACCATGGGTGAACATTAGATCCACTGCTCGAGGACTCCCTAGGTCCACTCACCACCTGTGATTGTTTGTTTCTGTAAATGTGGTGCAACATCAGCACTTCTTACATCTGCATCTTCTATTTCCTTCACTTCTGGTGCATACCAACTACTCATCTCATCGATGACAACATCTCTGCTTACCGCATCTCACGAGTGGTAGGGTTATAGCATCTATAACCTTTTTGCTCCATAGCATAACCAATGAAGATGCATTTCTCTGCCTTTGGATCCAACTTTATTCTCACTTCATCCAGGAACATGTATATATGCAATACACCCAAACACTTTCAAGTGAGACACATCCGGTCTTGCGCCTGTAAACTTTTGTTCAGGAGTCATACCATGAACAACTGCAGTGAGTGTCCTGTTCATAATGTACATGGCAGTTGCTACTACTTGTGCCCAAAAGTAATGTAGCATATTCTTTTCAGCCATCAAGGCACGTGCCACTTCTACAATGTGCCTATTTTTCCTTTTTGCAACACCATTCTGCTGTTGCGGAGTGTACCTACATGTAAATTGCCTCTTGATTCCTTGCTTTCCCAGGAAATCGCTGAACTCATTGGAGAAATATTCTCCCCCACCATCTGATCTTAGGCATTTTATTTGCATGCCTTTTTCCTTCTTGACCAAGGCTTTAAATCTCTAAAAGTGAGCAAACACCTCACTTTTCTCCTTCATGAAATAAACCCACACTTTCCTAATGTGGTCATCAATGAATGTAACATAGTACCTACAACCTGCAATTGTTGCAGTCTTGGTCGGTCCCTATACATCTGAATGTATGGCATCCAATGGCCTTGCACTGACATGTTTTTCATGTGGGAAAGCATGTTTGGCATGCTTACCAAGTTGGTATGCTTCACATACCTAATGCATACCATCAACCTTAAACTTTAGCATACTTGCAATAATATTTTGGGCCTGCATAGACTTTAGTCATTGTACATTCACATGACCAATGCACTTATGCCATATATCAACATCTGCAAATGACACATGTTCCATGCACAAACATGGCTGCCTTTATCTCAGGCATGTTCACATCCAAAGTAAACATCCTGCCATTTCTGTTAACCTTTGCAACCAAGCGACACTTAGTTTTGAAGTCTTCCACAAAACATCCTTGAGGATTAAACCTCACTTGCAGACCCTGCTCAACCATCTGTCCAATAGAAACCAGGTTCTTGTAATATTCAGAATATGAAGTACATCAACCAATTACTTCATTTTGCTATCTTGCATAGACAAATGGCACTTTACCAACATGCATAATGGGATGCACAGTATCATCACCTGTTTTTACATAACCTAGTTTTTTCATTTTTTGCATATGTCTAAACCACTCAGCATGACTGGTCATGTGGTTAGAGGCACCAGGATCCACATACCATATATCTTGAGATCCTAACACATCCCCTGTTATGGAAGTAAGCATGTGCTATATGACAAACAGCTGCTCACTTCTGTCATCATCTCTATGTTTGCTAGATGATACATAGTTGCCTTGCTGCAACTTCCCACTTTTAATGTCATTCTGCTTTTTATAGTAGTCCTTTGCCATGTTACCTGGTTTGCCACAGTAATAGCACTCTATGCTATTTGCATTTTGATTTCTTTGCCAACCACCTCGGCCTCTTTGGCTCCCCTTGTCTCTAGACTGGCCTCTTCCACCTGTGTATGATTGTTGTTGTGAATCATTGACTGTTGTTGTCCAAAATTCTGATTTTCTTGTCGGTCACCACCTTGGGTTCGACCACGGTCTCTACCTCTACCTCTACCTCTACCTGAATTAGAGTAGAAAGCCTGTTCCGATATGTTCTTACTTTGTGAAGAAGAATTCGCACCTAAATCCTTTTCTTCTATGATCAGCATAGATATCAAGTCCCAAAAGTTGGGAATATTCTCCCTAACTGCAAAGGATGTCTTGAATGGCTTGTACTCTTTGCCAAGCCTATTTAGACAGACACTCACCAAATCATCATCCTCCATTGATACATTGATAGGCCCAAGGGATTCAACAATACCCTTGATCTTTAAGGCATATTCATTGATGGATATGCTTTTATTTTCCATAGTATGCAACTCTTGCTTTAACTGCAACTTCCTTGCCTTTGTGTTAGTCTGGAACATTTGAACCATATTCTGCCATACAACTGCTGGAGTGTTTGCATCCTGTATGTGTCCTATCATAGTGTCTGTGACACTAATTGAAAGCCAGTACATGACTTTTCTTGCACCCTAATTCCAATCCTTGAATGTCTTTATATCTGCAAGAGTGGCATTCTCCTCAGATAACTCTGGAGGCTCCTCATTGTCTCCTTCAATATAATCCAGAAATCCTTTACCCATTAGAAAATTGGTCATTTTGAACTTCTAGGCATGGAAGTTATTTATCCAGCTTCTCACTAACAATCTGATTAATTTTGTCAGACATGTTTTCCTATAGTAAATTAAATAACTTACAAATAGACAACTTCTGTATACAACTTGTAATACAACAGTATCTCCGGTAATAACTACTGTAGCAAGCGATACTTCAGCAAATCCTGTGTGTCACCAAATGTGATCAGAGTACATGTACATACACCCAGTATCAACAATACATGTGCAAACCCTATCTGCAGTTCCAAATGCACTGCTTAGTGCAATAACCAGATTTCGAGAAGAAATAGTTCTCTACCAAAACTTCCGAAAAACTACCCGAAAATACCCTACAGTGATGAAACGAGCCCGTAACACGCCCGAAATGCGAATCTGGTAGAAAAAACAACTTTGTCCAGTAGGACAATATACCTGCCCTATAGCTCCGCTCCCGTGAAGACAGCTTCTCAATCGGAGATGTGTAGCTCCCAAAGCTAATGAGGCGGTGTTGTACCTAAACCAAGAAGGGGAAAGATATGATGGTGCTCTTATTTGTGTAGTACCGCTTCCTTCCTTACTTGTTCTTACCTCTTGCTTGCCTCCTTAGCTCTCTCACGAACCAGGCTCTGATACCATAAAGAGATTGTGGGGGAGAGGGAGAGCTTCAAACCCTAGCAAGCAAACACACACACACAAGAGAGACCAAGATACAAGAGAGAGATGGATAGCTGAATTTTCTTCTATCTTCTTCTTATCTACTCAATCAACATAACATAAGATAAGAGTACACACTATGTGGGTTAGTACTCTACTACTACAACATAACATAAGATAAGAGTACACACTATGTGGGTTAGTACTCTACTACTACAACATACAAGGGTTGGTCCATAATGTGAACCCGATTAAATGAGCTGGCGCTATAACTATGCCAGTCTCTAGTAATACAAAATGGCTGTCAAACAGCCTGTCATTCCACTGGCCGCATATCATTCATAATCTCACCAACCATGCCAGTAGTGTAGATGCGGAAGCTATTACCCAGGCGGGTCACCTCAATGTCCGCGCCATAGCACTAGTTGAGCTCGATATCTCAACAGCTCTCACAAAGCATATATATTGGTCTATTGTTAAATACATAAGCTTGATGGATTTATAGTCTCCTTACCATTGATGTTGCCTCTCACAAAGCATATCTATTGGTCTATTGTTAATACTTAAGCTTGATGGATTTATAGTCTCCTTAACGTTGATGTTCACTCACAAAGCATATCTATTGGTCTATTGTGTTAAATCCTTAATCTTGATTGATTGGACTTGTCTTGGCCTATGTTGAAATATACAAGTGAATAGGGTGTGTGCGGGAACAAGCCCTTGGTTAGAGGCTATAAAAGAGAATGTGTAAATGTGAGAGAACATGTGAAAAGGTGAGAAGAATCTACTGGGAGAGAATAAAGGGTAGCATGAGAAGATTTAGGAAGTGTGGAGATATTCTGGGAGAGGTGAAGAGAATCAAGCAAAAGAGATGGAGTGAATCAAGGAGAAATCAGTGGGAATAGATGCTTGGATGTAAACTCTATAAATTGAGGCATTAGCCTAATGAGAATTTGCTGGTTATTAATTATCTATGCCTACATTAAGCTATTTGTTAATTGCTCACTAAATTACGTCTTAATTATTTGCTAATCACTTTGTTAATGATGTTAATTCTAGTATTTGATCCACCATAGATCATCACATTGCTGTAATTTCAACATGGTATTAGAGCCATGCCTAGAATCCATCATTTTGTGAGCCCATTATCTTGCTAAGCATTTTGCTAATTAGGATTAGTAAAAAATTATATTTTTTCACTCTTTTTTCAACTAGTCTCTGCACCCCCAGCCAGTGGAGGAGCTCCCTCTCCTTGCACACTCAACCATTGCCCAAACCCTTCTAGCCCAAGATAGCTAACCCAATGATGCTCTAGCAAGCGCAAACCGTCGGCGCGGCAGAAGGAGGAGAAATCGTGTTTTTAGGCAGCGTAATTTTTTCTGAGAAATCTATAGATCTTGTCTTCATCCAATCAAATTGCTCTAATTTCTCATAGCTCCAGGGGTTTTCAAGCATGCTCTGCAAGCTGGTGAAGTCAGAATTTAATTTGATCAAGTCTACGGTGAGATCCAAGCTCTTCATCAAATCTGCAGGTGACTTTGGTAAAACAGAGATTAAGCATTCAATGTTTGGTCAAATCTTATGTTTCTTGGTTAATCCTCTACTAGACTCATTGCTATTGATGGCCTTGAAAGCATTTGAGCTCATTTGAAGTCTAAGGCCCCAGATCTGGGGTCCCCGCATACTCTGTTTTTTGCACACAAAACAGAGGATTACTTTGCTAATCAATGATTAATCAGTGCTAATCACTGTATTTTGGTACAATTGAGGGTTCAAATCAACCATTAGGTATCTGATACAAATCCCTATAACTTCAGATTGCAAATCGAAGTTGGTTTGATACTCCAACCATTCCGTACAAATTGGTTACCCTTGATTTGATGTAATTTTTGGTAAAATTGTGCTGATAAATTTGTGGTAATCATCATTTTGCATTTAACCCTTGGTTAATGCATGTAAATCTCACTCAAATTCAAGATTATTCATAGCCAGAGTTGTATTTGGAATGTGCATAAGAATGAATGCTATACGCATTACATATTGGGCACATTACATCAGTGTAAATATGGGATCAGACACTGTCCTTGTCCAGAATAAGGCAAGAGGTAAGACCTCCCGCATAGATTTGGGTTTGCATTGTATAAAGATACAAGATAAACATCAAAAGCCCAAAAGAACTATCAGCAAAACATTTAAACATGTTGCTCACATCATGGAGCAAGAAGACCTGAGTGATGGACAAGCTCATGGCCCCAGCCACCAGAACATCTCTTTCCAAGAGAAAGATCCACACCAAGAAAATCTAAAGGAAGCATTAAAGGAAGACATGGACACGAGAAGAGAAGCTGCCACACAAGAAGACTAAAAGAAGACATGGACGCGTGAAGAGAAGCTGCCACGACAAGAAGACTGAAGACAAGAGAAGATGTGAGGCTTCAAAGAGTGAGGAGCCATGTGAAAATCTCAGAGAGAGAGAGAGAGAGAGAGAGAGAGAGAGAGAGAGACCCCACAACCCAATGTAACCTGCCCCAACAAAGTAAAACCACCTCTGAGCCACCGATGATGTAGGCCACGTGGTAGATGTATGTGTGAACACTTTAGTCAAGGTCGCGGGCACTTGTAGTAAGCCTTGGACACATAGAGAGAGAGAGTGTCAAGGACTATGAGTTTAGGGACTTGAGGCACTGGTCGCGGGCTATCAAGTAAGAGAGAAACTTGGTACAGGGGAGAGAATCAAGCAAAAGAGGTGGAGTGAATCAAGGAGAAATCAGTGGGATTAGATGCTTGGATGTAAACTCTATAAATTGAGGCATTGGCCTAATGAGAATTTGCTGGTTATTGATTATCCATGCCTACATTAAGCTATTTGTTAATTGCTCACTAAATTACGTCTTAATTATTTGCTAATCACTTTGTTAATGATGTTGATTCTAGTATTTGATCCACCATAGCTCATCACATTGCTGTAATTTCAACAGCCTACCTACTATGAGTTTTCATTGGACATGACATTGGTTTATACTTGTACTTACAAGATGATTATTTAATTATGCATTTTAAAGCTTTACTCCCCACTTTAAGATTGTGTGTTAATCATTTTATGCAAAGTGTATAAACATGATTTAACTATTTAGAGTGAAAGTTAGTCTCTACACCATCCATCAATCTTGACTTATGAAGTTATTTCACTACTTATTTATATGTGATCTAGTATAGACCCTACACTTAACATGACAACATGAGACTTATAGTCCTTGTTACAAGACCCTTCTCTATTTATAGGCTTGATTATTGTATATCATGTAAGATTTTGATGGCTTATTCAAGGCCTTCTTGTGAACTTAGGTGGATAGTAGGTCACTAGATGATAACCTATTATCTCACCTAGTGTATGTCTATACTATGTGTAAACACATACTAACACACTTGTTCCTTTGATACCCATTTTGAACTTTCTACTCCTACCTGGCTCTCTACCAAACATGACCTTTCTCTAATGTTATCATTCGTCACTATTGTAAAGTTGAACTATAGAATTCAACCATTATCATATGGGTTCCTTTATACTCATTCATGTACACATGTCATCTTGACATAACTTATAGTTGCTTTCTTTTTGCTACCTTACGCGTGATCAAGGCTATAAAAGCACAAATAGTGTGAGAAAATGCTAGCAATGCCAAAGTGTGCGTGAATCAATGCTATCAATGCACAAAATGCACTTTGCATGTGAACAAGCCCAAATAATACATCGATACATGTGACACACCGTGCATACATGAGAAATCACCAAGGGAGCTCAAGGCATGTGAATAAAACCCATGATACGCATGTCGCATGTGAGTACCTCAAAGCAACATGCTAAATACTCGGAGAGGTATAGGACTCAAATGTGTAAAGGGATACACAAGTAAAATACAAGTGGGTAGGATGCAAGATATGGACAACTGGGTGTGGGTAGGTCAAAATAAATGTCCTAGTGTTAAAGGAAATGGCCAAGTATTTAGATGTGGGTGGGCAATAGGGTAATGTGGTTTGGACTAAAGGTGTGAAGAGACTAAAGGGAAAAAAACCTAAAGCTTAAGGGTAAGAAAAAAAACTACTATTCTTTGTTTCCTCTCATGCTGGTGGTTTCCCTCCTCTTCTACACACACAAGTGGCCAAACGCTGAGAGCTCAAAGAGCTCTAGGATGGTGGCAGCTCCTCCCTCTTTCTCTCCTCTTCTACGCACACACATGTGGACAAACCCTTAACTGTGAATCGCCTTCTCACAATAGTGTTAGAGCTTACGAGTCGACTATGATATGTCTTTTTTAATGATACTCCAAGAGTCAAGATGACCAAATATCATAATATGTCCAAAAGATATAATAGTGGTCCATTTAGCCCCCTTCTAAACTTGAGCTCATGACCAAGGTCCTAGACCTAATCTAAGGTTGTTGCTTCATTACATGAACTAAAAGAAGGCACTATTGCACTTAGCTTATTTTCAATTGAAAAAATAATAATTGAAGAAAGTGAACCTAGCATCACCAAAATGGAGAAAAAGTTGTATTAGTATCCTTATTCATACACTTAGGAAGGAAGACATGTATCATAGTGACTTCCCACATGTTATACATGTCTCACACTTAACAAGATTCTTTTCCAAATACAAACACCAGTGTGTAAGTCTCAGAAGTTACGTAAGTAATCCATGAGGATGTGTTGAAATCCACATTTTTTATTTTGGTGCTGTTAAATATAGGCAAGTTGACTTACATTAAGAATGCGTTATTAGTTAAGAGTAATTTTAAGCAAAATGGTTCAAAAGAATTTGCAACCATGTAAAGTATTCATAAAATTTTACAAAATATTAATACACTGGAATCTTGATTATTTGATTGATCCCATGTGGTAAGTATTTTAATAAAATAAGAAGCAATGTCCTTTTAATTTGGACCATGGAAACCATGATATGGAGCCACAATTTCATATGGATTAGATCAAGGATGCACCTTTGATAGCTAGACTTTAAAATTAATAAAAGCTAAGGAGAAAATTGCAATCTATAGGGAGTAGTGGTTTTTGTAGAAGTTTGGCAGACTATGACATAATGCAAGGGAAAGAGAAGAAAGACTTACAATTATGACTTACAATTGGTAGAATCATGAAAATGTCATATAAATAGCCTTAGATAGGGACCGCGAACAAAAAAAATATTAAATAGGTAGTCTTAGCACATTGTGGGCTTGTCACATATTCGGGAGATTTTGTGAGTTTGTTTACTCACCTTAGGCTTTATTGGTGGTTGTTCACATGCAACCATGGGTTGTTATTATTACTTTTAATAGCAAGAGAGTTGAGCCTTATTAGGTGCATCACGTCATATCTCTCTCTCTCTCTCGTTTTAGCATCATTTCTCTTTCGTTTTGCATTTCCACAGAGACGCTCTCTCTCTTCGTTTCATCCATCTCTCCTCGTTTAGTATGGCTACCTAGCTAAGCTCAACCCAGCAGTGTAGGCTATCACACGCATCACAGTGAGTGCTTAGCTTAGTTCAGTTCAGCAATGCAGAGTTTTAGAAAAAACAAACAACTAACAAAAGAAGACGACGAGGAAATCAACGCCTTTTCTGTTCCTAAGTCCCAACAGCGTGCGGAGTAAGAGAAAAAAAAAAGCTAGCATCGTTGAGCTAGCAAAATTTCAGCCTTCACCACTGTGAAGTTTTTTTTTTAAAAAAAAAGCATGGCCACCAATTAAAGCCATCGCTTGAGGGAGAGGAGAGAAAGAAGAGAAAAAAAATTGCTCAAAAACAAACAAAGCTGCTGCCAACGTAAGTGAAGTTTTTTTTTTATAAACTTAGGGTTCTTACTTTCTCACCTATCCATATTTTGTCCAGCCCTTACCTCTTCACACATATTTGGACCTTAGGGAGATTTAAGTGCTGGATTTGTTTGGGCTTGTTCACATGCTCTTACGTATTGTGGGTTTTGTCCACACGATTTATGTTTTGATAGGTTTGTTCATGTGCATTAATACACTATTTGGGTTTATTCACATGCCTTGGGCTTCCTTGATGAATTTTTTATTTCTTGCGTGCGAGGTGTGTCACATGTGTTGATGCATTATTTGGGCTTGTTCACACACATTGAGTGTGTTAGTTGATGTTCACAAGCTTATGTTCCTTTGGGACGTTCACACGTGATGTGCTTTTTTGTGCATTGATTAGTTTTGATTCACACACACTTTGGCATTGCTAGTGTTTGCTCACACTATTTGTGTTTTTATAGCCTTAATCATGCGTATTAGCACATTGTGGGCTGCGTATTAGCACATTGTGGGCTTGTGTCACACATTTGGGGATTTGGTGAGTTTGCTCACATGCACCTCACACTTTGAGCATTTGGATGTTCGTATGCCACCAAGATGCAGCATTGTGTATGTATGCCATGCAGGTAAGCTATATGCATATCATGATTATCAGATATTTAGTTCGAATGAGCAAGCAGCATTATCATGCTATTTTGATGAGCGTAGGGATATGTACATGTGTGCATCTTTACATCCCTTTGTATGGGATCAGACGAGGAGCTATGGTGTCTACTTGCATTTTGTTGGTGGTCGATTTGGGACCCTTTGCACATACCAATATTTTTGGAGGAGTGGTGCACGCGTAAGTATGGGTTTGATCCATATCATTTTGCCGAGGATGATGATAATGTTCGTGATGCGGCTTTGGATAATTATATGGGTGATGATGATTATGGTGATCATTTGTGGGATGCATTTGTTGAGTTGTGGCACGCCAAGTTTGGATCCTTGCAGGATACATATCGAGTTTGCTTACACTTTTGCCACTATTGTAATGGTGTTTCCATAGGCCTCGATAATTTTTACGACTCACCCATGACATTGACTAAGCCATCATCTCATTAGTTCTCATTTACCTAGACCGATTCATCGGACTTGAGCTTTCCTTTTGACCCAGGAGCTATTATTACATTGGATTTGAGGCTCCATGTTGCATACTACATTTATCCATTTGAACCAGGAGAACTCATACCTAGCACCGTCTCAGTGACATTGGCTTCCTGCATCTCCCATTTGACCTTGGGGGATATTCGGCTACCTTCTCTTACACTTTCCCTTCGATCCAGGGGGAGATTTCTTAGCTTCATCATCGACAGGAGTCCCTCATCCTTTCCATTTGACCTTGGAGGTCATACTACTCATGTTATGGTATTTGGGTCTTCCATGACAATGGCTTATGTCAAGATTTTTGGCTTCCATACATAGCCTTTTGTATATGTTTGATTTTTTGCACGACCATCCTTTGATTTCGAGGATGAAATCATTATAGGAGGGGATGGTTTGTGATGAAACAACTTTTAGATTAGGTCTATGACCATGGTCATGTGGGCTAAAGCTTTTATAAAAGGGGGCTCATGGGACACTATTGTATCTTTTGGACATCTTTTGATATTTGATCACTTTGACTCTTGGTGCCTCTTCGAGTCTCTTGGCTTTCATACTTTGGCTTATGGAAGGCTATTTCTATCCTCTTGGTGAGAGGTTAACTCACTTAGGCATCATGGCTTTTGTACGAGATTTTTTTCTTAATCTTGTATTAATCCATGGTGATTATCTCATATCTCAGGTTTATGATCACTCGATTTCAGCTTTCAAGCACAAGTTCTCATATGCAAGAGATCGGGTGGAGATTGTTGCATCTTATGTACATGTGAAAGTCATCGGTATGATCCTCACCAGGCACCCAATAGACTAGGATTTTGGGGGATAGAGATAATGTGATGTTTGGAGCCCCCTTTTCGGCACTAGACCTTAGGGAGGATAATTCAATTGTGATAGAGAGTTGATGCCTTCTTTTAGACATTGACTTTCATTGTGGATAGACATTGGCTTCCAAAGATTGTATTGGGATCTTGACAGCTATTAGAGTAGGGAGGGACATGATAGGGGGTGCGATCGATCCATATGAAGCCTATGTGAAATGGATTTTGAGACCATGGGTTGTACTCGACCATTCCACTACAATCTAGATGCCTACTTCTACCTACCATTCATTCACAAGATATTAAGCAGCTCATCCACTATGACCTATCCGCTCATCATAGACTCATGTCACATGGCTAGACCTATTTTTCAACTTCCCACAAATATGCAAATTTTTTAGCATCACACATGATGGTTTCATTCAAAAGCCTAGCTATCTTCATAGACACACGTCATATACCTTATGGATAGTGAGATTAAGCAAATCAAAGTCTTGTTACAATGTGTCACATAAACACATGATAGTAGAGATTGGGATGTTGGAAGGCATTGTAAGGGAGGTAGACTCTCTATTCTCTAGAGGTCGAGACATAGGAGCACTATCTTGCATATTATATTAAGAGACACAAAAGATGTTCCAAGGTCTCTCATCTCCACAATCTCTTTTGAGATGGATTTGGTCCACTCGCTCGAGTCATTATCTTTTCAAACCATTGTTGTTTGGGACTCTATGTAATAAAGCCATGTCAACAATAAACTATGCACAAAGGCTCTGATACAGATTCCAAATACCTCACAACTACTTATCATCTCACGAGTTTCTTTCTTATGAACTAGGATGCAGGGTCCCTAGATTCATGTGACCTCACTTGATGGACCAAGTAGCACACATCAACATTAATGGAGCCACCCTTGCCCCTAGTTGCACAAGCCCCACTCTCAAGGCCTACTTGGATGAGGCAACCCTTCCATACGATCTAAATTTGTCTACAAACATAGGCACGGTCCCCACCACATATAGTGGATATAGAGATCTTTTAAGAGGTCATATATGCTAAGCCTACACATTGATCCCCACATACAAAGGACATATACATATGATAACTTTTATGAGGTTACATATGCTGAGCCCGCACATTGATCCCCACATACAAAATACATATACCTATGAGAACTTTTATGAGATCACATATGTCGAGCCCACACATTGATCCCCACACAAACAAAGGATAAGGTACTTCATGGATTCATTATAACACATTTGATGTGATAAGCTATTTGGTCTTCTGTAGGTGTTAATATAAAACTATCTCTTTGTGTAAGGGGTTGATAGCAATGCTCACATAGAATTTTTGCTTATAACCACTAGAGAAACCTTTCATTTGAAAACTGTAGGTGCCTTCTCAAATTTTACCATTGAAAACCTTCAAAACATATTATTTCCATTTTAAAAAATAGTTAACATTTCATTTTAAAATTTGGAACACTAAAAAATATGTATTTATACTTTATAAAAAAAAGGATTTCATTTTGAATATTGAAGCTAAAAAATATGCTTATTATAAAGATAAAATGGCATACATTCTTCATCAATGTTAGAATTTACAAAGGTAAAGGACATTAATCTCAAGGCACAAAGCTTCCATTTATGAGTTCAAGAAGACCACACTTAATTAATAGCTTAAAAGGAATCATATTAAGATCCAACAAAAGACACTTGAAGAAGATAGGTTAACTAATTTCACACATGTAGTTTTAGGATTGCATATCATAAGTTTGTGCTTAATGGTTGTGACATATGTGACATATATTGACGTCTCCACCATAAAGCATGCATACATTTATAATAATCATTTAATGTTTGTGTAATGATATAATTTTGTATAAAACTCATTAATGATAAAATAGTCATATAAAAAAATAGAAGTTGGCTTGATTAATTTTATAGGTAAGTTTGTTTTTTCTTAAAAGAATAAATTAACACTGGTAAAACTCTTAACAACGGGTCAACCCCATAGTAAGGCTTTTCACATGGGCTTTGATGGATGGGATTGCAAGGCAAAGAGGCGACTCTCTCTCTCTCTCTCTCTCTCTCACACACACACACACACACACACACACACGGGGGATTGCAAGAGGCAGAGAGGTGACTCTCTCTCTCTCTCTCTCTCTAACTCTAACTGGTGTAGAGAGCATTGGAATTCCTGTAACTTACAATGTATCAAGGTCCCCTCTAGAGGGTAGATATTCTCGCAGAAGAAAGCGGGCATGGGCCTAAAGGATGGACGAGTGGAAGCCCTTGGTTTTGAAGGGCAACCCTAATATATATTTCATTTGACGTGACTAGCATTTTTTTTCCCTTATAATTTTGAAGGGCAGTGGGCATTATCATTAGCCGGTAGCTCAGATGTTAAGGTGGTTGGTTGATATGCTTGAGTTTATGGGTTCAAACCCTGCTGGCTATCGCAAATGATGCTACCTTGTATTGTTGCTGGGGCTTGAGAGGAGTCCTCTCATCAATTAGGAATTAGTTGCGCAATTTTTTTTAAAAAAAGGGGAGGGGGCACCTTCACTAATTTTTCAAATCGAAGCATTTCTTTGGAAGGGTAAATTTTTTGATGCATTTCGATTTTCCTATTATTATTTATTGTTAACAGTGCTTTCAAACCCTTCACTGTATTTAGCAGAGCCGTAGGTGTTGTGTAGCTCGTCCGTCATGATCGCTCTGGGGATTGAAGGCTCTGCTAACAAGATTGGGGTGGGGATTGTGAGGTTGGATGGCTCTATCCTGGCCAATCCCCGCCAGACCTACATGACACCACCTGGTCAGGGCTTCCTTCCGCGGGAGACGGCCATACACCACCAGCGCCACATTCTGCCGCTGGTACACGCGGCCCTGCAGGAGGCGGAACTGTCCCCGGACCACATCGACTGCCTCTGCTACACCAGGGGCCCCGGTATGGGCGCCCCCTTGCAGGCTGGAGCCGTGGTGGTCCGCATCCTCTCGCTGCTATGGAACAAGCCCATCGTGGCAGTAAACCACTGTGTGGCCCACATAGAGATGGGGCGGGTGGTAACCGGAGCTGTGGACCCCGTGGTCCTCTACGTCAGTGGCGGCAACACTCAGGTTATCGCCTACAGTGAGGGCAAGTACAGGATCTTCGGGGAGACCATCGACATTGCCGTGGGCAATTGCCTGGATCGTTTTGCAAGGGTCCTCAAGATCTCCAACGACCCCAGCCCTGGCTACAACATAGAGCAGGTAATAACGGTCGCGCGTTTTTTGCTTTGCTTACGTATGCCTGGCCAACTAAGAAATGATAACTGATTGCACCTACAACTTTTAGCACTTTCATATCTTCATTCGCTCATATGTGCACAAGAGTCTTTCCTTACAATTTCTTGTATAAGCTCGCAATCAGGGGCAAGATGCATCGGTGAACAGATTTTCATCACACCAGATAGCTTGTTGTAACTCTTCAATTTGAGGAGATATTGAAGTTCCTTCTAGGTAGGTTTTTTTTAAATTTTAAAAGTGAGGTCTTATTCCATTCCTAGTTGCACACGGGAATTTCACTCGTTACACACACACACACCATACTAACCACATACACACCCGAATACCGCAAGGTCCTTCCAAATATTGGCCACTTTGTAAGCAGTGGATAAGCCGCGGGACGAACCCCATAAGTTAGTCGCTCGATCGATTCAAGTAAACACCTTGCACAACTTTGGTAGATCTAAGGGTCGCAAGTTGAGTCACGATCTTTGATGTCCATTGTAACCATCGTCCCTGATCGAGAGTGTGAGCTTTGGACTTTCTATAGGAGGTCTTGGGTTCAAATCCTCTTGGGGACATCTTATACTAAGGGTGTGTTCCTGTGCAAGTGGGCATGTAGGCAGCCATCCACACACCTTAGGTTGTCATTGTTCGATCGTCATGGCGCTTGCTTCTGCCGTCCTCTTTGATGATCCTACGGCGACAACAGTGTGCAATGCTCCTCCTAGGTAGGTTCTTGCTTGTATGGATGACCTCAATTGCATGGGCGAGACTTGTCCTTGAATTGCTTTTCATCAAATCAAGTAGTTTGTTGTACCACACAACCCTTGAATTTGTTGTACCACATAACCCTTAAATTTGAGGAGATACTGAAGTTTCTTTTTGCAAGATCCTTGCTTGTACTGTGAATCACCTGTTGAGGCACTAATGCCTCTTGAAGACCCCTCTTCGTCCACTAGCTGGGGCTCATCTTCCTCAGGCAGTGAAACCTATGGTACTCTATAAGACTATGTGAATGAAATACCAAGTGCATCTTCCAGGTGCTTGATAACTCTAGCTTAGAATGACATGAATGAGCTGCGTGATGATGATCTTGAAAGTACTCTTTTCGTTTGGAAGAAACTTCTCCCTTTGTTTGAGCCTTATGTATCTCTTCTCTAATTTGCCACAATATTTGATATAGGTCTAGGATTACTTTATTTGCACCATAATGACACATGGAAGTCCTAAGTGCTTGGGTCATCGGGTTAACAACCACATGATTGTATATCATTACACAAGGAAACTCAGTATCTCCGGAGCTCTGACAGAAACTGAGCACATAGACCTTTGTATGAATGTATGCTGTGTGTGTGTGGTGTGTGTGTGTGTGGGAGCATATATTGATACCAAGTTCTACACCCACACTGATGACGTTAGTTGGGATGTTGTAGTATCTAGTCCATACTATGCATGATGGAGTTGATGGTTTATTGTCGGTGGATGACTACCATGAGAATATGAATTACACGAGGGTTTGAGAGAGAGAGAGAGAGAGAGAGAGAGAGAGAGAGATGAGTGTGGCGGAATCACACATACAACACACACGAGTTCTGAACTGCTGCTTTGTATTATATACAAGAAAGAATAATACGACTGAAATTCAAGTACAAGATGTGGTTGAGAATGAAGACGTCAAATCACAACCTTGTGACCTACTGTTCACTCCTGGCTAGCACCACACCTACAAACAAACGCTTTGTGAAGTACAATGTTGAGGAAAGCAGATGAATATGATGATTTGGCTAGCCACGTATATATATGCACCGATGCTCCTAGTCATCTACTAGTAGCTGTCAACTAGCTTCACTCGCATGCCACTGTTAGCATTCATCTCCTGTCTGTACCATATTACATTGTAGGGAGTGAGGGCCAGTGATGTGGGTGTGTGCACTCTTATGAGGACTCTTTGATCATGTTCTTGATTTTTTCCATTTTTTTCCGTAGTCGGGGAGGGGGGGGGGCGTTTTTTTCCTTGTCGGCCGGTAGGATTTGGCTGCTCAGGAGGGGCCCATCATTTACTGCTGGCCGACTAGGTATTTTTTTGGTTGTGGGCTGGCCGACTTGCCTATTGGTTGCCGATTGGATTTATTTCTAGTTGTGGGCCATATTGGGGCTGTTAGCTTGTTTTAGACAAAGGCGACTAGATTTATTTCTAGTTGTGGGCCATATTGGGACTGTCAGCCTGTTTTAGACAGGGCCGACTGCAGCCCCAGTCCATATATATTGGGGCTCTTGTCCTCCCACAATTTTGTATTGGATATACTCTTTCTTGTATATAGTAGAGTTCGGCACCTGATTGGAGAATAGTTGGGCTTTACGGGACGTGGAGAAGCGGGTGGAAGGCGGGGGACATTGCTGGATAGCCACCTTGCAACAAAGTGCAGCCTCTTCTTCAAAATTTTTTCCCACCCACCCTACCTTCACAAGACCATGTGAACCCCCGAGATGGCAGATTTGCTCGAGATGGCAGAGAAATATGTGAAGATCTTGTCAAATCCCCACCGGATCTCCTCGTGGAACGCTCCTGGTACGAGGCTCGAAACCTGCAAACAAACAAACAACAAGGGGGTGCAGGCCTGACTCACCTCCCAACCATGACAGCCGTGGGCAAGCCCACAGTCTTGGCTGTCCCCCCACTGAGCCACGAGCTGAGCTAACTAGGTTGACGTATTGACCAAAATCCTCCTCGCGACGTCCCATACCGCCACGAAGCTACCCTCGCGGGTCTCGAGATTGCTGCCGGCCTCGGCTGCGTAAAGTAGGTGCACGTCTGCACTAGATCCAGGCTCCAAGACCATAGAGCTCTCACAAATCTCGTGAGACTCTATATGACTAATGACTAACCTTGGCCACCCTTTTATAGGCTCTTGGCCGGTCATCGGGCGTCCACACTTGGACGCCCGCCCGTCCATACTTGGGCCCTAACTCAGCTCGCCAATCAGCCTGCCTAGCTCCAAGTTTCCCCAAACCTCGAAGCTAGTCTTGTGTGTGTGTAGCACACGGTAGATACACATTGTGCACATGACATACTCCCCTTCCTCTAAGAGCTCACTCCTGAGCTCACTAAAAAGCTAGGGTAATCTCTCTGAAGAGTAGTCAATGCCTCCCATGTAGCGTCCTCCTCAACACGATCCTTTCACTTGATCTTGTATTCCGTGAGAAGCGTATTACGCAATCTTCTTTCACGAAATCCAAGAATCTTTTCAGGTTCGTGCGGAACAAATGTCATGTCCTCGACATCTATAATTTCTTGAAGAGTAACTAATTGGTCTATTCCACCCAGCACTTCCTTAAGTTTACTGACATGAAATACAGGATGAACTTTCACATGAAATCCAATTCATATGCAACTGAACCAATCCTTCGTGTAATAGAAAATGGTCCACAGTATCTAGGGGATAATTTCGGAGATCGACCTGTCCGTAAAGTCTCGGAATCTTTCGGAACTCGCAAATACACCATTGTTCCTTCAGAGAACTCTCTGGGTGAACGATGTCTATTAGAATAAAATATGTCTCGGTCTTGAGCACTTCTAATAGATTCCTTCGCAACTTGTAACATTTCCTGCATATCTTGTAAAAAATTACGTGCTGCATCATGCTGAAGTCTTGAGAATCCTACTGTAACAGGTGATGTAGGTTGAAAACCATACATAAGCATGAAAGGACTAAAACCTGTACTCGTATGCTTAGTACTGTTATATGTAAATTCTAACATAGGAAGATAATCCTCCCATGAACTCTGTCTTTTGGATACATATGCTCGAAGCATATCATCCAAAATCTGATCCACTCTTTCAGTTTGGCCATCAGATTGAGGATGATCGGAGGAACTTAAATTCAAAGTTGTTTCTAACTTCTCAAAAACAAGTTTCCAAAAATCACTCGTAAATTTAAAGTCCCTATCACTAACTATGTCTTGCGGTAACCCGTACAGTCTAAACAATTGCTCGATAAATTGTCGTGCTAATTGCGTAGCTGTAATAGTCTTCCGGGTCGGTAAAAATCTAGCTATTTTTATCAAGCGATCTACTACAACCCAAATAGAATCGTGGCCTTGATGTGTTCTTGGCAATCCGGTAATAAAATCCATGGAAATACTTTTCCATTTATTACCTGGGATTTGCAAAGCGTTCAGCTTTATTTGCGTGATAAATTTGACACTTTAGAACATAATCTTCTACATACCCTTTCATCTTTGGCCAATAAAAAGTGTGTTTCACTAACGATAGTGTCCTGTGTACCCCAGGGTGTCCAGCAAAAGGGGCGTCGTGACACTCCTTAAGAATCTTGGACTTAATGTCCGGGATCTGTGGTACACAAATTTTGTCATTATGGAATAGTAAACCATTCCAAATCATCCATTGGCCTCCTGCAGCCTGAATGGTAGACTGCTCAGTCATTGAGTCTTGGTCAATCAATGAGCTCCCGTCCTGGATCTTTTGCCAAAATGGACCAAAATAACTATCAGTCCTGCAAAGCTCTCTCAATGACTGAAATAAGTCAGTAGAAATCTTGGTGAACGACAAAGTATTCATCTCTCTAATTCGACGAAGCGCATCTGCAACACTATTCATGGACTCTTTTCTATAACGAATCTCAAAATCAAAATCTTGCATTAACTCAGCCCAATGAGCTTTCCTTCCTCTCAAATCATCCGCATCACAAGTCAATACCACAAACTTGGAGCCATATAAATAATGTCTTCAAACGTTGAGAGCATGAATCACAGCATAAAGCTCCTTCTCAAGGGTTGGCCAACGAGATTGAGTGTCGTCTAGCTTTTTACTTTCAAAAGCAAGCAGTCTACCATCTTGAAATAGAGCAACCCCGATGGCATAGTCACTGGCATCAGTTTCAAGAACATAAGTGTTGGGTTTTATGCTGTGTATGCACCCAGAGGAGTGCTAGTGATCATCAGTAGGTTACTGGGGCACTTTTTACTTCAGTTAGTGGAGGTTTTTTCCCCCCAGTTTAGTTCAGTTTCACTTATATGCAGTTTATAAGTGTTTTGGTCCACCCGGCACATTTATGGTCGGACATGTGAACACTTATCTTTTAGGGTCACTATCATGTGGCTATTGTACTTGATTTTTCTAATCATTGAAGCATACAACAGTCGTGTTCACTCCTCTCTCTTGGTTTCCACGCCTGATTGCCTTCTGTAAACCCTAACCCTAATCCTTGAGTGCCTTCAATTGGTATCAGAGCCATTGAAGCTCTGCCTAGCACTGCCCGTACTTTGCCATAGTTGTGTGCCATATTAAGGTCTCAGAACTTGCTGCCCGTACACCCACTGTGCGCCGCCTTCAGTCGGCCTTCAGCCCGTACACCTGTGCGCCGCCTGCATTGCCTTCAGTGATTGTACCTGCCCGTACAGTCAAGCGCAGCCACCGTACAGTCAAGCGCAGCCACCATTACCAGTGCGCCTTCAGCTACACCTTTGCGCCTGCTGCCCGTACACACCTTCTGCATCTGGCGACTGTACACACCTGGCGACTGTACCTTCTGTGCGCAAACTGTACCTGCTTCGAAGACTGCGCCTCTGTACAAACCTGCGCAGGACAGTATTCAACTGCAGTTTTAGTCTTCTTCTTTCGTACATGCTTCCGTACAGCACCTCGACTGAGTTGCTGAGTACCTGCACAATACAGAAGTGGTAAGCGTAACATATTTTGAATATTGGGCATTTTTATTTTCTCTGTGAAAATATACAGGCACAACAGGCAGATTTTCTAGCAAAGAACAATACAGGTTTTTTTGCACAGTTTGGGTGCAGCAAATTTGGGCATTTTTGGGGCATTTTGGCATTGTGTACGCCATTTGCTGCTCTACTTAGTCATTGGTGCATTGAGCTGCACATTCAGAGGATTGAGAGTGCAGGCAGATTTGGGTGAACTGTATTCAGTGGAGTACAGTTATTATCAGGGTTTTTGCTATTGGGTTTCTTGGTAAACAGGTACAACATTGTGCGTAAAGCATAATGGCAAATCAACAACAAAGTGATGTATTCACATATTTGTCTAAGGAAGACAAATTGGATGGCACGAACTACTCCTTGTGGAGTTTTATGCTGAAAAATGTGCTTGTGGCAAAAGGTCTTTGGGATTTTGTTAGTGGTGATGAACCACGTCCAGGTCCATTGGCTCCAGAGACTCCTCCCCAAGGGGGTACTCGTGGACGAGGACAACAGGTACAGGCTCCAGGACAGCCATTGCCTGTTCAGAGAACAAATGCTCAAAAGACATGGGATGCCAGGGATGCACAAGCTTTGTCACTCATTGCATTGTCAGTTCAGAGGTCCATTATACCTCATATTCGTTCAGCTGGCTCTTCACATAATGCATGGGTGACTTTGGAGCAGATGTATGCTGCTCGTAATGAGGCTAGGATCTCATTTTTGAAAAGAGAGCTGGAAAATCAGAAGATGAATGAAGGAGATGATATGTCTAGCCACTTAAACAAGCTGCAGGATTTGAGAGAGCAACTCATCAATGTGGATGAGATTATTCCTGAGACACAGCTTGTGTCCACCATCTTGCACTCTTTGCCAAGATCTTACTTGGCTTTCCATACCTCTTTGAACCTCAGCATGAGGAATGCTGTTGAACCCCTCAAGTATTAGGAACTTGTTGCTCTCTTACTACAAGAGGAGCAAATGAGGAAGAATATGAACATGAACACAAATGCTGAACAAGCATTTACGACAGGTCAAAAGGGGAAAGGAAAAACTCAGCCAAAGAGTGCAAATCAAAACTCAGGTGATGGTGTTTTTTTCACAGGATACCAAGAAAGGTGATGGACAGCCCAAGAAGAAGGGCAAATGTCATTACTGCAAGAAGCCAGGTCACTACATCACGGAATGTAGGAAGAGGATTGCCAAAGAGAAGGCAAAGGAAGCTGGGATGTCAGTTAATGATACTTCTAAAGCTCCTCCAGAGACTGCTTCTTTTGTTGAGGACAGGGATTACTGTTTTTATACATGCAGCTATGATGCCTCTTGGTCTTCACAGGCACTCAGTTTGACAGAGCATGCATGTACTTGGTATTTTGATAGTGGTGCCTCAAAGCATATCACATCTCGCAGGGATTTGTTTAGTCATGTTGGCCCTGCCCCTGTTGGCAAAACTGTTCAGTGTGCCAACAATGCTTCATATCCAGTTCGTGGCATTGGGGAGATTCAGCTCACAGCCATTGATGGCTCCATTCTCCGCCTTACAGATGCTTTATATGTACCAGGGATAAAGAAGAATTTGTTGTCCATTTCTTCTTTAGCACATTGTGGAATGCAGGTCCACTTTGATGATGATAAATGCATGGTCAGAGACAAAGCTAATGCCTTGACCTTGATGCTTACTGGTACATTATGTCATGGACTTTATCAGTTGGATGCATTTCAGCCAGTGGATCAGTCTGCTTATCATGCATTCACTCTTACTCCAGCTATGGTTGATGCGGAGTTATGGCATGCTCGCATGGGGCATGTAAATTTTGGGAGTCTTATGCTTATGCAGCGACATAATATGTTTACAGATCTACCTCTCATGGAGAAGCCTCCAGATCATATTTGTGAAGGATGTATTTTGGGAAAAATGCACAGGTTTTCCTTCCCACGTGATCAGGCTCTAAGAGCAACTGCAAAGTTGCAACTTATACATAGTGATCTTTGTGGTCCCATGCAGACAAAGTCATTAGGTGGTTGCTTTTATTTTGCAACATTTATTGATGACTTCTCTCGTATATGCTGGGTCTATCCTTTGACACAGAAATCACAGGTATATGATGCATTTTTGGCCTTTGTAGCACTTGCTGAGACAGAGTCAGGATGCAAAGTGAAGACTCTCCGTTCTGACCGAGGGGGGGAATATATGTCACATGTGCTGAATTCCTTTCTTGGGAGTAGAGGTATAAAACATCAGTATACTACTCCTTACACTCCACAGCAGAATGGGGTTGCAGAAAGGAAAAATCGGTCACTCATGGAGATGGCCAGATGTATGCTAAAGGCAAAAAGACTACCACATATCTTTTGGGTGGAAGCAGTAATGTGTGCTTGTCATATTTTGAATCGATGTCCCACAAAGGCATTGGTTTCTATTACTCCTTTTGAGGCTTGGCATGGCCGCAAGCCTTCTGTATCGCATTTTCGTATCTTTGGGTGTCTTGCATATGCACACATACCCAAAGAGTTGAGGAGGAAGCTGGATGATAAAGCCACAAAATGCATTTTTGTTGGGTATAGCCGTGAGAGCAAGGGCTACAGGTTATATGACCCACTATCCAGGAAGATATTCATCAGTCGGGATGTGATTTTTGATGAAAAATCAGAAATATCCATGGCTGGTTATGAGGCAAATCAGGCTGAAAATGATGTGTTTGAAGGTCTACTACCCATGGAGTTTCATTCCACAGTTGGTGATCCAACTCATGAGGGTACAAGACAGCCAGCAAATGATGTAGGTGGTGCAGAAATTCAGCAGCCAAATGAGCCAGAAGCTGAACCAAATATGGGACAGTAGGCACCACAGGTCAGATATATATTTGAGGACATTACAGGACAGCCACTTAGAGGGTCCTCTTGCTGGTCGTACTCGTAGGGAGACAAGGACCAATGAGCATGCACACATCATGGATTTGAATCTGGTTATGGCAGCCAGTTTACAGGATGATGATGAGCCTGATTCATTTGTGGATGCACGCAAAAATAGATGCTTTTCTACTCACTCAGGGATTTGTGAACAGTCCATCAGAGGCCACTCTGTATGTAAAGAAAGAAGACACAGATCTGCTGGTCATCAGTCTTTATGTGGATGATCTCTTGCTCATGGGATCAAATGATGACAAAATTGCAGCTTTTAAGGAGATACTGCAACAGACATTTGACATGTCTGACTTGGGCCTTGTACATTACTATTTGGGCATACAGTTTGTGCAGGATAACAGAGGCATTGGGTTGTTGCAATCACGCTATGTTGCTAAACTTCTGGAGAAGTTTAAATTTCAGGATTGCAAGCCTATTAGTACTCCTATGGAGCCTGGGATGAAACTGTCACTACAAGATGACAGTGTTTCCTTTGATGCCACTACATATGCTCAGGCTGTTGGGTGCCTCATTTACTTGTGTAATACAAGGCCAGATATTCAGTATGCAGTCTCTCAGTTGAGCAGATTCATGCACAGCCCACGGTTGTCACATTGGCAAGCTGTGAAGCGTGTATTCCGTTATTTGCAGGGTACCTTGTCTCTTGGGTTGCTTTATCCTGAGGGGGGTGACATGCAGTTACACGCTTACAGTGATTCAGATTGGGCTGGTGATTTTGATACCAGACATTCCACTAGTGGAAATTGTTTCTTTCTTGGCTCTTCATGCATTTCTTGGCTAAGCAAGAAACAGACCACAGTGGCCACTTCGTCTTGTGAGGCAGAGTACAGAGCAGCCTACACTACTACTGTTGAGTGTGTTTGGCTGCGTCGTCTCATGACTGATATGGATATTTCAGTGGAGGAGCCTACACCTATCTATACTGATAGTCAGAGTGCCATTGCTGTGGCCAGGAATCCTGTGTTTCATGCTAGCACGAAACACATTGAGATTCACTATCATTTTGTTTGGGAGAGACTCCAGGCAGGAGATATCAGTCTGATCTACTGTCCTACAGATCAGAATGTGGCAGACATCTTCACCAAGGCATTACCACGTCCGAAATTTGAAGCATTCCGCAATGCTTTGAATTTGTTTCCTTTTGGTGGATGATGTACAGTGATCACATATCACTCCAGGGGGGTTTGTTGGGTTTTATGCTGTGTATGCACCCAGAGGAGTGTCTTGATCATCAGTAGGTTACTGGGGCACTTTTTACTTCAGTTAGTGGAGGTTTTTTCCCCCAGTTTAGTTCAGTTTCACTTATATGCAGTTTATAAGTGTTTTGGTCCACCCGGCACATTTATGGCCGGACATGTGAACACTTATCTTTTAGGGTCACTATCATGTGGCTATTGTACTTGATTTTTCTAATCATTGAAGCATACAACAGTCGTGTTCACTTCTCTCTCTTGGTTTCCACGCCTGATTGCCTTCTGTAAACCCTAACCCTAATCCTTGAGTGCCTTCAATAAGGCCGACTAGGATCAGGTAATGCTAAGATAAGTGCCTCCTTGACTTTATCTTTCAAAAGTCTGAAGGCCATATCCAAATCGTTATTCCAAGTGATAGGTTGATTTGACTTACGTCCACGACCTTTCAATAAGTCGTCGATAGTGTGAGCTGAGAGTACTCCCGCACAGATTGTCGAAGAAAAACAACAAAACTGAGAAAAGAACGAAGTTGTTTCACTGTTCGCGGTATAGGCCAGCAGTCCATAACCTTCTGAACTCGGTCATAGTCAATGCTCAATCCATCTCTAGTGATCTTGAAACCGATCCCGTCAAGTGGGAAAGACTCCGTTGGACACCCACACGCTTAATAGCACAACTTTAAAACCACACCAACACGCTTAATAGCACAACTTTAAAACCACAAATTTGAAATGGACAACTTAAAACAACTTGAAATTTAAATGAAATGAAATGGAGAGATGGACACCTGCACTGGGGCCGGAACGGGCCGACCCCCCCTCAATATATGATATATTTATTGGGAGTATTTAATGAATACAATGCTCCATGGGTTCCAAGAACCAGATAATGTCCATGTACATATGAAAACAGTACCAAACAAATAGGCTCGAAGTCGAATTTCGATGTAGAAGCTCGAAGCAGAACGACCACTAGTGTGGTCCAATCTCTACGGTCCTGTGCTTTCACTGGACTCCGCGGAGAGCGCCTCACTGGTGTTCCGAGACCACGCACAAACAGGCGCTCTCGTACTAACGCCTGGCTCTCCCGATCTCAGCACCTTTGGACCGAGGTTCGCCAATATAGCTTGGACAACCCGGCACCGAACGGGTGTTGGCCGAGCGGGATGAATCCCTTATCAGATTTAAACATAAAATACTTTATTGAAATCTGAAATCCACTTACTTGAAGGTTGCAGATTGTAGACCAATACCCGAGGTATTCGTGTGTGTAGCTACTTGAGTGGGATACCAAGTTGTAGCCACAACAGCTTGACGAGGAGGTTGAGAAGGAGCTTCTTGTGTAAGAGAGACACACAGCCTGTATGGTTGCCAGGCTACATGGAGAAGAGAAGACAGCTTGCAGCCACCGGCCTGTAGCGCATCGTTTGCGGGAGAGCACGCACACTTTGTGAACAGCCGCCTGCTGAAGAAAAGATGCGTTGCTACTGGAGAGGTGACCCACGATGGCCTGCAAAAAGGAACAAGCAGCGCAGCCAGCAGTGATTCTGTCGCCTGTAGGAGCAGAGGCAGCACGCTGAGTAGAAACAGTCGCCTCTGTGTGCTGCTGTAATGGCCTGGCTGCAGTATACAGTCGCCTGTGGGAGCAGCTACAGCACTTCAGTGTCGCCTGGAGAGGTTAGGCGCAACAGTTGTCAGCAAAATACTGGCCTCTTCACACGAGACACCGGCCTGGCCTCAAGTGAACGAGACGCAAAAACTGGAGATGGACCAAATGGTCGGCCAATTGGTGACAGATCTTGTGTCCCAAGTAAATGATGCCTTGTCATAAAAAACTCACATTTACATTTACTTAACTTAGCATATAGTCGATTCTGTCTTAAAATAGATAAGACAATCGTGAGGTGTCTAACATGATCCTCAAGAGTACGACTATATATCAAAATATCATCTAGGAGCACCACCACAAATTTCCCCAAATGTTCACGAGAAAGATCGTTCATCATTTGCTGGAAAGTGGCTGGAGCATTGGTTAACCCAAAAGATAATACGAGAAGACTCACATGAAAAGCATTGTGAATCTTCCAATGAGTAGGTCGAGCAAGCTTGTATGACACTTCATTGATCTTGTGAATCACCTTGAAGGGTCCACAATAGCGAGGAGAAAGCTTAGGATATGATCCTTCTCGTCCTGGCCTCTTCCGAAGCCTAGCCTTCTCAAATTTCAGCAATACCCAATCACCTTCTTTGACTTCCATGTCCCTTCTATGCTTGTCAGCAGCCATTTTATGCTTATCCTGAGATCTTGCTATGGCTGTCCGCACCTGACCAAAGGCAACATCTAAGTCACGAACATATTCATCAGCTGCAAATATCTCATCCTTTGTTCGAAGGATAGGTGGCAAGACCACTCTGCCATAAATAATCTCAAACGGAGCCTTTCCTGTGGAAGCATGGATCGTATTGTTGTAGGCAAAACTCAACAAGTGGAAGATACTTCTCCCATGCACTCTTTTGATCTGCCACATAACACTTCAATAAATCCAACACGGCTGAATTTGCAGCTTCACTTTGGCCATCCGTTTGGGGATGATAAGCTGATGAAAACTCAAGCTTAGTACCCATATTATCAAACAAAGCCCTCCAAAATAGGCTTGTAGTCCTGGGATCTCTATCCCCAACAATGGATTTAGGCATACCATGATGCTTGAAAATATTAGCAAGAAAAAGCTTTACCATATGATCAGCTTTAATGGTTTTCTTGACACGCAAGAAGCGAGCTTGCTTGCTAAACCTATCAACAATAGTCCAAATAGCATCATTCCCATGCTGGGATCTAGGCAAATCCATAATAAAATCCATCGTGATACTTTCCCAAGGTTGCGAGGGAATAGGCAATGGCTGAAGTAAACCTGGAGGCTTTTGCCTATCAAATTTCACCTTTTGGCAAGTAATACATGCACGCACATAAGCCTCAATGTCTTTACGCATGCTCGGCCAAAAGAAATACCTCTGAATCATGCGAGTAGGCATAATACCTCTATGACCAGCATAAGGTGGAGCGTGACATTCGTCCATAACCTTTGGACGCAAATCCTTTACCACACATAGGCAATTATCCTTCATGACATAACCCTCGTTGATAACATAAGAGGCATGTGAATGACCAGCCATCAAATCAATCCATATATGGCAAAAATCAGCATCCAAATGATACAAATCTCTCATAGCAGATAGATCTCCATGAGAGGCCACTGAGACTGCAGCAACATAAGGCCTCCTAGATAGTGTATCGGCCACCACATTTTTCTTTCCTGGAGTATGCACAATCTAAAAATGAAACATGGAAAGAAAGTTTGCCATTCTCATCTGCTTCTCTGAAAGCTTGGTTTGAGATAGAAAGTATCTCAAGCTTTGATGATCTGTCTTGACTACAAATTCAGCCCCAAGAAGGTAGTGTTTCCAAATCTTTAAGGCGTGAATTACAGCCAAGAGCTCTTTCTCATAGATATCCATATGAAGCTCAGCATCATGCAAACGACGGCTCTCGTATGCAACTGCATGTCCTTCCTGATTTAGTGATGGGGAGAAAACAGCAATTAGGGTTAGAGTTCATTCATGGGAGACATACACAGAGAAGCAAGGGAGAGAGAGAGAGAGAGAGAGTTGTGGGGATAAGTCAACTCATGAGGCATGAGTGTGTGGCTCCCCTATCACACATGTATATTGCACTAGTACACATAGTGCACTTAGTACATTAAAAGTACTAAGTGTACTATGTACTATAACTTATGGGCTTGTACACACTATAAGGGTGGGCATAACGCCTTTACCCCAACAACCTCCCACTTAAAGGCAAAGTGCCCTTAAGTAAAGGAAAAGAAAAATCAGCATGTACATGATAATATACAAGGCCATATCAAGGCTGAAAATGGCCTCATCCAATGCCCATCAAGTGTCTGCAATGAGCAAACCGCTCCGGAGGCAAACTCTTTGTCAACAGATCAGCCGGGTTGTCATCCGTATGAATCTTAACAAGCTGAATTTGCTTGTTCTCTATCACCTCTCTGATGAAGTGATACTTCACATCCACATGCTTCGTCTTTGCATGAAAGACAGGGTTCTTTGCCAACTGGATGGCACTCTGACTGTCACAATGCAACAATGGAATATCCCCTGTATAGCCCAAATCAACCACTAACCGAGATAGCCATAATGCCTCCTTGCAAGCCTCTGTGGCTGCAATATACTCGGCCTCTGTAGTAGATAAGGTTGTGCACTTCTGCATCCTGGATATCCATGACACAGCACCTCTTGTGAATGTAAATACATAACCGGTAGTAGACTTCCGGTTATCTGGATGACCGGCATAATCCGAATCAGTGTAACCATGCACTAATGCATCCTGTTTGCCAAAGCAAATGCACAAATCCTGTGTGCCCTTCAGGTATCTCATGACACCTTTTACTGCTTCCCAATGCTTCTTGCCAGGGTTGGCCATGTATCTAGAAACCACTCCCACTGCAAATGCAATGTCCGGCCTAGTAGCAACCATGGCATACATGAGACTGCCACAAGCTGAAGCATACGGAATCTTGGCCATATCAGCCCTGTCACTATCTGACTGTGGGCTGTCCATAGCACTGAGTTTCACATATGGAGGCAAAGGAGTACTAGCTTTCTTCCCCCCGTCCATATTGAACCTCTGCAAGACTTTGCCAATGTATTCCTTCTGAGACAAATACAACACATGCTGATTTCAGTCCCGAAGTATCCGCATACCCAAGATGTGATTTGCATCACCCAAATCCTTCATATCAAAGGTTTGATGCAGCCTCTGCTTCAAGGCATCCATCTCTTTACGAGATTTCCCGGCAATCAACATATCATCAACATACAAAATGAGAATCAAGAGACTGCCATCCAAAGCTTTCTTGGTGTACAAGCAGTGATCTATGTCACTTCTCCTGAATTTCTGAGTTTTCATGAATGTATCAAATTTATGATACCATTCTCTTGGTGCCTGTTTGAGCCCATAAAGACTCTTTTTCAGCTTGCATACAAGCTTCTCCTTTCCACTCACTGCATAACCCTCTGGCTGCTGCATATATATCTCCTCATGGAGATCACCGTGAAGAAAAGCAGTCTTCACATCCATCTGAATCAAGTCCAGATCATCATGTGCAACCAAAGCCAACACAGCTCTAAGTGTGGTCATTTTGACCACTGGAGAGAAGATCTCCTCAAAGTCCACACCATATTCCTGCTTGAAGCCCTTAGCCACTAACCTGGCTTTGTCTCTTGGCTTTGCATCTGGTGCAACTTTGAGCCTGTAAACCCACTTGCATGGCAAAACCTTTTTGCCTGCAGGCAAATGCACCAACTTCCATGTTCCATTTTTATGCAGAGAATCCATCTCTGACTTCATGGCACGCTCCCATAGAGCTTTGTCTGCCCTCTGTAAAGCCTCCTTGTAACATGAGGGCTCCCCACAGTCAGTAAGCATCAAGTAGTCAACCCCTGGAACAAACCTGTCAGGGGCTCTGGAGGGTCTAGTGGACCTCCGTACCCAATGACCATCATTTGCAGGTTGCTGTCCAGCCTGCATATCACCCATTGGTGGCTCCTGTTCCATGCCATAAGGCTGAAAAATCATGCCCGGTATCTCCTCCAACTGTGGTATATCCATAGGGATATCTTCTGCCATGTCTGGCTGTCCATTTGGACCATTTTCAGCACCATTTAAGGGCTGGTTTTCCTGCTGTAATGGCTGATTTACAGCCCTTTGTTGTTGTCCATGATGTCCATCATCATCAAAGATGACTCTGCCAGGCTCCTGTTGCCTTGCAGGCTCCTTATACATGCATGTTTCATCAAAAATGACATCATTGCTGCGTATGATCTTTCTATTCATGGGATCCCAAAGTCTATACCCCATTTCACCTCTGTCACCATATCCTAGGAATATGCATTTGTGAGACTTAGGATCAAGTTTGGTGCGCATTTCCCTGCGTATGTGCACGTACGCAACGCAACCAAACACTCTCAAGTGCTTGTATGACGGAGGCTTCCCTGTCCATACTTCTTCTGGCACTTTCCCACCAAGCCTCGTGTTAGGTGACCTGTTTATAAGGTGAACGGCTGTCATAACAGCTTCAGCCCAAAAACCATGAGGTAATGCAGCATGTGACAACATAGAACGGACCTTCTCCTGTATGGTCCTGTTCATCCTCTCTGCTGTCCCGTTTTGTGGAGGATCATAAGGAGTAGAGAGCTCCCTCTTGATGCCTTTAGCATCACAAAAGTCCTGAAACTGTTTGGACATATACTCTCCACCATTGTCGGAACGCAAAGCCTTCAGTGTTTTGCCTGTTTGATTCTCAACATGAGCAACAAACTTCTGAAACACTGAGAATGTATCACTCTTCAAACGAAGAGGATAAACCCACACCTTGCGTGTGGCATCATCTATAAAAGACACAAAATATTTTGCCCCTCCCAAAGAAAGCTGAGGCATCTCACATACATCTGTATGCACAAGCTCTAACTGAGCATCTTTCTGTCCAAGAGCTTTCTTGTGGGGGCATTGTAGTTGCCTACCATATATACAATGCTCACAAAACTGAAAACTTGAAAACTTTAGAGAGGGCAAGTAACCCAAACGAGACAATTGCTCCATTCCTTTGACACTCATGTGTCCCAACCGGCTATGCCACATAGAAATTTCCGGCAGCTCGGTTGCATTTACATTAGCATGGTGACAAACACCTGCATGCATAAAGTAAAGAGTGTCCACCTTAGAGCCTCTGGCAACAACCAGTGAGCCCTTACTAATTTTCCACTTTCCACTACCAAATGTGGTAACATAATCAGCATCATCAAGCTGTCCAGTAGAAAGCAGATTCTTCTTGATCTCAGGCACATGCCTGACATCATGGAGCATAAGCTGTGAGCCATCTGAAAATACAAGCCTCACATCACCTCTGCCAAGAATTTTGCATGCATGGTTATCACCCAAATAAACCACTCCTTCATTGCCAGCAGTATACCTGACAAACAAGTCTCTGCAACCTGTGACATGAAAGGAGGCACCTGAATCAATGATCCATGAGTGCATACCATGACCACCTGTAAGAAGTGAATGGGCATCAAGTGAAGACGTAAATAGGACCTCATCCTCACTGCCACCTGCATGTGACACATTGATTTCTTCGATCTTGACTCCACTTTTGCCCTTTGGCTTTACATCTTTGGCTTCATCTTTCTCTTTATCTTTGCCTTTTCCCTTTTCTTTTTGATCATTTTTCCATTTGTAGCATTGTTTTTTGATGTGTCCCTTCTTGCCACAATAATGGCATTCCAAATCCTTTTTGGAGCGAGACTTGCTCCTTCCCCTTTCTTGGCTTTTCCCCCTTTGCTGGGATCTCCCACGTGCATTCATTGCATTGGACTTTCCAACAGAGTTGTTTTTCCTGTTCATCTCTTCTTGAAGAAGAGCACCCTCAACATCTGCATATGACATCATAGCATGCGAATTGCTAGTGGCTGTCCTGAATGTGTCCCAACTCTCTGGCAAAGTGCATAACAAAAAAGTGGCTATGAACTCATCGTCCATTGCCAACTTTTGATTGATAACTTGGCTGACAATACCATTAAACTCATTTAGATGGGCTGTCATAGACGCCCCTTCCTTCATCTGAAGACCTATGAGTTTCTTCAACCAATACACTTTGCTTGAGGCACTTTGCTGGGCATACAAGTCCTGCAATCTCTGCCACATTCCCCAAGCTGTCTTCTCTTCACGAATGCTGAAAAGTAATGAGTCTGACACAGACAACATGATAGTAGATCTTGCCAGCTCATCCATATCTTCCCACTCTTCAGCAGTAAGAGAAGCGGGCATCACACCCCTTTCTTTGATAGGCTTGTGCTGCTTTTTCTGAAGCAACACATTGTAGCACTGGGTTTGCCAAATATCATAATTATGCGAGCCTTCAAGCTTCTTGATGTGAAGCAATGAAGAGCTCTCACCTGTGGTTGCCATAGCAAAATGCAACCTGTCAATGCCTGACTCCCTGCAAAATGTGCAAACACTGCACCAAAAGCACACAAAGTGCTCACAGTTTTTCTCCCAAGCTTTATTTCCCACTGCGGAAGCAAGAATGCAACTTTTCTCCCACTGTATGTGATGAAAACACCAAAATCTGGTTGCTGCAGATTTTGGACAGCACCTTAAATGTGCTCTTTTGCCCTTCCAAAGTACTGTACAGCAGTACTAAGTGCTCACCTGTAATGTACCAAACCTGTACCGGCAAGTACAGCAGCTGAAATTGAACCTTTTGGTCACTCAAAACAGTGTACAGCCATGCCAAAACATGCACAAAGCTGTGCCAAATCTGTACCAGCAGGTACAGTAGCAATAAATGCTCTCCTGGCTGTCCAAATGAGTGAAAATCAGACTTTTACAGTCCTGTACACTGCATAAAACAGTCCCGAACAGAAATTGGGCAAAAGCCCCTTGACTGCAAGCTGATTTCTGAGGATTCAAGGCATAAATGTCTTGCCTGCTGCTTTGCCAAGCTCAACAAGCATACGAAACTTGAAAAGCCCCTTGATTTAAGATCAATTTTTGATCATACATGGTACATTGACGCACATGAAGGCATCCAGAGTGTTCACGATGCTTCCCCCTGGCCACATATACATCCAATACATGAAAGCCCCTTGATTTACAGGCACATTGAGTGCTTGTAAGGCATCAACACATTATCCACAGCATCAAATACGATTGCCTGCATGCAAATCAACCAAATCGGCACAAAAGCCCCTTGATTTGCACTGCAATTTGCTGCAATTTTGCCCAAATGTGCGATTTCTCACATCATACAGCATGTATGAGTGCTTAATTGCACAATTACATCAAAAGCCCCAAATTTCGACATACAATTTCCTGCAAATTGATCCTGATTGTGACCAATGTCACCCAATTTTGCCAATTTTGCTCAAAAATTGAGCAATTGGGCACCTGTACCTGCTCAATTGTTGATTGTACTTGCTCAATTGCAAGTCCCAAAAAAAATTGAAGCAAAATACCTTGTAATTTTCTGATTTTTCTCTGATTTGCAGGCGAATTTGGTGCTGATGCTTGATGCTGATGCTGATGCTGATGCTGATGCTCCTGCAGCTGTGCAGGTAGGGACGGCTGGGTGACAAACTCCTGGTTTACCCTCTGCTGAAGAGCTTCAAGAGATTCCAAAAAAACCCCAGCTTCGCTACTGTTAAAAGCGAGCAAAAGAGGCAAAGGAGTAAGGAGATGAAACCCACTCGTGCTGTTGACGTCCGCCAGCTACGCTCCTACCAGTGAACGAAACAAGCTGCCATGAAAGGGTTTGGATGTGTGAGGTCTGCGAGCAGGCTACGGCGGTAGTAACCTGCAAAGCCGATGCCGCTTCTCTATGCTTCGCCTGTGACGCAGACATCCACTGTGCTAACCCTCTGGCCAGCAGACATGAAAGAGTCCCTGTCCTGCCCTTCTACGAGTCCCCTGGCCTCATCAAGCTCAACGCTATCGCTTGCGTATATTACTCGCTCACGTCGTGTTCGCCTGGCTGCTTAGCCTCTACACGCGACTTGGACTGGCTTTCACTTTGCTTCGCCGTGCGCCTTCTACATAGCTGTCGCCGACGCTTAACGCCCGCCTCACGTATTCGCTTAGCGCTGTGCGCTTCGCTCGTTGCCTCAGCCACGCTACACGCTGCCTTGTGGTTATGCGCCTTGTGGAATGCTACACGTAGCTCGCTCCAAGGGGGTTTCAGCAGGCGACCAGTGTGACCCTCACAATCTCAGCCTCACACTTCACATTCAACTTCTGCACGCATTCTATAGACTGCAGAGCCGAGCTATGAAGGGCTGCCATGCGAGGAAGCAAGGAAAGAAACCCCCCTTGTCAACAGCGAAGCAGAGAAGGACACAATGAATAAACCTGCGGCTCGCCTTCGCAAGATGCTATCCCCAGCTTCATCAATGGAGAGAAGGGAGGGAGGGATCACTAAGGGCTCTGATACCAGTTGATGGGGAGAAAACAGCAATTAGGGTTAGAGTTCATTCATGGGAGACATACACAGAGAAGCAAGGGAGAGAGAGAGAGAGAGAGTTGTGGGGATAAGTCAACTCATGAGGCATGAGTGTGTGGCTCCCCTATCACACATGTATATTGCACTAGTACACATAGTGCACTTAGTACATTAAAAGTACTAAGTGTACTATGTACTATAACTTATGGGCTTGTACACACTATAAGGGTGGGCATAACGCCTTTACCCCAACATTTAGGACAGCTCCTATGCAATCACCACAAGCATCACATTCAACCACGAATGACTTGTGCAAGTTAGGAACAATCAATACTTGACCACATATGATCGCATGCTTGAGGAGTGGTAATCATAGCAAAATGCCTTATGAAACGCCTGTAGTACGAACATAATCCCAGAAAACTACGTACTTGATGTACGTTTTGCAATTCGGGCCAATTCCGAATGGTCTCTATCTTTGCAGGATCCATTGTAACTCCATCTTTGGATACAATATGACCCAGATAATGAATCTCTGAAAGGAAAAACTCACTTTTCTTGGCATTGACGAAAAGTTTATGCTTCCGCAACTCTTCGAACACTGTGACCAAATGAGTTCTGTGTTCCTGTTCATTCTTGGAGAAAACCAAGATATCATCAAAGAAGACTCCTGTAAACTTGCGATGGGGTCGGAATATCCTATCCATCATACGATTAAAAGTAGCAGGAGCATTGGTGAGACCAAAAGGCATTACCAAGAATTCATATAATCCGAAGGCTGTCCTGAATGCAGTCTTATGGACATCTTGTGGTACCACGCGTATCTGGTGATAACCACTCTTCAAATCAAGTCTGCTAAAACAAGCTGAGCCATCAAGCTTATCCAAGATATCATCAATACGTGGAATTGGAAATCTGTTCTTGATGGTAAGCTTGTTCAAAGCTCTATAGTCCACACACATACGGAATGATCCGTCCTTCTTTTGAACAAGAAGCACAGGAGAGCAGTAAGTTGAGGAACTGGGCTGAACCAAACCTTTCTCTAAAAGCTCGTTTACCTGCTTCATAATTTCTTCTTGTTGTGCTGCACTCACTCGGTATGTGGGTTTGTTAGGAGGAGAACTACCTGGCACAAGATCTATACGATGATCTTCGGGCCTTTGGGGAGGTAATTCACCTGGCAACGAGTCAGCAAAACAGTCGTTGAATGCATTAAGAAAATTCAGCCTATCATTAGACATAGCATCCACATTTTGTTGATTTGGCACAAGACTATCACGCACAAAAACCAAGTACGTAGAAAGAACCTCTTTTTCATTGCTTTATTAATTTGGATGTGTGATACAAGTGGGATGGAATCCCCTTCTTTGCCAGCATCAATAAAATGCATGCGGCCTTTATGCATAAAAGAAATCATATTGGACTTGTAGTCTTTGCGGGGCTCAAGCCTATGATGCCACGGCTTGCCCAACAATACATCACATCCATTCAGTGGAGCAACTAAGAAATGCTCATTGTCAAGGTAGCCCTGAATATGGATACGCAACTTCCCTATCAAAGGGGTAACGTGCACCTCTTTACCAATAAATGCAGCTTCGGCTTCAATCTGAGGTCCCATGTTTTCAACCTCAATACCCAATGCAGCTGCCATTTGCATAGAGATGAAATTGTCAGTTGCACAGTCATCAAACATGAAGAGTGCGGGCTGATCCTTGATTTGCCCCCAAGCCTTGCAAACCATACGCTCTTTTGCATCATGACCTGTATTACCTTGCACATCAGGAACTGCATGTACATTAGCTTTGGTGTGCTTGTCCTTGTGCTTTGATTTGCGATCTGGGCATTGTCGGAACATGTGGTCTTTGCTACCACAAGAAAAGCATTTTCCATCCTTGGCATATTGCTCTCTTTGCTCCGGGGTTAAGCCGAATTTGTTCTTCCTTGGGCCCTGTTCTTTAGATGTGTTATTTTCAGCTTTACCACCCTTGTAAGGCTCCTGGAAGTTCTTTTTAGGTGGCTGTCCACCCTTTTGCTGATTTGGGACAGCCTTGTCCTTCCCCTTGGAACCTCCTTGATCCTGCTTGATCTTGAGTACCAATTGCTCCGTAGCAAGGGCAGAAGCTGTGAGTTGTTGCAACGTATGTTTCGGGTGCAATTCAATACCCGATCTATATGGTTGCAGTCCAGAACGAAACTTCCTCTTTCTTTCATCCTCAGTGATTTGCATGAAGGGAGTCACTTCCAGCAACACTTTCCAGAATTTGTTAACATACTGTTGCACACTTTCATTGTCTCTTTGTTCCAGCCTGTCCCACTTTTGAGTGAGAGTTTGCTCTGCATTGGGTGGCAAGAACTGAGCATAAAATCTATCCTTGAATTCCTTCCAAGTAGAAATGGGATCCTTGGTGATCTTTTCAGTGATCCACCAATGAGCAGCAGTCCCTTTCAAAAACATGCTAGCATGGCGCACCTTTGACTTTTCTGTGAAATCCTCATCGCTAAAAGCAATGTCGAACTGTGCCACAAATGCTAACACCTTAGAAGCATCATGCTCACCATGAAAAGCATCAAATTTAACAGATTTATCACCTGCTTTGAATTCCTTGAGCTTCCTGGCATGAGGCTCATGGTCTTCTCTTTTTCTTTTCCCCTTATCCAACGGGGCAGCCCTGTCTGCATGGGCTCCATGGGCCATCATAGAAGCTTCATGGGGCACGGTGGCATGTGCTCCACGAACTCGAAACTCAGATGCATGCGACTTACCTGCATATGGCATTGTCTCTCCATGAGACAACTTAGAAGGCAAAATTTTTCTGGAAGTAGACCTGTCACCATGAGATACATGTGTTGCATGCATGTGACTTTCATGCCCTCCATGAGCACTGGCATATATATATCTGTCAGGCTTAGTGCCTTGGGGAGAGGATGCATGACGAGAGGTGACTGTCACCTCTTCCTTTTGCATAAAAGATTTCAGCCTGTGGGATGCGGGATCTCCATGCTTCAAACGAGGTGGATTTCTGAATTTCAGCTCTCCGTCATCCCCCTCTTTGATATCACCTTTACGGAGGAGGTAGGCAAGTGCCAACTCCCTTGGTTTCTTGCCCACTTCACGAGCCATTGATTCAAAAGTTACATCTACCATAGCATCAGCCTTCCTGGCTTCAATAGCACTTTGTAGATGGGGATCTTCATGCAAAAACTTTAACTCTTGCTCTTGAGCCTGCAAAAGTTTTCTCATATGTTCCATTTCAGCCTTCATAGCATCAGGCTCTTGTTCAAGCATAACTGTCTTTCCTGGAGACAGTTGACCCTTGGATTCACTATCCATAACCCTTTCAAGGGGCTTGTGTCTTCCTCGCAGGGCATCAGACCCACGAGAGGCACTAGATGGACCCCTCGAATTTGGCACTTCCAAAGGGTTGCCTTGGCTGTCCATTGTGTTTTAAGTTTGCTAAAAGCGGGATGTCCGGTACACAAGTTCGTTTCCCCACTAGGAAGAGGGAAACAACCGTGCTCTGATACCAATGAAACCGATCCCGTCAAGTGGGAAAGACTCCGTTGGACACCCACACGCTTAATAGCACAACTTTAAAACCACAAATTTGAAATGGACAACTTAAAACAACTTGAAATTTAAATGAAATGAAATGGAGAGATGGACACCAGCACTGGGGCCGGAACGGGCCGACCCCCCCCTCAATATATGATATATTTATTGGGAGTATTTAATGAATACAATGCTCCATGGGTTCCAAGAACCAGATAATGTCCATGTACATATGAAAACAGTACCAAACAAATAGGCTCGAAGTCGAATTTCGATGTAGAAGCTCGAAGCAGAACGACCACTAGTGTGGTCCAATCTCTACGGTCCTGTGCTTTCACTGGACTCCGCGGAGAGCGCCTCACTGGTGTTCCGAGACCACGCACAAACAGGCGCTCTCGTACTAACGCCTGGCTCTCCCGATCTCAGCACCTTTGGACCGAGGTTCGCCAATATAGCTTGGACAACCCGGCACCGAACGGGTGTTGGCCGAGCGGGATGAATCCCTTATCAGATTTAAACATAAAATACTTTATTGAAATCTGAAATTCACTTACTTGAAGGTTGCAGATTACCATACCCGAGGTATTCGTGTGTGTAGCTACTTGAGTGGGATACCAAGTTGTAGCCACAACAGCTTGACGAGGAGGTTGAGAAGGAGCTTCCTGTGTAAGAGAGACACACAGCCTGTATGGTTGCCAGGCTACATGGAGAAGAGAAGACAGCTTGCAGCCACCGGCCTGTAGCGCATCGTTTGCGGGAGAGCACGCACACTTTGTGAACAGCCGCCTGCTGAAGAAAAGATGCGTTGCTACTGGAGAGGTGACCCACGATGGCCTGCAAAAAGGAACAAGCAGCGCAGCCAGCAGTGATTCTGTCGCCTGTAGGAGCAGAGGTAGCACGCTGAGTAGAAACAGTCGCCTCTGTGTGCTGCTGTAATGGCCTGGCTGCAGTATACAGTCGCCTGTGGGAGCAGCTGCAGCACTTCAGCGTCGCCTGGAGAGGTTAGGCGCAACAGTTGTCAGCAAAATACTGGCCTCTTCACACGAGACACCGGCCTGGCCTCAAGTGAACGAGACGCAAAAACTGGAGATGGACCAAATGGTCGGCCAATTGGTGACAGATCTTGTGTCCCAAGTAAATGATGCCTTGTCATAAAAAACTCACATTTACATTTACTTAACTTAGCATATAGTCGATTCTGTCTTAAAATAGATAAGACAATCGTGAGGTGTCTAACATGATCCTCAAGAGTACGACTATATATCAAAATATCATCTAGGAGCACCACCACAAATTTCCCCAAATGTTCACGAGAAAGATCGTTCATCATTTGCTGGAAAGTGGCTGGAGCATTGGTTAACCCAAAAGATAATACGAGAAACTCGTAATGGCCATACCTAGTCCGAAAGGCGGTTCTTTCGACATGCCTTTCATGAATACCTATCTGGTGATAGCCAGTACGTAAATCTATCTTCGTGAAATATTTCGCTCCTTCTAACCGGTCAATGAGGTCATCTGATCTAGGGAGAGGATAACGGTTCTTAATGGTCAGCTTATTCAATCTCTTGTAATCTATACACATTCTCCAAGTGTTGTCCTTCGTTCTCCTAAGCAACATAGGTGCACCCCAAGGTGATTTACTTGGACGGATCTAGCCCATCCTCAAATAATCTTCGAGTTATTTAGCCAACTCATCTTCCTCAGCTTGGCTCATTTTGTAAGGTGGAATACTGACAGGATGAGCACCAGGGATCAAGTCAATACGATGATCTACGGCCCGTTCAGGTGGTAAATTCGATGGCAGTTCCTTAGGAAATACATCTTGAAACGAATCAAGTATCTTCTGTAATTCCTTGCTTTCAAACACACTTAATTCATTTACATCCATGGAAGGGATGAGAAAGGAAGAAAGTGGAATCAATACACAATGGAAAGCGGTATACAAAGAAGAATCCGTTATATTTCCAAAATCAACTGTATTTACAAGAGGTCCCTGAGAGGGATGAATACAATCACCTAAAATACTATACTGGATGTCTCTATGCTGAAAAGAAAAAATATGACTAGACTAATCTATCTGCACTTGAAGAGTCTTAAACCACTCAATCCCTAATAACAAGTTTACATTTTCTAGGTGCATAACATAGCATTCCAAAGTATCTTTGTAGTCCTGAATCTGGATTGGAAGATCTCCACCTTTCGATCCCATACTTGCCTTCCCGCAGGTAGGCGTACCTCATAGATATGATCGTTGGGTGTCGTATCAAGACTCAATTTCTGCACAAGTTTATAGTTAACAAAGTTGTGTGAGCTGCTAGGGTCTAGAAGAATGTGAATTTTATGGCCATTCACTTCTCCATAAACTCGGAGAAGATCATGCAAGCCAATACTTTAGAGTTGAACAGACAATCAGAACATGCACTAGACCGAGAAAGTACAGTAACTGACGTACCTGTCAAAGACAACTGGTTAGCTGCCTTTGGCTTGGGTCCTGCGTTGGTCTTTGCGCCCTTTTACTTTGGGCACTCGTTACGCATGTGTCCTTTTTCTTCGCAGATAAAACATCCTCCTTCTTTCTTGAGCTTTAAAGCCCAAAGGAGTCGTTTCTTCTTCGCTGGTGTCGAACTTGAATGCTTTGAAGGTTGGTCCGAAGACTTTTCTTGAGTCGTGTTAGCCATAGGTGCAGAGAACTTTCTTTTATGCTTGTTCCTCTGCTCGGTAATGGGTTTTGACTTGGAAGAGACCATTGTATCATCATAGATACGAGTTGAATGAATGGCCTCGTCCAATGTTTTGCATTTGTTATTTTTAACTTGTAAACAGTATGAGTCTGGTAAACCAGCTACGAAGAATCCCAAAAGAGTAGTGGGATCTATCTTTGTAGCTTTCATCTGCAAGTCCCTAAACTTCTGGAGGTAGACCTCATAAGTGAGGTGCTGCGAGGTCATGGTCAAAGCTGAAAACCGGGCAACAACATCATAATCATCCTCTTTCTTGAGGAATTCCTTCTTGAAGACGTCTTCGAATTGTGCCCAAGTTGTTGGCCGAGGGTTGAGTTCCTTCCACCAAAGCAAAGCTTTGCCGGAGAGGAAACCTGCTGCTAACTCGATCTTTTTTCCATCATCATATGGATGAAACTGAAAATGGACCTGCCACTTATGTAGCCAAGTGTCCACGATCTCCTTGGTACGCTGCTTTTGCTCGCCCCTGAACGGTTCCGGAGTAATATTGGGGCCTAAAGCAGAGGCCAAGGTATCCATACCGGAAAGAGTAGAGAGGGTAGTGGTCAAGAGAGAGATGGAGTTCTGCAAGGCCTGCATCTGGGCAACAATTTGTGCCCGACGTTCCGAAGAAGAAGCTTCGATAGCTACTTTGAACTCTTGGAAATCTGATTTTGACACATAATCGTCAAAAAGATCGGCATCGGTATCTTCCGTAGCCGGCAAGCCTTCGCATTCGATAAGGGGCTCCAACTCCGATTCTCGGGTCGACATCGTGAAGAGAGCAAGTGGAGAGAAAATTCGATCTTTGCACAATAAAATTGCAAGGGAACTTGAGAGCTTGAGAGCTTGAAAACTTGAGAGATGTGTGGCAAGAAGCTCACTTAAGGGGTTTATATAACTATCCCCAAAAGCTACTTGAGCTTTTGCTTTTGTTTAAAATATATATATATATATATATGTGTGTGTGTGTGTGTGTGTGTGTATGTAAGTGTGTATATATATGTATATATATATATATATGTGTGTGTGTGTGTATATATATGTGTATATATATGTATATACATGTGTATATATATACATATACATGTGTATATATATGGATATATATATTCTGTTTTCTAAAAAAAAAAAACACCTTTAAACCTTGGAGGAGGCTTTCAAACTTTAAAAAAAAATTTAAACTAAAAAAAAACGAAAGCAAGCCCAAATCGGTGAGTGCTTTTCTTGTTTTTTTTTCCTCTTCCCTCCTGGATTAACGTTGTCGGCTTGCCTGCTGGCGTCACCCGCGTTGCTGCCTTCGTCGATCGTGCTGCCAACGCTTTTGAATCAGCCGGCGCCGCCTGCTGTAAGGTGACCATGACTGCCGGTACGTCGCCTGCGCCTGCGTAGGCCTGGTCGGCTGCCGCTGGCCGCGTGCGTGGACATGGTTGCCTACACGCCTTTGCCTACACATTCGGGTAGCCCACGACCAGCACGAGCATGCGACCTAGCATAGTCAACCTACACCCTTTTCACGGGTTTCCTATGATGAAAAACAACATACTGAATCTGAAAAACAGCAGTATGCACAGAAAAACAGCAAGCTTTTTGAACACATACCTTTCTTCGACCTCATCTTCTCTACCTACCGACTTGCTCGTTCACGAGGCACGCTCTGATACCACTGTCAAATCCCCACCGGATCTCCTCGTGGAACGCTCCTGGTACGAGACTCGAAACCTGCAAACAAACAAACAACAAGGGGGTGCAGGCCTGACTCACATCCCAACCATGACAGCCGTGGGCAAGCCCACAGTCTTGGCTGTCCCCACAGAGCCACGAGCTGAGCTAACTAGGTTGACGTACCGACCAATCTTCTCCTCGCGACGTCCCATACCGCCACGAAGCTACCCTCGCGGGCCTCGAGATTGTTGCCGGCCTCGGCTACGTAAAGCAGGTGCATGTCTGTACTAGATCCAGGGTCCAAGACCATAGAGCTCTCACAAATCTTGCGAGACTCTATATGACTAATGACTAACCTTGGCCACCCTTTTGTAGGCTCTTGGCCGGTCATCGGGCGTCCACACTTGGGCGCCCGCTCGTCCATACTTGGGTGCCCGCTTAGTCTATCCCTAACTCAGCTCGCCAATGAGCCTGCCTAGCTCCAAGCTTCCCCAAACCTCGAAGCTAGTCTTGTGTGCGTGTAGCACACGGTAGATACACACTGTGCACATGACAGATCCCCACTCTCTCGACAGTCCCGGTGGACTGATAGTTGGACGGGAACAACTATGGCATCTGGAAGGTAATGATGGAGTCTTAGGATTTGGCTGATTTCATCATGGTTGGAGTTCCAAGGCTAGATTCGGAGGAGGAGGAACTTTCACGGTCAGGGAGCTCCGCCCAGGCACAGTTGTGGGATCGTGTCAATGCCCGTGTGCGTTCTTTCATCTTCCTCAATTGCACACTCCAAGTGATCAATCATATCAAACACATGACATTGGCTCGAGGGATTTGGTAGCACTTGGCGTCTTTGTACAATCGGGTATCGCCCATGAAGAGAATTTCCTTGGAAGTGTAGATGCTTGTGAAGAATCCTGCAAAGTCTTTGACGATGAGGGTTTCTAGAGATCAGTTTTGCAGATCCAAATTTGTATCTCTTTTGGGAACGTGGTATGGTCCCATTGATTATCCTCTATGTGGATGATCTTGTTCTCATTGGCAGTCATGTGGAGCACATAGCTGTGACGAAGATTGTCTTGGGAGAGGAGTTTGAGATGGTGGATTTAGGCTTACTCCATTTCTTTTTAGGATTGGAGATTTTGCAGACCCAGAGGGGGTTCTTTGTTTCTCAACAGCGATATGTTCATGAGTTATTGGAGGCCTTTGGGATGGAGAACTGCAAGCCTATTTCACCTCCGATGGATCCGAATACCAAACTTACCGTACATGATCCTTGTGAGTAGGTTGATGCCTCTTTGTATCTGAAACTTGTCAGTTCATTGATTTGGTTGTTGAACACGAGATTGGACTTGAGTTTTATAGTGTGGCTGTTGAGCTCATTTATGCAGACACCTTTGAAGACTCATTGGGACGCACTGCGCAGGATTGCGGATCTTGTGGTATCTGGAGGATCTTGGACTCTTTTATGACACTTGAGGGGGATCAAAGGACCAAGTCAGACTCCAAGGTTGGAGTGACTCTGATTGGGGAGGAGATCGAGACACAAGGAGATCTACTTCAGGATACGGCTTTACCCTTGGCTCAGGAGCGATTTCTTGGAGTAGCAAGAAGCAACCAACTGTTGCGTTGTCTTCCATTGAGGCAGAGTATCGGGCTACTTGTGGTGCTACTTGCGAGGTGGTGTGGCTTAGGAGATTACTTGGCGAGATTGGGTTTCAACAGAAGGAACCCACGGTCATCCAGTGCGACAACTAGAGTTGTATAGCTATTGCTTGGAACCCGTTCTTCCATGCCTGGACCAAGCATATAGAGATACAACATTACTTTGTTCGAGAGAAGCTTTTGGCTGGTGACATCTTGCTAGTTTTTTGTTCGATAGAGGACAATGCGGCAGACCTCTTCTCTAAGCCTCTACCTCAGCAGATACTTCGTCAGCACTCTAGCTCACTGAGATTGGTTACACATCCAGGAGCTGAGAGGGGGTGTTAGCAGTCATCTCCTGTATGTACCATATTACAATGTAGGGAGTGAGGGCCAGTGATGTGGGTGTGCCCACCCGTATGAGGACTCCTTGATCATGTTCCTGATTTTTCCCATTTTTCCGGTAGCCTGTTTTGGGGGGGGGGGGGGGGGCTGTTTTTTTCCATGTCGGCTTGTAGCATTTGGTTGCTCGGGAGGGGCCCATCCAAATTGGGGCTGTCAGCCTGTTCTAGACAGGGTTGACTGCAGCCCGAGCCACATATATATTGGGGCTCTTGTCCTCCCACAGTTTTACACCGGATATACTTATACGCTTGTATATAGTAGAGTTCGACACCATCTCTCCTCTCTTGCTCTTCTGTAGTTTTCTGCTCTCTGATTGCTGTCCCATTTCCGTTGCACATTCCGATAGCCACGTCCCCATTGCCACACCACTAGTACCATGTCACTTGCGATGTCCAATTCTGCCTGTCGGCTGCTATTTGATGTCTAGCTTTGCCTTGCATACTGGTATTCTAATAAATATCAATAGCGATTAACGTGGGAATAAACAAGTGCTAGGTGGTTGAGTAAACTAGCACTGTATGTAGGCTTTAAATCAAGCGGTTCCAATGTGTGAACAACCGCTAGAATGTATAAGACTTCTGTGTGGGAATAGCCGCTTAGAAGGCATATGTGGTGGCATTATATTTAGCATATGCTTTAGAATATGTAATGCGGTCTCTCCTATAAAAAGGACCTATGTCTATAATGAATTAATGCTTTCCACTACATCTTGTACTCCCTCAATCCCTTTGAGCTTGCGTTGAATATCTTGTTGGTCATCATCTCTCTCTCTTCTCCCAACTAGCTGCGTGTTTGCACTCTAGGCATTTGTCAAGCATTTGTCAACATTTGGTATCAGAGCTTTTTGTAACATGTGGAAGCTCGGTGGAAGAATCGACAACCTCAATGCTCATAATTCAGCAATCGTTCACGACGAAGATAACGTACAACATAGAGAAAGATGTGGAGAGAGAGAGAGAGAGAGAGAGAGAGAGAGAGAGGAGTCGGACATAGTATTGGGTCCCGAATACCCTCTGTAGGGCTCCCACCACGAATGGTGTATTTGCTTTATTAGAATGATGCAAATCTGCAAATAAAATCTGGCTCTTGACGTGCACTCTTCACCTTGGCTGTAGGCTGTAGCACTCGCCTTCGCTATCCTGGCCCTTAGACTGTAGCAACCCCTTGTGAATAATGAGATACTTGGTGTGATATGCAGCGGAAGTCTTTGTATTGGAAGATCCTATCACACAAATGCTCACACCATACCCTGAGTTTCGTGAGTTTAGCAATCCACTTTAATACTTCAAACTTTAAAGAGAGATGAGAGAGAGATATATGAGAACTGTACACCAGATTGGGTCCCGAATTACCCACTGAAGGGCCCCCTATCCCGATAACGAGATAGTATTTGCTTTATTTCTTTAGAGAGAATGACTGTGGACTGTAGATAAGCCAAACGCAAGATCTCGGAGGATCGGAGAGTGGCTGATCTGTACACGGCTGTAGAAACACCTCGATGACCTGATCTTGAGCCTATGCACTCTTCCCAAGGGCATGAGGAAGGGCTGCACACCTGAGGCTGAGAATAGAAGAAGGTGGACTGTTCTACACTATGTTAGAATGCTGAAAACACTTATGAATGCTGTGTTACCTTCACCAGATGACTGCTGCATGTATGGATGATGCACAAAAGGCTGGACACTGCTGCAAACTGTTGATTCAGGGCTGGAAACTGCTGTGGACAGAAACGCAGACCTACAAGGATGCTGCTGGACTGAAACGCATGTGTGTTCTGATGCTGCAAACTGCTGCTGTACGGCTGGACAGAAACGCAGAGGAGCTGCTGTGCTGATTGTTGGCGTTGAACTGGGCTGGTTCGTATGCTGAATCAAGGCCTGAAGTGATGCTGAATCAGGGCTGATTGGATGCTGAAGGTAGGCGCCTAGGGCTGACTGAAGCAAGGGGTTCTCAAGGGGCTGGAGAAGCAAGCTTATGAGCTCCAAGGGCTGTGCTTCAAAAGGGCATCAAACACCAATGTACTGTGCCTTATACACCGCAACAGAATGGTGTAGTTGAAAGGAAAAATAGATCTCTCATGGAGATGGCAAGATGCATGGTGAAAGCACAAAAGTTGCCTCACAAATTTTGGATGGAAGCTATAATGTGTGCAGCTCATGTGTTGAACAGGTGTCCAACAAAAGCTTTGAAAACCATAACACCATTTGAGGCTTGGTATAGCCGAAAGCCAACAGTGGATTATATGCGTACATTTGGGTGTTTGGCATATGCACATATGCGAGAACAACTCCGAACAAAGCTAGATGACAAAGCAATTAAATGCATTTTTGTGGGCTACAGCAATGAGAGCAAAGGATACCGTCTATAATCCAACTACACGAAGGATTTTTGTCAGTAGAGATGTGGTATTTGCTGAAAATTCAGAACAGCCCATGTACAGCTTGTATAAAAGCAATGATACAGGCATACAGGACATGTTTGATGGACTTTTACCCATTGCAATTAGGGGGGATTCAGACCTGCCAGCCCCTACACAAGAAAATCCACATGTAGAACATGTGGACCAGCCAGCCATTCAGCCCTCTTCTATGGAAGAAGTGGAAGATCTTGTCAGGGAAGAGCAAACAACCATAGACACAGCCAAGTCAGTGCCAAGATGGTTGCTGAAAACTTTACAAGAAAGCAAACTTGTAGCTCCACTCACATGTAGAACAAGGGCTAGTTCCAGCCATGCTTTGAATGTACATCGTGGGGAGTCTGCATTCGCAATGGGTGGTCTCTTTGATTCAGAAGAGCCTTCTTCTTATGAAGTAGCACATGAGAATGAGCATTGGTTGCAAGCTATGCAAGCTGAAATTTCTTCTATCATGAAGAACAATACATGGGATCTTGTGGAATTGCCTAAAGGCAAGCATGTAATTGGAACAAAGTGGGTGTACAAAGTCAAAAGAAAGTTTGATGGTACTATTGACAGGTACAAAGCAAGACTTGTGGCTAAAGGCTACTCCCAGAAAAAGGGAATAGATTATGAAGAGACTTTTGCTCCTACTTCGAGAATGACCACAATAAGATCAGTGATTGCATTGGCTGCCCATAAAGGATGGAAAGTGCATCAATTGGATATCAAAACTGCATTCTTAAATGGGGATTTACAGGAGGAAGTATATGTAAATCAGCCCATTGGTTTTGTAGTTCCTGGTGAGGAACATAAAGTATGCAGGTTGCACAAAGCATTGTATGGGTTAAAGCAAGCTCCAAGAGCTTGGTATGATAAGATACATGCTCATCTAACTAGCCAAGGTTATGAGAATAGTCCAGCTGAAAGCACATTGTATGTGAAGAAAACCGATGCCGATATTCTCATAGTCATCTTGTATGTAGATGACATGCTCATTACAGGTACAAGCAAAGCACAAATTTCAGATTTCAAAGCTGAATTTGATATGTCAGATTTGGGGCCTTTACACTACTATCTCGGCATATAGTTTATGCATACAGATGATGGCATTGTTATGTAGCAAACTAAGTACATAAAAAGTTTGCTAAAAAGGTTTCACATGGATGAATGTAAGCCCATTTCTACTCCGGTAGAACCAGGTGTACGGCTTACTATGCATGATATTGGAGAGCCTTTTGAGGCCGGCATTTACAGCCAGGCAGTGGGATGCCTCATTTACTTGTGTAACACGAGGCCAGACATATCTTTTGGAGTGTCTTTGTTGAGCAAATTCATGCACAACCCAGGCACAAAGCATTGGCAAGCAGTCAAACGCATTTTTCGATAGCTTAAGGGTACCCTGGATCTTGGTTTGTTCTATCCCAAGGTGGGCAGCTTGCAGCTTTATGCATACAGTGATTCAGATTGGGCTGGTGATTATGATACCAGACAATCCACCAGTGGGAATTGTTTTTTTCTTGGCAGTTCATGCATATCTTGGTTGAGTAAAAAGTAACCCACTGTTGCTACATCTACTTGTGAGGCTGAGTACAGGGCAGTCTTTACAGCTACAGTAGATTGTGTATGGTTGAGGAGACTATTGGCTGATCTTCATGAGTGTCAGCAGACACCCACCACCATTCTCACTGATAGCCAGAGTGCTATGGCCGTGGCACGAAATCCAGTATTTCATGCACGTACCAAGCACATAGAGATTCATTATCACTATGTCAGAGAGAGGCTACATGCAGGGGAGATCAGTTTATCTTATTGCCCTACACAGGATAATGTTGCAGATCTATTCACAAAGGCTTTACCTCGAGAAAAGTTTGAAGCTTTCCGCAAAGCTTTGGGCTTACTCTCATACAGAGAGTGATCTGCTACCTTGTACAGGTTCACACTTCCACTACAGGGGGGATTTGTAGGCATATGCTCACTTATGGTAGTGCTATGTGTGAATAGGGCTTAACCAAGGGCACTTTTCCCAATGTGGTTTTTCCCCTTGGACATCAAGTGTGAAAGGACACTCTAACATATAATATTTTGTACTTCTATATTATATGGATGTGGCACACATGCAAGAGTAGACTTGCATTTTGTGGATACCACGCTTTTGGCTCTCCTCTCTCTCTCATTTTTGTGTGTGAGCTTCTCTACCCTGCACCTAACCCTAATGTGCAGGTTTATGTGTGTGAGTGTGTGAGTCCAACACCCAACACCTAAGAAGCATCCCTCCAAGTTGGACTCAAAGTCTCAGCGTATGATTTATCTTGGATATAGTTACGTGTCCAAGGCATCTTGTCTTGATGATCATCAAGCCGGCAAAAAAATTGTGAGTCGTGATGTGGTGTTTGATGAGACTCTTGCATCTTCTGAGGGGGGTGGTGAGCTGCTTCTTCCTACGTCTCCTTCTCCTTCTCCTCCTTCTTCCCCCCTTGCTTTTGTTACACCTCTAGTTGTGGATTATCAGTCAGATGATGATGACTCTGCTCCTCCTCTGGCGAGCTCGAGGAGACGAGTGCTTGGATGGTATTTTCAGACGGTTTGTAATTCTGGGTTGCGAGAGCTTCCTTCTGCTCCTCCTCCTGGTTCTCTCAGGCGATCTTCCAGAGTTATTGGGAAACAAATTCATGAGGGCAACGTTTTTGTTAACTATGCTCTTATGTCCTCTATTATTCATGGTCCTTTTAATCCCACTTCTGAGGATGAGGCTCTTTCACATGAGCCTTGGCGTCGTGCTATGTAGGTAAAGTTGGATGCTATTGAATGGAATGGCACTTAGATTTTGGTGCCTAGGCCACAATAGCGTAAGGTGATTGGTGTGTGATGGATCTTCAAAACGAAGTATTGAGTTGATGGCAGCTTGGACAAGCACAAGGTGAGGTTGGTTGCCAAGGGCTATGCTCAGTGCCCTGGAGTTGACTTTGATGAGACCTTCACTCCAACGGCCTGGATGACTACCATTCGAACCGTTCTTACTCTTGCAAGATATCATAAATGGCCGGTATTCCAGATGGACGTCAAGTCAGCTTTCCTAATTGGAGAGCTTAAACAGGAAGTGTATGTTGAGCAACCGTCGGGATTTGAGGTTCCAGGTAGACAGGATCAGGTGTATCGGCTGAAGAAAGCTTTTATAGTCTGAAGCGCTTGCCCACTTGCTTGAGTCTTTACTACATGATCCTTAAGTATATCCAATGGCCATCTTTGACTTATTTGCCTGTCTGGTGTAAGCCTCTTGAGCTTTGGTAAGGCGCTCTTTGAGTGACTCAATGATGGCTGAAAATATTTCTGATGTCTTGTTGGCTTCCAAGGAAGGACAAATCATCTGAGTGACAAGAAATGAAAATCTTCGACCAAAGGCTGTCTCATAAGGAGTTTTGCCAACACTCTCTGAGTGTGTGTCATTGAGAATCGCCTGCACCAAAGGGAGATGAAGCTCCCACTTAGACTGTTGATCATGGCAGTACGCTTTAAGCACATGGAAAGCCATCTGGTTGTCAATATTTGTTTGGCCATCATTCTGAGGATGGAATGCACTGGACAATTGCAATTTGGTACCAAAGTTGTCGAACAAAGCTCGCAAGAAGTGAGATGTATACTTTGGATCCCGATCTGAAGTAATGGTCTGCGAAAAACCACATATTGGATACCAATGTCAGAGAAAGAGCCGGGCTATATCTTCTGCTGTGGCCGTTTGTTTGCATTGTATAAGCATACAAATTTTACTGAATCTATCAACTATTGTCATACACTGAGTATTCCGAGATCCGGTAGACGCGAGAAGTGGCCCAATGAAATCCATCGAAATGTCGTGAAAATGGCCCTCAAGAATGGGCAACAATGGCTGAAGCAACCCTACCTGTTTGGTGTGAGGTACTCTCACTTTCTGACATATGGAACATGCGGAACATAGTTGTTTACATCCTTGCGCATCTTCGGCACATAGAATGATCTTTCTAACTTCTCCAAAGTATTGTTGATCTCGCGATGACCACCACCAAGTGAATCATGGGCATCATGGAGGAGTGCCTGTCTCTTCTCCCTGAGAACACATGGTCGACTCTTGTAAGAGAGCCAACCGTTCTGAATGGTATAATGACTTAGTTCTGAATAAAGGGCCATACTATAAGGAGTCCCAAATTCTGGGTAGTCTGCATACTGTGTATTCATACTATCTAAGTCTTTCCTTGTTTCTCCAACACAATGGACTCTTGTACTATCTGAATACTCTCTTTCTGATGAAGTCGTAATGACCTCGTTCTATTTGAAAGGCCGTCTTCGGGATATCGGCTTCGAAGATTCTGACTTGATGATAGCCAATTTTGAGGTTGATCTTTGTGAAGTACTTAGCACCGTTGAGTCTTTCGAGGATGACTCAGCTCGAGGTACCAGATCGATATGATGGTCTTCAGGACGAGAGGGTGGGGGTCTGGGTGGGAGATCATCTCGCAACATGATGTCTTGAAACTGCTGGAGGAGTCCTGTCATTTGTGACTCTAATGGAGTCTAGTGGATGTCGATATCTGTTGTGGGTGGACACTGGACATAGATCATCGCACACTCTACTCCCTTTTTGATAGCTCTACTAGCTTGGAGGTGGAAAATGAGTTGGGAAATGAGCAGAATACCTTAAATGCTCCGATCCCCGCGGATGATAGTGGGCTCAAGCAAACCTTTGACGGTCGTGAAGATGTCTTGCCTATATAATCAGGAATGGGTGCATACTGCCGGAACCACTGAATCCCTAGGATCATGTCGCACTTGAGGAGAGGCTAGAATGAAATCCCTATGAAACCGGGCCTTTTGGACTGTGAAGGTAATCTGTTGAGCTTTTTGGGAAATATGGGTACGCAGGGCGGGAGTGAAGCCGTCCACGTCAGGGTGCATTGGTAAGCCCAATGGGCATGACTACGAACTTGTAGTGACCACGCTTTGTCCGGAAAGGTGTTTTTGGGATGTCAGCTTCAAAAATGCGGACCTGATGGTAACCACTCTTGAGATCGATCTCAGTGAAAAATTTTGCACTGTCTAAACGCTCCAAAATGTACTCAATCCTTGGTATAGGAAACTTATTCTTAATGGTGAGTTTGTTTAATGCCCTGTAGTTGACACAAAGGCATATAGACTTGTCCTTCTTTTGGACAAATAGGATTGTTGCAGCAAATGGTGAGGAAGATGGCCGAACGAATCCGGCTCTTAGGAGCTCAAATAACTACTTTTCTAGCTCACCCTCTAAAGTCTTGTAAAGACGATAGGGTGCTAGGAAGGAGGTTTTGATTCAGGGACCAAATCGATATGATGGTCCTCAGGCCGAGAGGGGGGCATATTGGGTGGGAGATTGTCCCTAAGCATAATGTCCTGGTGTTGAGACAGGAGGTCCGCTAATCAATGCTCCTTCCGCTCCCTTGCGGATAGCTCATCGGGCTTGGAGATGAGAAATCAACGGGATGCCAAGAATTCTTCTATCCCCACGAATCATGACGGGCTCAGGAAAACTTTTACAGATAGTAAAAGTGTCCTGTCGCCAATCGGGAATAGGCTCATACTGACGAAACCACTGGATTTCTAAGATCATGTCACACCCCAAAAGAGGCGAGACAATGAAATCTCGTTGGAATGAGGCCTTTTGAACTATAAAGGAAAATTGTTGTGCCTTTTGAGAAATGTGGGTGTGGAGACTAAGTGTAAACCTGTCCACATCCAAATGATAGAGCACTAATGTACAGCTCATTTTGGTAGCCAACTGGGGAGAGATAGCGTCCTCAGAACTGCCCATGTCAAATAGGACTACAAACTGGCGGCCCTTGGCAGAGCCATAAGCTCGGATGAGGCTTTTCTTTGCAGCATCACTCTCACCCTTCTGCGTACATCGAATACCAAGGATGGCATAGTATGCATAGAAGGTAAAAGCTGAACTGCGTTGGTAGTAGTAGGTGGGGCTGGAGGAGCAAGAGTTGCTGTGGCAACTGTGGAAGAAGGTGGCTTGGAGGTTTGCTCCGTTTGCCATTTCTGACAATCCTTCTTACCATGCTCAATGATAGAAAAAACATATGTTCTAGATCTCCATGGGATACTGGTTCTGTGCTCGGAGTAGAGCTATGGTATCTGTAGGAGGAAGAGCATGGTCTTCTTTGGGAGAGACGTCTTCCTGTTGATGTGTACTCTTCTCTGTAGACATGTTATTGAAGTTGGTGGTCGTGTCGGAGTAAAGTATGACCATCCAAGGATGCTCTCACACTAGGATGTGGTGTGTGTGGACAAGCTGAATTTCATACCAACGTAACATGCAGCGGAATTATGCGTAGATCAAGGATCCTGTAACACACAGTCTCACACCGCCTTCTTTATCGTGAGTTTCGCGAGTCTTTAGCAATCCACTTTATCACTTCAAACTTTAAGAGATGAGAGAGCGAGAGAGAGATTTGTACACCTTATTGGGTCCCAAATTACCCACTGACGGGCCCCCTCCTATTGCTACGAGTATTTGCTTTATTATCTTTGAATAGAATGAATGTATGACTGACTTGGGACTGTAGATAAGCCAAACACAAGACCTTTGAACGACCAAGAGTCGTGCTGAACTATACCCGGCTGTAGAAGCACCAATGGGACTCAAAAGTAAAAACAATGAAAGAAAGCTAAATGATAAATCATAGAGCTTGCAATGCTCAATCGGAGGCTGGAGCGTGGACCAGCGTCATGATCATGGCTGCCTACATGATCATGCATAAGGTGGGCTCTCACTTTGTCTGACCTACTCGTCTGCCTATAGGGGCAAAGCTTGCAAGACCACTGGCGTGAACCTCCTCCACTTCCAGGACGGTTGGCATTAACCTCTTCCCACCATGACCAACCGTCGGTTCTTCTAGCACCACCACGACGTGCGGAGCCGACGGCTGCTTGTGAAGTAGATGCAGAGAGAGAGAGAGAGAGAGAGAGAGAGAGAGAGAGAGAGAGAGAGAGCTTAAGGCTTAAGTGGCAAGACCAAGCACCTTTGAGAGAGAGAGAGAGAGCTCTTAAGGCTTAAAAGTTAGGAGGCTAGAGCCTAGAGAAAGCTTGCGGGTTGAGAGAGAGAGAGAGAGAGAGAGCTTGCTGCGTAAGCCTTATAGGGCCTAGGCAGCTGGCCAAGAGTGAGAGAGTGGGAGAGAGAGAGAGAGAGGAGAGCTCAAGCCTTATAGGCGGCTCTAAGCACAATCCCCACGGGTGACGGCAGGCCACAGTGTTGGGTGGACAGACGCCAACGGGAGAAGACGGGCACAGCGACCAACGGGAGAAAACGGGCAGAAGCAACGGCGAAAAATGGCAGAAAAAACAGCGGGAAAAAAAGTGAAAAAATGGCGAAAAGACCAGTGAAAAAAAAGGCGAAAAAATAGAAAAAAAAAACGTTCCGGGCATCCCGTTCCAGACCCGTCCCCGACAAGAAGTGGCCGTTCCGCCATTCCCGGGATGCCATCCCCTGGTGACAAAGATGCCTGAGAGTTTCCCCCCGTCCCCTTTCCGTGTTGGAAGGATAGGTCGTTTCGGGACGGCGTTTCCGCGTCCCGGCCCTCCGTCCCCTCCGTCCCTTGTGACTATGTGCACCCCTCTTAGGGTGTTTGTACTAATCACTCATGTTTTGCGTTTAGGAGATCGGTGGTGTTGTAACAAAGAAGAGGAAGGGTGAAGGAGGAATTAGGACAATGAGTTAGACAAGGCAAGAGGAAAGGAAAGACTACTCACTTATTCCCAAGGTATAACACCGATACGATTACCTTTATGACCTAAAGATAAATGGATATGGTATGGGAGTGGACCATTGCTCCGTTTGCAAGGATCAAGGAATTTTTGTTTTGAAGTTTTTAGCAAAACATATTTCCTTTTTGGTTTGAAAGAAACTTGAAAATCAACATATCTATGCTTGGTAATAAAGGTTAGGGTTCTCTATGTGCTTGGGCATATGATGAAATGCTTTCAGTCGAAGAGCGACTCTTGATTTTTGACACTTTGTCGTTTAAGTTGATCAGCTAGCAAAGAAGGGGAACAAGTTTATTGAGCTTCCTTATGTTGTCAAAGGCATGGATGTATCATTCAGTGGAATACTCAGCTATATCGAGGCTGCTGCAGTTCAACAGCTGGCAACAAATGAATGCACCGCAGCAGACCTCTGCTTCTCTTTGCAGGTAACTTCATTTGTACCTCAGTGTCTCACTTAAAAAGACTTAAGGCAGTTTAATGACGAGGACTCGACCCAAAGTTTGTTTCATGCATAGGCAGCTCTCTAGTCTTGTCTTTAAAGTACTGTTTTGATTGTTAGTGGTGCTTTTCTTTTTCCTTTCAAAACAAGAATTTCACTTTTTGAAAGATTGAAAGCTTGCTTGAACTTTGAAGAGTAAGCAAAAGGTATCTTATCCTTGGAGCTTGGAAAGGTGAAGGCATCCATCTATTGATCACATGTACTGTCAGATGTTTTCATTTTATTTTTTCTTTCAGTTTTCCATGGCTCAGTATATCCACGGTACCATTGTATTACTTTTGGTCTCATAGGCCCTTGGGGTCTTCTGTAGACGTTAATATAACTTTCTTTCTTTCTTTCTTTCTCTCTTTCTTTCCCTCTCTTTCTTTGGTAGATGTTTTTGATATTCAGTTATTTATGGATCATATATACTCATTCTTAGTCTCATAGACCCTTTGGATCTTTCATAGACATTTAATGCTATCGTTCTTTCTTTCTTTCTCAGAGCTTGTGAATGTGTGCTGGCTATCTTGCCAAAAGTCAACAGGGCTGCAAGTTGAAGTCTTTTGCTGAACTAACTTCTTGGAGAAATTGCATGTTACCTTCCCTGGATTGCACTTGCTTGTTTACTGTATGGCTCTCCTGCTCCACCTGTGTGCAAATTCTGACTGTGGAGAAGGTACAATGTTTGACAGAATGTTAAGAGATTCCTATCTATTTGAATCCATTGTTTGAAAGTATTTTAGTTAAAAAAAACCAATACCATTTTGAGGACGACCTGTTACATCTTTGAGGATGGAAGTTGTGTGCAATGGTGCATGGGAGAGCTCACAGTTTTGGTGGAATGTGATAGACTAGCAAGACAATTGCTTGAACACAGGTATTACCCTGCCAAATGTTTGCCATCCCTGGCAGTGGACGAGCTGCAGGGCAAGCCCCATAAGTGAGTGGCTTTTTCTCTTGGGCAAACACCCTGGACAGTCTTCGTGAGAACTACAGGTCGGAGCAGAGTTGCGATCTTAGATGTTCATGCAAGCCAATGTCCCTGCACCAGATTATGACACACCTTCAGGAGCCAGATTGTACGTTATCGTTGCACACACCATGGATGAACATGGAGAATGCCCAGCAATAATTGACAATGCTCAATGAGAACCACAGGTCGGAGCAGAGTTGTGATCTTAGATGTCCATGGCAAGCCAATGTCCCTGCGCCAGATTATGACAAACCTTCAGGAGCCGGATTGCACGTTGTTGTCATTGCACACACCATGGATGAACATGGAGAATGCCCAGCAGTTGTTAGGAGGTAGTGATGCATACGATCTAACCCTTTATGAAGGTTTACGTTTTTGTATAGCATGCCACGTATGTGATATTGAGTTAGAGTGCCTTGTTTAATATGATATTTTTGGTTCCTGAGCATGGGTGAGTTGCTCAACCTATTAGACGAGCCGGGGCCAGCCCCACGAAGGGCAACTTCAAGGCAACCCCAGCCAATTCTGTCAGCCGGACACCCCCACTTTTTCCCAAGGAGGGATATGGTTTTGTGTGCAATTTGCTGACGAAACCATTCAAGCATGGTGTATCTATTGCTAAGGCCTAGGTAATAGATTTTGGAAGAAATTCCAGGCCCCCATCATCTTCTTCAGGCTTGATGCCATATAATCCAGAGACAAATATGCCTTTAGATCTGATTGATGCAGGTAAAGTGGAAGATAAATATTGGATTTTATCAAGGCAACATTCTATCATTTCTACACTAGTGTTTGTTTCAAACCCAGATTCAATGGAAACAAAAAAGAAGTACTATGAGAGAAGGATGGCAAGGATTGTTGTGAATTGCCAACGAAAGCCAGGTATTGAGATTTCAAAGATGGCAAATCTAGAATAGCGAAGTGTGATTGACATTGATCTAAAAACTTCTTTGGGCAATTTCATTTATATAATGTGAGGCCAAGGAGCATGAGGTCACATGAATGTGAGTAATCTAAACATTCCATTGGTGTATCTCTTATGACTTTCTTTTTACCATTGGAGTGGAATGGGGAAGAAGAGGAACCCATGACAATAAGCTAGTTTTTTGCTGACAGCTGTGCACATATAAGCTGCACAAATACCTATGGAATGTGCACCTGCCCTATTTCCCATGGTTTGCTCGGGTACTTTCATTGAGAAGGCCCTCCGTTTTTGCATAGCCTCAAAGGTGCTCCCATTGGCCATGAAGATGGTAAATGAGTTTATTCCACGTGGCTTAGATGGACTCAGAAGAATTGTGTAGTGGAAAACTAAGGAAGTTCATGTCACCAAGGCTCCTTGTAGGGAAGTTTGGGGTGTGTCTTTATTGCCCTTGCAACTGTACCCTAGGGGATACAATAGGTGCTTAGGTGATCTTGGGTGTACAGACAGAGGACCCTCTCCCATAGTTGCTGTGCTACTAGGGTTCACTGTAATTTCATGAGTATTCATAGAGCCTGAAATTTCTACTTTCTAGAACTTCAGAACGAGCATTTGTATTGAGCTTTTTGTGCTGATCATTCTAGTCTACTCTACCGTTATGCAGACATGTGTAGTTCGGCAGCAAAAGCACTCAATCTTACAGTCATTTGAACAAGAAGCTTACTTTCTACTAAGCCTTCAAAGAGTTTATCAAATTGTCTGCATTAGCGTCCCGAAGTATCACGGCCACCCTCTCGTAGATGCTAGTGAGGCCGCTAAGTGCAAGCATCACCATGGTCACCATCACCAACTGTCGTTTACTTGTTCTCAATAGGTTGTTAGGAGATTTACCAAACCTTCAAGATCGAGCCAAGCTCAAGAGCTTCACTTTCACACTCTGTCAAGTGGTCCTCTTGTGCCTGTCGCAAGGTTGTTAGAGGCGTTAGAGGCGTTTGGTACGAGGCGGGTATGGTACGCACCTCGAAAGACTCGTATTTTTTAGAGACGTTAGAGGCGTGTTAGAGGCGTCTGTTTTATATATATATATATATATATATATATATATATATATATATATATATATATATATATATATATATATATATATATAGATAGATATAGTGATAGATAGATATAATATATATAGTGAAAGTTGAGAGAGAGAGAGAGAGAGAGAGAGAGAGAGAGACTAGAGTGCTAGCTTGACCTTGATTTTAATGATGGAATCAACAATCTATCGTCCTCTTATGAAAACCCCTTTTGCTCTGGCTGGACTGCATCTTTCATCCAATCTTTTAACCGCAATACCAATATTATGGCTATGATTTTGTAGGATACATTTAAGAGGCTAATGGGCCCACCAATTGCCATTAGTTTGTTTATCCCCTCCTCTTTGTCCAACAATTTAACCACCCCTAGGTTAAGTGTTCATGCATTACTAATTATAGTCGTGGACCTTTGGGTACTTCAAACTTACCCACCCTGGGCTTTTTGTGCAGGAAACAGTGTTTGCCATGCTTGTGGAGATAACTGAAAGGGCAATGGCTCACTGTGAGAAGAAGGATGTTCTGATTGTTGGAGGTGTAGGCTGTAATATAAGGCTTCAAGAGATGATGCAAATTATGTGCAGTGAGCGAGGTGGCAATCTCTACTCTACTGATGATCGCTATTGCGTGGACAATGGTGCTATGATTGCTTATACTGGTCTACTTGCTTTTTCTCATGGAGTCACCACCCCAATGAATGACGCAACATTCACCCAACGCTTTAGGACCGATGAAGTTTACGCATTATGGAGAGAGAATTTCACCACAGCTTCTACAGGAAAAGAAGAGAACGGCATCACTGCGTAGTAATATAAGTTATCTAGGAGAAGCACGCTTTAGACACTTGTTATAACATGATAATGTTAGATTTGCAATGTAACTTATCCTCTCTATATTTTAATTCACACAATGAGGGTAATGATATCTTTGTAAGGCAGTTATGATGGCTACCATCCTCAATGGTACAAGGAATATCTAGCCTATTCCATGGCACAGAAGGCTTGAATGTTGAAGCCCTTTGGATGTTTTGTTTTACTGTAGGCTGCATTTGTGGATAGTTTGAGCACTTGGTTTGGAATAGAGATGATGCAGGCTGTCAAGGGCTATCTTTGTAATTATGACCCCATTGCTGAAAGTCAACCTTTTCAGAGGTCGTAAGCATTTTTTTTTTGATACATGTGTCTTCAGTTCAGCATTATGAATTCCTACCATGTCAAATTGGGACGGTTCTTTGTGTTTACATGAATGCAACTTCTCTAAAAGCCTCACTTGCCGTATCTTTTCTTTTTCCTATGATGTACATTCATGAGCTACTCGCTTAACATCTCTACACTACTATTCTCACTATTCTTGCCTTTGCCACAACATTCACGCACGAAAGAGTAAAAAACCATCTTTATTCCCATTTCAAATTGATTATATATATATATATATATTTTTTGTAAAGAGGGGACAATGTTATAGGTTGGTCACTTACATGATGAATACCTCTCTCTCTCTCTTCATCATGGTTTTAAAATTGAGCACCTGATCATTATATGTAAGGTGCATCCCTTTTGAAGGGTATAATAACTATGCACACCTTACCACACATCTCCTCTAATGAAAAAAAGAAAGCAATAACCATTTCTCTTTTTGGAAAAAAATTCTTAATGAAAATTCTACATGCATGCATGCATACACATACACTCGCACACATGCACTCACACGTGTACACATGCAAGCATACGTGCACAGTCATACACTTGTATATGCACACTAACAATTGTACATGCATGGAAAGTTACACGCATTGACGTGCATGCACACAAAATCAACATACCCAATCATCCACATGCACGTGCGTGCCAAATCTGCGCACGTGCACGACTACATACAGTTGTATGCTTGCACAAACGCACAAACATAGATGCACATACAAATACTCTCATACACTCATGCACATAGCCGTACACTTGCATATGCACATGTGCACACACGATTACACATGCATGCACATAGAATCAATACAATCAATCACCAACATGTATGTGCATTACACGTGCATTCGAATGCTTGCATACACACTTGCACTTACACTTACAATGCACGCATACACATACAAATATGTCTGCATGTATACTTGAGTGTACATGTGCACGCATGCACACACAAGCCACTAGTACAGTCAATCAACATGTACGTGCACTATGCACATGCATTCGTACGCTTACACACTTGCACTTACACATAGAAGCAATTTACACACACAAGCAATCAGTACAGTCAATCAACATGTATGTGCACTAAGCACATGCATTCGCACGCTTACACTTGCACTTACACATACAACACGCATACACATACAAATGCATATGCATGCACACACAAGCACACGTGCACATGCACATCTGCACAAGCACATAGGTGCACACTCTTGCATACGTGCACACACAATCTTCCGTGTGCACATAGAATATAATGGAGTGAGTAAAGTTGAGATTATGGGACAAATTATCATGGAAGCTACTTGCTAACCTTGATGTTTATACGGTTTAATCTTGCACCAAAAGGATGGGATAAACCTTCCATAGGTCTATGGTAGCCAAAGAATCCAAGAAATGACAATGGTGAAAATATCATAATGGTCATAAAAGGTCATAAGAGGGTATAAATAATGGTCCATAAGTTCCTTATATACTTAAGCCCGTGGCCATGGTCCTAGATCTCATCTTTAAAGTTGTTGCTTCATTACATACGCATACATGTGCATATACATAGGCACGCACACATAAGCACACATGGTGCATTGCGTACATGTGATTGGTTGACACATATAGTCTCAATGTGGGTAATTTATTACCTTCATGAAGGCTTTAATAGATAAGGGTGCACTCACACAGCCATGTACATGCACACACTATTGACACATAAAGCTACACATGCACGTACTTGCATACGCACGGACTTAGCACGCACACTCGACACACATGCATATATACACACACACACTTTAACTTATGTGCACACACAAACACACAAAATCGTTATATACTTGCACATGCACATAGAATCGACATATACATCATCACATCCATGTGTGCACACACCCACACGTGCGCACATGATGCACATATACATAGACATACACATGTATACAAACTGTTGCATGCTTGCATACACATTTGCACAACACACATACATACAAGTGCATGTAAACTCGAGCATGCACACGTATATGTATGCAAGCATACACATGCACACAAGTGCATATGCATGCATAGACATGTACATATGCACACGTACACTTACATACATGTGTATCCACACATAGCATAGATGCACACCCACACTCTTGCACACGGGCACACATAGACACGTGCATACAGACGCACACACACTCATGTATGCACACAAAATCGAATCACCCCCAATCACACGTGCGTGCGCACACCCATAGGTGCGTGCACATGATGCACATACACATTGATATGCTTGCAAACGTACAATACATGTGCATGCACACATATACACACACAAGTACACGTACACATGTAGACATGCACATGCACACGTGCACATGTATGCACGCATGTATCCGCACATGCATATAGATGCATAAACACAACCTCTTGCGTACCCGTACGTAGAGACACATACATGTATATACACATAAATGCATGCGTAATCATACATGGACATAAATTGTAATGAAGTCGGTTTGGGTGCACATGCAAATGGGGTATAATGGGGCCTAGGCATTTGGGCTTAGGGACATTTACATGTGTACTTTTAGAGTACCCTATATGAGGCATAGGGCTCATGGACATTGTACCCTTTTTTATATCATATTCACTCTATAGACATTCATGTCTTCTTGGTGCTCATGCCCAAGCTTTCATGGCCTTCTTGGCTATTGCCCTAGGATTGTGACCTACACCTATGTTGTCACTCCATGCTATCAGAGCCTTTGTCTTAGGTCCTTGCTTAGGGAGTGATTAGTGTTAATAATTTTCAAAATTTATTTTCACATAGTTTTCAGATTTGCTAATTTCTTGTTTGATAGGATTAGCAAAGAGATTTTTGTTAATCATTTTTGAATTTGTATTAAACACTATTTTTTGAACCCTAAGCCAATTTACTGTTTGATTCTTGAACTTCTTGATCTTCTTGATCTTGATTTTCTTGATCTTGATTTTAAAATTAGGGTTTATAGAGATTTTTGCAACCAAAATTGAGAGATTTTCTTGCATTCTCCTGCTTAGAGAGCTTACAGTTCCAATTAATAATCTATTAAGCCTTTATTTTTCAAAATCTTGGAGTTCTTGGAGCAGATTTAAAAGAAGCTTGGTTTCTTAAGCAGTTTTGTAGAAAATTTCATTGCAATTTCAAAGACTAGTGCAGAATATTCAAATTACAAAGTTTATGTAGAGTACAGTTTGCTGTGTAGATATCAAGAAGGCTGTGCACTTTTTAGATTTCTGTGCAAATTATTGTGCAGAGTGCAGATTGCTGTGTAGAACAGAGTTCTTGTGCAAATTATTATAACAGTTGTAGATTCTGTGCAGAAAATTGAAGATTACTCCAGTTCATTGAAGTCTGTGCAGTTTCTTGAAGTTTATTGTGCTGAAATCAAATCTTGACACAAAAACCAAAACAATAAGTGGTTTTTGATCAAATCCTTTTGATCTTGATATTTTCTTGCAAAGAAGGCAGACAAAGATTACAAATCTATTGAAATCTACACACAGATTAGCATAAATCTCAATGTATTAGAAGTAAAGGAAGCAAGAAAAGTGTTGAGAAAACATTGTTTACAATATTTTAGCACATTGCCACCAAGAAGATGTATAGCATGTTGTTCTATTACAGATCTGAGCATTAGTATTATGTAGAAAGTATACTGATAATTAGTTGATGCAAAAGTATACAAGTGTTACAATTTCGAGTGCAAGAATCCAAAAGGTTTGTTGATTAACACTGTGTTTGCAAGTATGGCCTTGTTGGGAATTGAACCCAGTTCATTGGTGTGAGCCAGTGTGCCCCATACACCACAAGGTTCTCCTAGCTTGCATACAAGGTTCCTTGAGAGTGATGATCTTCATCGTCGTCGACATCACTATGTTTCCATCTGAGACCCTGATCGTGCGATGTCTACTCATATCCTATCCTTCTGGTGTCATTGTCGTTATCTTGATTTGCCATTTCAGGTGAGGAGTTACATATCATTTGCCGAGTTCATACATACATTTGGCACATCGCGGCTTCGACTTCCTCTAGATCCTTCTTCATCGACATCATGCTATGATGACACATCATATTCATGTCACATATGGATGTTTGAGCTTCAGATGTTATTACCTAGCCAGTGTAGACATTTATTTGATGAGGAGGATGTTTGTGCTAGTAAATGGTCTAGATGTTCTACACATGGTGATTTTGTTGAGGATCCATGTGGATATCTTTACATGGATGGTTCGGCATATTGATTGCATGGGAGGATGTATGTGGGGATTTGATTGTGAGCAAAGATGACTATATACCTGAAGATGGGCATCATTATGACATGCATTCAGCTGGATAGTGATGATGATCATCATGTTGATGATGATATTGATGTTAATACTTGTACACATGGTCATGTTCATACACATACATGTGATGACATTGATGTATCACACCCACATACCTATGATGATATATCATGCACACACACACACACATGATGATATTGATGTATCACACACGCATATACATGATGATAGTGATACACGTGCACATGATGCCACTGACACATGTACATGATGATGATGTATGTGATAGTGATGGTGAGAGTGATGTGTGGGAGGTAGATCATATGGGCATGATCTTGATGGGAGGGATGGCAGCGAGCACATCGAGCATTACGAGCATCATAGAGCTACCTATCTCTATTCCTAGTGATCATAGGGATACATTAGATGACCATAGTGATGCATTACATGATCTTGATGGGCATTTGACTAGTCATGATCATTCGGCTAGTCATACATCTTAAGTCACACATGGGATTGACACTTCACATGTCGTTTGTGAGCACATCATAGAACATGAGGAGCATAGACCCGAGGTTCTAGTATTAGTAGATGTGTTAGGCTACTCCTCTAGATTTGTTACATGTGGAGAGATGTCGGATGCGACCACTACTCCTAGTTTCCATAGCATTCCTGGCAACATTCGAGTGGATTGAGGTGTGGTGATTGAGCAGTCAAGGATAGTGCATGAGAGTAGTGATGAGTTCATAGAGGTGAGACATCGTAGGAGTATGCATATTGATCATATTTCTAGCATATCCTATGACATTGACTTTGAGAGTTTTACAGTTGATGTAGGTATTTGCTTAGATCCAGTACTATTGGAGATTGATCTATCATGGGATTTAGGTCATATAGGGACACCAATGATGGAGTTGGTCTATACCTTTGGGGATGACCTTAGTGACCTTGGAGATTCCATTGATAGTAAGCTGATTGATACCACTTATACCTCTTGTGTAGACACTTGGTAAGTGCTTAGTGAGATGATGATCTTTATGATAATCCAAATTTTGTTTTAGAGGGTCACATACATATAGAGTGTCATACACATGGAGATATTGTGCATGGGTCGGATCATACTCATACATACATAGATATGGTGGATCATGCTTTTGACTTCTTGAGTGTTGCTACATATGAACAGAGGCATGAGTTCACATTCGACTCTACATGAGGTCGACCCTGAGTCGTCATGTTCATTTGGCTCCTTTGGATGTCGACACGATCGTGTGTTCTTTGGAGTCAGGACATTTTTCTTTGGATGCATTCTTTGCCATTTGAGGAGCATAGTTTGTGGATATGTGGCTTGACATTCAGGTGCATCTATAACATATTCTAGTCTTGGCATACATGATGATTCCACGACCACTTGACATTCTGGCCAGGAATTTTGAGCTTCTTAGGTGAATACCTTTCATGCTAGATTCACAGTGTGGTCATGATATGAGGATGAGCTGATGAGTTTTCCTTTTGACCCTGGTACTACTATCTCTTTGGAGAGTCGAGCTCTCCTTTTGATCCAGGAGCTACTACCATTCCAGCTTTGATGGTTCCAGGTGTATACCATACATATCCCTTTGATCCTGGAGGATACTCAACTAGATTCGTCATCAACATTGGTTCCTTATCTACTCCACTTGCACCAGATTATCATGGAGCCATTGCCTTGGATTTTGCATGCCTCGGATTTCCTTTTGATCCAGGAGGTTGCATATATAGCCTCATCATCGAACGGGAGTTCTCTATCCTTTCCATTTGACCCAGGGGGTCATATGATTCATGCATGGGTCTTTCGCTTCATTCAGTCATGGATGTGATTTTTCTTGGCTTTTGTACATAGCCACTTGTATATGTTTTTTTTTCTTTAGGCACGGCCACCCTTTGATTTCGAGGATGAAATCATTGTAGGAGGGAATGATTTGTAATGAAGTAGGTTTGGGTGCACATGCACAGGGGTAATGAGGCCTAGGCACTCGGGCTTAGGGACATTTACATGTGTACTTTTATAGTACCCTATATGAGACATAGTGCTCATGGGGTGGTCATGTCTTCTTGGTGCTCATGCCCAAGCTTCCATGGCCTTCTTGGCTATTTCCCTAGGATGGTGACTTACACCCATGTTGTCACTCCATGCTTTGAGTGGCCAACCCTAGTTTCTTGCATAAGTACGTGCAATTTTGTCAACACACGCAATCATATGGGTGCACATATAGAGTCGATACACACACTCTCAGTGTGAGGGTAACATGAGAGCCACCTTCATTAAGGTTTTAATACATAAAGGTGCGCTCGCATGGACATGTCCATGTACACACTATCGACACATAAAAGTATGCACACGTACACACGTGTGCACTCACAGAGTTGCACACACACTTGACACACATATACACATACACTTCTACGTGTATAAATAAACATGATCAACACACGCACAATCACACACACTTACACATGCACGTAGAATCGACACAAATGCATATGTGTGCATAGATACCCACCCATGCACATGATGTGTATATATATAAATACATAGGCATGTATACACACACTTATATACTTACAAGTGTGTGTGCACGTGCACACACACACACACACACACACAACATACATAGGCATACTGTCACATCACACCCTCACCATAACCATGTGAGAGAGGAGAGGAGGAAGACTTGGCATATATACACACACTTATATACTTACAAGTGCGTGTGCACGTGCACACACACACACACACACACACACACACACACACACACACACACACAACATACATAGGCATACTGTCACATCACACCCTCACCATAACCATGTGAGAGAGGAGAGGAGGAAGACTTGGCTCATATTCACCACCCAACCATAGAGATAATGTGTGTATGCCCACACACACTCACCTAGTTATGTGTAGGTCTACATGTACACTACATGTACACAGTAGCCAGTCATCCGATTGCTTGATCAACAACCCCACTACAGCGGTTGTGGCACTCCTAAACCGCACTACCGCTAGGCATCTCACCCCTAAACCACACTAGCTCCCACCGGTCATGCGCTCCAGGTCCCAGACTTCGATAGTGATCGAGCTGTGAGTGTATTACACACTACGTGACATTACCCCCCCTAAGAATATTTTTCGTTCATGAACGAAAACAAACTAGGGAAAAGTTTTGGTAAGCATTCTTAGTTGCTTCCATGTTGAGGCTTCCTCTAGCCTATCCTTCCACACTTATTAACAAGTGCCTATCGGTACACAATTTATCTTGTGTTTCAATTTTTGAACCCAATAATACTCTCTGGGTCATGTGGAAGTGATGATGGCTCCAAGAACTCAGCCAAAACTTAAGACAAACTATGTTGTCCTAATGGACTGTTCTTTGCAGTTTAATACCATGAAAACTGGATGCACTCAAGAGCTTTCCAGCAATTCAAGTATGTACGCTACGCTACCAACGTGTTGAACCCTCTCCTTATATAGCTCTAACACCATAGGAGAGATGTAGACTAGAATCCATACATTAACATGAATGGAGTAATCCAGTTAGTGTGAATGTTTGAATAGAAAAAAGCAAATTCCATCGGTGATAGGTATTCCTCCCAATTGGGTTGCTTTTTACTCCCATATGCATAAAGCATATGCTATAGCACTTGGTTGACTTTTTTTAATTTGACCATCAAACTCTAGATGGTCGATCGTACTCATACTTAAAGTAATATCTAGCTTTTTGAAGATTTCTCTTTAGAAGTGACTATTGAACTTCCTATCTCTGTCCAACTCTATATCTGTGGGTATGCCATATAGTTTGTAGAGATGTTCGATAAAGATCTTAGCAAGCTTGGATATTTTCACATCCTTTTAAGTTGGAAAAAACTTCGCATCTTAATCAACCTATTCATTTTTTCCTTGAAGAAGAGTTTTTTGTTTACAAAAACGATCAAGAAAGCTATAAGCAAGTTTTTGAATGCAAACCATATGGTCATCTATGTAGAACCTCCCTAAGAACTACGATAAGGGAAACATGAAGTACAACATGTATTTTCCTTAAGTACTACGACAAAGGAAACATATAGTGCTAGTGTTCTATTTGGAAACACTTAACCATAAGCGCTACTTGCAATGAAATACAAACCACTACTAAGGCATCGAATAACATCATGCCTTTGTATACCCGAGAAGTTCTCGAATCCTCAAAAGTTTCATGAGATGAATGTTCTCCAACATCAAAGGGATTTCTTTGCACGTTCTACGGCATCAAAGATATTTCTCTCTTGTGGTTAGAAACCACATCAAGTTCAATGCAAGTAGTTTGTGCAACTATTACAAGTCTTTAGCAAAGTATTATATAATGTGGTAAAATTCAATTGACATTACACGTAGTCTAGAGATAGCTACACTTTCCCCTCTCAAGCAAGTTCTTGCATTCTTCCAAGAACAATGTACACATCCTGCAACGAAGATGATGTCCACACTGACATTGTCTATCTGATCTATAGTGTCTACGTGTACTACTAAAAAATCAAGAGTAACGTGCAAGCAATGAGAATCATTGTTGATCAAATGATACCCATTCAACAACTATATCAATCTCTAACCTCTAAAGTTTAGTATCAAAATATGAGTCTTTCTAGGCCGTGATAGTAGCCTTAGCCTCAATTTTAGTGTGAATAAAAATAGCAGTCCTTCAAGAACTTGCCCAAATACTTTGTGGATCCACGTCAGTCATCTGTCTTTGAAGCCCAACCTGCGTGTCGGATACCAAGACGATGTCATCAGCATCTGCCATGATTGAGCATAGTATAAAAACACTTCCACCCCTACCCAAGTACACACTAAACACTCTTGGCAATTTGGCCACACCAAATTGACAAGTTTAGGGCTTTATCTAGAATATCAAGCACCTAAGGTTTGTGACTTTCCATAAAATTTGAGCTCATTGATAGTTAACACCCCATATCCATTACTACCACCTTTCGCTCTGATAAATTTATCACCCCCATTCAACACAAGGTCAATTGGGCATGAAGGGTCCACCCCTACCTTAGTACATAACCTAAGAGATTCGTTTAATCGCTTTGAATTAGGACGCACTTTTCTTCTTGTAGAAATCTCGACTAATCTCTTCGGATCAATACACCTTTCTGGTGAGGGAGATTATGATTGTTGGAAAGTGCGTGTGCATACAACAGTACCGTGCTTGAGTAAAAAAATGATCAAGATAACTGTTGGGGCAATATGTACTACCAGCAAAGCAAGATCAAGATTGTGTTGTGGAATCACTCTGGATTAACACCAATTTGTTATGATTTGTCTTTGATCTTTTCGAATCAACTCCAAACCTTGAGATTACTTATGAACCACTGTGTTCATCCCTAAACTCACCAGATATGTTAGGATACTCCACTAAGCTCTCTGACTTAGTATTCCTTTCTAACAAGCACAATTATGGTTTATAAAACACGTTGGATCTAATGATGATAAATAACCATGCTCGTCTGGAGTGAAGTACTTCTCACTTTAACCATGTAGTAGTAACCCCATCTCATACTGGTAATGGTTCACTCATTTCCTAGTGCCTTACAATTGGTAGATTCTACAAGGACAAGAACTTTGCAAAACTAAATAGCCCAAGCAAAATAAGAATTTACTTTCTTATTCATGAAAGTCATTCTATACTTCCATAATTTGTACAACAATAGCAACCAAACATGCACCAAAAATGAGCATGAGTGTTGGATATAGGTGAATCTACATTCCCTGAATGTTATAGGGCATCCCCCACATATAACAAAACCATCCAACAATACTAGTCTCACTACTCACAAATGGTTCTATAGCACTCTCAAATTAGAAACCATTTTGTTAGCACTAGTATCATGGCTATGCTACATAGAGCTTCTTTTGTTAGAGCACTAGTATCATGGCACTAATATTTTGTTAGCACTAGTATCATGGCTATGCTACACATAGAGCTTCTTTGAACTCTGTCATTGGATTTCATCCCCACCACAAAAGGCTGTCAAGTGAGTCTCAAAGCTCAATCTTGCCTCAAATTCTTGATCACTCTATGGATCAAGCGTACAACCAACCAAAGGGTCAACCTCTCTATATGAGCCTTGGTGTACCATACCACCAACACCACAATGACCTTCATGAACACTTGATGTCCCATAACATCAAATGAGCATGAAGCTCACTGTTGTGACACAAAAGTAGAATCTTTTCCTCTCCTTGAGAAATAGCTACAAAATCTCAAGCATATGGATGACTATGCACCCAAGCCTATGGGTGTTTCTAACTAGACAAACTATGCAACATCGTATATGATGCACAATTTGTTCCAAAGTTCAACATGGCTATAATTTTAAGAACTAGATCAAGTTCCACAGCCTTAAATATTCAATCTAGAGTATTTGTGAGAGAAATCTGATAAGGTCTCAATGCCCCACTACATAAACTAGCTACAATAATCAAGCCAAACTATGATCTTAAACACTAGCCACATAAGGTGAATGTACAACAAGACCTCTGCAAGAAGGCACTCCCATCCTATTGGGGACAAAAGGAGAAATGATATACTCCAAAGATAGGTAGAGTAGCTCCGTAATCTATTACAAGTCACGTTGAAAATTAGACAACTAACATCATCAACACCTAGGTTCCTCTATGTTCGGTAAACTCTGAACTCAAAGATTACTATGGACCTCACTCTAAGATTACTACCACTCTTAGAATCAGTTGATCTCTTCAGACCTAAACAAATTCATTTGCAAATAAATGTGAAGTAGATTTAGTCTTGAACACCACAGTCTGGCCACATAACTCAATTAAACTAGACCCAGGGACATTTCTTTGGCCAAATTAAACCCATCCAGGCACATTCTCTTGGCCAAACTTTGCAAAAAAAAAGCAATGTATAAAAACCAATTGACAAAAATATTAATTAAAATAAAGAGACTAAAAGCGCACTAGGATATCCATCCTTTCAATTTACGAAATCTATGTTCACATACACACAAAATTGTAATAAGTCACGAAAACTTTTTGGAGTAGACCTGTCACCCCCCCATAGAAGAGAAATTTGGCAATTCCAAAGTGCAAATGCCCACCCAAAGGTTCCGACCATTGTCGTGGATGCTGTAGGTGAGTTACGGCCGCCCGCTAAAATCTTTCTAGACTATGCCAAAAACTTGCACTTGCTCACTTGTATTTTCTCGGATACCCAAATGCACGCACATGGGAGGCAAGAATATTCAATTCCCACTCAAACCCTGCCAACACATGGCTACATGTGCATGTGTAGCAATAGCGCACACACACACACACACACACTTGCATGCATGTGTACATAGAGTTGACACACATAACCACACACACATAGTCGACACACGCACAGTCTTAGTGTGGGGGGTAGCATGAGCTGCCTTCATTAATGCTTTACTACATGACGTGCACTCACACAGACATGTGCACACACACTATCGACACATAAAGTCACACACACTCGCACATACGTGCACACTTAAAGTTGGTGTGCACATAGTTGACACACATAAGCACACGTATATACACAAACATAAGCACACGTATATACACAAACATGTCACACACACACAAGAATAGACAAGCACATAAGAGCCGACCCAACTGTTTCTGGCTGCCATTCACAAATCTGAGCATACCAGCGTGCTCCCAATTGCCAAAAACCCCCAAGTCTATGAGGAATTAGACCAGTTCGTTCACCAAACGTCTAATTTTGCTCGATTTGCCCATTTTTTCTCTTGTGACCTAATCGGCGATGGCGGCTGGAATGCTTGATGAAGTGAAGCATTGAGGTAGTAGCGGGCTATACCTAGGCCTTGACAACATGCTCCTTGAATGGCTTCAGCAATGGTGGACTATGTGGACTGCTATCAAACTTCCCATGGGGGCTAAAAGGTATGAAGGAGGGAGAGAAAGGTTTCATGGCTTTTGGGGTTAAGAACCTAATTAGAGTTAACAATAATTATCCTAGATATGGTAGTAGACATGGATAGATGAATAATTGCTCTTGTTAACATGTTAGAATTAAGGAGACATAAGCAAGATGATGGAGATCATTGTGTTAGCATTATAATAAACTAAGAGAGAGAGAGATTATTACTGATCACATGATAATCTAAGTAAATAGCATAATGACACAATGAGTAGGATAATGGAGGTGTGTCCTCATGTATTAGATGTGAGCCTCTTATATAGGCTGGAGTACAAGAGATTAGGGTAAGGTCAACCCTTAAACAAAACCCTAACAAAATCTTCAACAAGTGAGCACCCAATGTCTAGATCTGGGTGCAACCTTGATCCTTCTCCCACTTGTTCTAGGTGCCTAGAATATTCTCCCTTGGATACTACATTGACCATAGTTTACCAATTCTACTAAGGCTAATAGACCATTGAACCTTATGCCATTGTCCCCCCCAATGTCACATGGATGATATTTTGGTGTATTGTTTCAATAGTCTTGTGCCTGTTGGTCGGCTCCATAAACTCAAGCTCAAGATGTACTTGTGCTCGTGGTTGTCTTGCGTTTTCTCTAGTGCAAGTGTGTGCTGGTGTTCGTGTTGTTTCAACTCCTCCAAGGGCTTTGAGGTTTGTTTATTTGAGCTAAAGATAAGAACCATCATACAATTCAATCTCGGGGATAGTAAATGGCTTCTCGTTTTGGTGTTGGTGATGGTAGGATCTTGGGGATTGGAGGCTTGGGAAGACTCCTCTTGCAAGGGTTTCTCTTTTAGTATAACTGAGTGGGCGACTCTACGATTTCCACTAGAGGGATTGTACGGCTTGACATGGTAGGGTCCTAGTCCTTATGGTTAGTAACACCAAGCAAAAGCCAAAATTGAGTTTGGATGCTTGGTGTGACTATGAGAGCCAAACGTGGAGGCTCTTGAAGCCCCCTGGAACTGCACCTCCCCCCCGGACAAGGTCAACTTGATTGGGCCACAACTTTTGACTTCGAACTTCGATTGGGGTGTTTAAGTAGTATCTACAAAAAACAAGGAATCCAAATCTGTAATAAAGAGTGTGTAGAACTGGATTCTCTGTCAAAAGTTATTGCAGTTCAAGGGACTGTAACTTTTTAAGGGTTTCCCTTGTTTTTGTTTGACCCTATTTTGTACTAGCGCTGTAGCGCATTGCGATTGAAGAAAGTGAGGCTTAATTTGACCTATGGATAGGCCTAACTATGGTCAAGCCTCATACAAGGACTTGTTTAATATGGTTGAGTGGTTTGTGAGATAGAGCCAAACTTCAGCTTCTCCCATAAGAGGTTTTTACACTATCAAAGCGTGTCCGAGAGAGAAGTTTAAGTGCAGTCTTAGCTCACACTCCAGGTAACTTTTCATAGGATTGATGTGCTACATATAGTAAAAAACAACTATAATACACTCTCAGAGAATGCATCCTACTATTATAAACACATTAAAGAAATACAATACTACTATATATAGCATAAAATAGCTATATAGATATTTTAAATAATGCAACCCAGTTTTGAAAACACTATTTACAAACAAAGTACTATTGCTATATAGCAGAAAATAGCTATATAGCACTCTTAGAGATTGAAATCTAGCGTTATAAACAGAAACAAAGTATCACTATATAGCAGAATACAACTATATAGCACTTCCAGAAAGTGCATACAAAGCTATTTATGGTAATAAATTAGTATGCTATATAGCAATTTTTAGGCTTTTAGCTATTTAAAGTGTGAAATTATGTCTAATTTAAATTGATAATAAATTTTAAACTTTCTTTGGATGATGTAGACAAAGTTCAACGGTTGAGAAGCTGAAACTATGCTTTGTATGGAAACTCAAGGACAGAAACACTTGTTGCAAAGCTCATATGCAAATATTATACCTGAAGGAAGCCCTTAATTGTATAATATTAGAGAGCTTTAGATACCATGGCTTTGCATTATGCAAGTGTAGTGCACGTTGCAAGCTCTATTTCTTTGTAGGTTTTGGAGGAAAATCATGGCTTCATAGTCAACATTTAAAGGCGTCAATAAAATGTGGGAGTTTTGTTTGTGCCTCAAACCAGAAGACAACACTTATCATAAGTTGCCTTGCCTTATGGGTAAATGTAGTAGGTGTGTTGTGAAAAAGTTACAAATTTGTCACCCATGAGCACACAAAGAGCAATATATTATGTACCGTCAAGTTGTTTGAGTACATTGAGAATGTGACCAAGATAGGAAAGAGGACAAAGCACGTTGAGGTGTTGCACAAGGAGCTCCTTGTGTGTGAGGTATTGAAGACAATCAAACAACATACACAGAAGTTTATCATCTACAATTTCAGATACAAATGGCAACACAATCAGAGAAGTTTTGAACATGCATAGATCATTTCCTAGAAAATATGATTGTTTTGGTTGTGGATTTTGCAGAGAACTCAATCCAAGTGTAGAATGAGATTCAATCACAACATTGGCATACTGAGCAATGTACCATCTTAGTGCACATCTCGTATCGTAGTCACAAAAACAATGAAATAGCCAAAGAAATGCATTTCTACATCTCTAATGATACAACACATGACACATTATTTGTCCAACATTATTTCATACTCCATTTCCAATGGCTACAAGAAAAGGGGGTGACTTTTGCAAGGCATTGGGTATGGTCTAACGGTGCTGCATCACAATTTAAAGCATCCAAACCATTCTACTTTGTTTGGCAGGTATGAAGATTTCATTTTACATATGAAATAAATCCCTCTTACTTGGTCTATAAAATTTGATTCCAACCTGTTTTGATTGCTAGGTACATCAATATGACGAGTTGAAATGACGTTGAATTTCTTTGGCTCTGGACATGGTAAAGGTGAGCACGATGGTGCAGAAGTAGCAGTAAAGAGAGCTTTGTCACGATGAACATCTTTACTTTCTATTATTGTCACACCTATGTGGTGATGAAATTTTTGTGCCCTCCATACTCTTATGATGTCATCTGAGAGGCATACCTTTTATGATTTAGCATGATTGGTCATCCGATCACATTTATTTACAAAAGAAATCCCAAACTCTAAAGGGCATGCAAGACACATCCAATGGTGTGACAGAGACAGCTACCCATACCACCTCAATAAAAGTGTGCAAATTTACAAAAGAGCTAGAATCAATCTCAAAAGAAGAGCAACTACCTTGGGTGGCAAACTTAATCTCAAAAGAATTTTTTTCCACACAATATAGGAAGGACACCCTTTAGCATAAAACTCTACGCATAGAGCCCACGTATAGAGCTTTATACATAAAGCTATATGCATAGAGCCTTATGCATAAAGCTCTATGCATAGAGTCCTATACATAAAGCATGGGCATAGATACTTATGCATAAAACTCTACTATGCATAGAGTCTACGCATAGAGCTCTATACATAGCCCTATGCATAAAGCATGGTCATAGAGCCTACGCATAGAGCCTTATGCATAAAGCTCTATGCATATGGCCCTAGGTGTAGAGCCTACACATAGAGCCTATCCATAGAGCCTCTGCATAGAGCCTACAAGTAGAGCTCTATACATAAAGCTATGCACAGAGCTATGCATAGAGGTAAACCTAAGCTAAACCTAAATCCGGCACCTAAGGGTGCAATAAAGGTAGAGCTTGCATAAGCAACTAAAAGAAAAAGAGAGCTTATCTCTTTTTTGTGAAGTCAAGGAGAGGATTAGTGCAAGAGCTACAAAACAAAAGATTAAACAAAGTAATTAAACAATTAAACATAAGCTGTATGCAAGCCTATGCATAGAGCTTGCAAGAAGCCTATGCATAAAGCTTGCATAAATATGCATAGAGCTTGCAAGCCTATGTAGAAAGATTTATGCATAGAGCTTGCAAGCCTATGCATGCAAACCTATGCAAGCTTGCATAAGATCTTGCAAGCCTATCCAAGCCTATGCATAATCTTACAAGCTCTATGCATAAGCTTGCAAGAAGGCTATGCATAGAGCTTAAGCCTAAGGGTGCAATAAACAGAGAGAAAAGCATAAACGATTAAAAGAGTCTATGCATAAAGGTCTATGAATAGATCTTGCAAGAAGCCTATGCATAAAGCTTGCAAGAAGCATATGCATAGAGCTCTAAGTCTAAGGGTGCAATAAACGGAGAGAAAAGCATAAATGATGAAAAGAGGCTATGCATAAAGGTCTATGAATAGAGCTTGCAACAAGAAGCCTATGCATAAATCTCTATGTATAAAGTCTATGCATAGAGCTTGCAAGAAGCCTACACAAGATTTATGCAAGCTTGCAACAAGAAGCTCTATGCATAGAGATTGCAAGAAGGCTATGCATAGAGCTTGCAAGAAGCCTATGCAAGCTTTATGCAAGTTTGCAAGAAGACTATGCATAAGATTGCAAGCCTATGCGCATAGAGCTTGTTGCAAGAAGCCTATGCAAGCTTTATGATGCAAGCTTGCAAGAAGCTCTATGCAAGATTTATACATAAGCCTATGCAAGCTTTATACAAGCTTGCAAGAAGCCTATGCAAGTTTTATACATAAGCTTTATGCAAGCTTGCAAGAAACCTATGATGCAAGGTTTATGCAAGCTTGCAAGAAGCCTATGTATAAAGCTTGCAAGAAGCCTATGCACAGAGCTCTAAGCCTATGCATAGAGCTTGCAAGCCTAAACTAGACCTAAACGCAGCACCCAAGCGTGCAATAAACGTAGAGAAAACCATAAATGATTAAAAGAGCATACCTTCACCTCTTTTTTGTGAAGCCAAAGGAGAGGATTGGTGAAAGACTTACAAAACAAAAGATTAAACATAGTAATTAGTAGATTAAACATCTATGCATGCATTGGGAGCTCTATGCTAACCCTAAGGACATAAAACCATAAAAATACAAAAGCGTAAAAGCTCTATGCATGCATTGAGTGGTAGATCTATACATGCATTAGGAGATCTATGCATGCATTGAGAGCTCTATACAAACCCTATGGGCATAAAACCCTAAGAAATACAAAACCCTAAAAGCTCTATGCATGCATTGGGAGCTCTATGCATGCATAGAGAGCTCTCAACATACATAGAGACCAAAAAAAAATCACAAAACCCTGAAAGCATAAAACCTTAAAGAGCCCTAAAAACATAATAGAAAAGAGGGAGCTCTTACCTCAAGAAGCTAGAGTTTAGGGTTATTGACTTGAATTTATGCCTACAAAATAGAAACAAAAAGTTAAAAAGTATACTTCATTTTAACATATAAGAAAGCAAGATGAGAAGTGAAAGAGGAGAAGGAGAAGAGGAGAAAAACAAGGTGAGTTTCTTTAACCTAACCCTAATGCATAAATGATTAAAAGCTTGTGGTTTATGTTGCCCTAACCCTAGCTTCTACATAGAAAGCATAATAGAGAGATTTGATGGAGAGCTCTCCATCAAAGCCCTCTATTAGCACTTCTATGTAAAAGCTACGGTTAGGGCAAGGCAAAAAGAGGGGAGAAAGACAAAGAAAAGAGAGGGGAAGGAAAAGAAAAGCTCACATAAAGAGGAGCATGGTTGAAGCTTTCCATGAAAGCTTGGAAAACAAGAAAGGAATGATGCTTTCCACCATGAAGCTTGACAGAAAAGAAGAAAGGAATGAAGAATAAGAGAGGGAGAGAGCTTTGATGGAGGGAGAGGTTGAAGGACTTGGGTGGTAGAAAGAGCTGCTGCATTCGTCATCTTAGCATGTGCAACAAAGGGGATAGGTAGAAACAAATCGTGGTGGCACCAATTTAGGCAGGAATACCACTTTGCAAGTCGCTGATCAACAGTGATATTTCGCTACTATAAATGTTGCGTGGCAGCAAAACCCTGGGTAACTTTCCACCTGGCAGTTCTAAATAACTCGTCTTTTTATACTAATACATATTCATTTTTGGCCTGATTTTAGATGTCTAACAGTGATCAAGGACTGGATGTTGGTTCCGAATCATAGTTGAGAGAAAAAATATACCCAATGTTTCATGCTTGCACAAAGTGCATTGAGATATAGTATCATTATGTGTGTGAGCTAATTATGTGTGTGAGCTAATTATGTGTGGAGAGGTGGAACTTGTCTACTGCTCGAAAACAAAGAATTATGCAGATATTTTCACAAAGGCTTTGGGTAGAGATTTGTTAGAGAGCTATCTTCATTGACTTGGCATCATGGACCAAAGAGGTAGTTTACCTATGGGTGGGACATTAAGGGGGAGGGGGGTTGGAAAGCATTTGCTCAATGCGCTACCCTCATGATGTTTTTGTGGGTGATGGATGTGCTTTATTTTGTAAGGCCCCCTTTATTGAGTAGTAGTCATTGTTGTGAGCACTCGGGGACCTACAAATTCCCAATTTAGACATAGGATGGTGGCCAAGTCTGGCCAAATGGCTAGGAGATGGCTTATATAGAGTTGGCACTTTTCCACGTAGGATGCATGCTTGTGTAGGCTATGTGACCACATTAGTGAGTGTTGGATATCAAACCGAGGACACACTATTCTCGGGTTACGAGGCCTATTGTTTGAGAGTCCAAATAGTCTTAGATGGTTGTGGGAGCTATACATGATCCCTATGGGACTATGTTGTAGTCCAATATGGTCCCAATCAAATGATGTGGTCAGTTGGCCATTTTGAACCAAGTCGCGGGTTGGCTGGCGTCACTGACCTACATCCCTATCGACCCTTGGTCCTATATATAGACTCACTTGGTAGCCTTCATTCATCATCAAGTTCATTGTGTTCAAGCACTCTTGTAAAGAAAGACATCCTTTGCCTAGAGCTGTCTAGATTGTCATCAAAGCTCCTTACCTCTAGAGCACACGGGTGGGTAGATGCTCTCAGGTAGTATATAATCAAGTTTTTACAAGTAGTAATATTGTTTATCCTCCACTTCTTTCTAGAATTTAGTTGTGTTGTGTTGTGTTGATCTAGCTTCTACTATTGTGTATTCTTATAGGTTCATGGGATACCTATGAGCATGTGTTGGACTATGAGGAGCATAGGCCTAAGTGTCTTGTGTTAGATGCGTTAGGCTACTCTTCTAGGGTGTTCACATGTGGTGGCATCCATCATTTGTTCACTATTCCTAGTTCTCATAGGTTTCTGATAGCATTTGGTGGATATAGTTCATGCGTTTGAGTAGCCAAGGATTCTATATGAGGGTAGTGATGACTTTACTGAGGTGAGGCCCTGTAGGAGAGGTGAGCTTATGCACATGGATCTATGCACATGGATCTTGAGTGCTTGATATTTGATTTAGGTATTTTCTTAGATCTAATGATTATGGAGGTTGACCTATAAGGGGATATGAGTCATATATGGGCACCATTGATGGAGACATACCATGCCTATGATGGTGAATTTAGAGACTATGGAGCTTATGCACATGGATCTTGAGTGCTTGATATTTGATTTAGGTATTTTCTTAGATCTAATGATTATGGAGGTTGACCTATGAGGGGATATGGGTCATATATGGGCACCATTGATGGAGATAGACCATGCCTATAATGATGACTTTAGAGAGTATGAGGGCAACATGGTCGGTTACTTGATGGATGATACTACTTATCTCTCATGTGTGGTTACCTTATTAGCCTTTAGTGATGATGATCCTATTGATCATGCTTTTGCTTGCTTAGATGATCATTCATATATAGATGGTCTTACACATGAGGATATGTTACATGGTATGGATTATGCTCATACATATGATGATGCAATGGACCATGTTCAAGTGATGCTACATGGGCTAACAACATTGGTTCACATTTCTTCTTGCATGATACTGACTATGAGTCATGTTCATTTGTCTCCCATGGATGTCAACACAATCCTATATTCTTTGGAGCTGAGAAATTTATCTTTAGATGTATTATATGCCACTTGGGATGTATGGTACTTGATTATGTGGCATATCTTATAGATGCACATCTTGGTTTTGGGCTACACAGTGATTCATTTATGCTAGGATCACTTGACATTCTAGCCATGAGTGATGGGTTTATTTGGTGGTACCTTGGATACCACATTTACACTTTCCCTTGACCACTCGAGAGCTATTATTATATTGATTTTAGGGGCCTATGATGTGTACCTTGGCTATCCATTTAACTTGGGAGGATATATAGCTATCCATTTAGCTTGGGATGATATATAGCTAGCCTCATCATCGACGATGGTTTTCTACATTTTACTAGCCTCATCATCGAACGATGGTTTTCAACATTTTGCTAGCCTCATCATCAATGATGGTTCTCTACATTTTCCATTTGATCCAGTTCATGGAGCCATTATCTTGGACTTTGCATGGATTTTCTTTGATCTAGGTGGTTCCAAGGTTAGCCTTGTCTTCAATAGTGCTTTACCATCCTTTCCATTTCATCCCGAGGGCCATGTAACTTTGGCTCAATCCACGTTTTGGCACTTTGATCTTATTTTTGGCCCTAGCATCGATACCTAGTTGTGGGTCAATTTTTAGATTTTCTATGTAGCCTTTTGTATATGTTGTTTGTGCATGACCACTCTTCAATTTCGAGGAAATCATTGTAGGAGGGGATAGTTTGTAAGAAATTGATTTTAGGTGAACATACATATGGGGGCAATGGGCCTAGGCACATGAGTGCTTAGGACCATTCATATATGTGGGTACATGGACCTTGGGATTATAAAAAAGGCACCCCTAGGATCATTGTATCATCTTTTATATATTTTGACATATTATACATTATTACCTTTCTTAGAGCTCATGGCCCAAGATTTCATAGTTGATTCATGGCATACTTTACACGTCTAGGTGCTACTCTCTATGATAAGTGGGACATGTGTGTGTTGTGAGAGATGAGATGAGTGTTAAGGGGATCTAAGTGCTTTGGTCTACTTCTAAGGATGCAGACTTGAATGCTTGGATTACTGGTCTCATCTTGCCTATGAGTTTACATTGGATAGGACATGGGTTTATACTTATAATTAGTGATTACCACCTCTTTAAGAGATGGTTATTTTTAATATATAACTTAAAGTTTTGTCCCACTTTTTAAAGTTGTTGTTGTTAAACATTTTACTCATAAAACACCTTAACAAGGTTTGGCTCTTCATAATGATAGCGAGTCTCTACACCATCGCGGCAGTTGGTATAGACTCAACACTCTTAATATGATAAGATGAGTCTTATAATCTTTACACAAGACCCTTCTCAACTGTGGTAGGCTTGATTGTTGTATTACTTGAGATTATGTTAGGTTTGACTTCTTTATTCATGGATTCACTTTACCTTAAATTCATTAAAGAACCCCTTTATCAATGTATACCTTCCTAAATCATTGATAGTTTCATGTTATATATCTACATTGATTTACTTAATTATTTATCCCTATATCTTCTTGTAGAGTTATTCCCAACTTACTTGATGTTCATCATATATAACTAAACACTTAGCTCATATATTATTTCATATATAAATCATTATTTTCCACAAGCATTCAACTTTTATGAATCCTTTACATGGTTGTAAATTCTCTTGAGAATCTTCTTAAGAGTGGCATCTATGACATGTGAGAAGTCACTATAACTCATTATATCACTAACTCATTATAACTCATTATATCACTAACTCATTATAACTCATTATAACTAAATAATCACTCTAATGTAAGAGTTGAGATTAGTGTTATAATAAGTGGACTAGAGAGCCATGTAGTAGACTTACACTCACTCTTATTGCTTAGGGTGCATGTCTTTATAAAAAAAACTCATTAAGTGTTACATTTATGATATGTGGGACGTCACTATGACACATGGATTTCTAAACATCTGAATTTGGTTACTCATATAACCTTTTTTGTGTTTAGATGATGGTAATCGTATGGTGGTATATATTAGTTACTTCATTTCATTATTATGAGAATGTATTTTAAGCCCTTTAAAAATATTATTCTACCCTCTTAGATAATACGTGTAAGGTTCCTCCCTTTTAAAAATGGGAGAAACACTTAAGATAGTCCGCTAAGTCTTATCTTGGGAAAAAATTTCCTATTCATCGACACCTTGACCCTGTAGAGATTCAAGGATACGATTCATAGGTATGACCTAGCTCTATCCCGCAGGGGAAGCGTGATTTCCTAAACATCAAATCACCCATAAGGTAATTGATCAAAAATTGGGCAACTACTAGACTTGATGTCTAGAGACAACGCTTTTTTCCTCATCTTATGCAAGGCACAGCCGCTGACCTAGTTTTCTAGAATAGAGTTGCCCAAGAACCTAACTATCTAACGTAGGGCTTTCACTTAATCTATTGGAAAGCTACCCGACTAATCGGGTCCACCCATCCATAGGATGGTGCCGTCAGGGCATTCCATCCTCCCACTTTCCACCCTACTCACGCATCAATTTGTTTTCTAATTAATACTACCACACTGTTTAACATAAATAAGCATATTCCTTAATTAGGGCCCTTCTTCACAAGGTTCGTTATAACAGCCTTCTTACACAATACCATCATACCAAAGACAAGATGCAATTATATAAAAAGTTTATACATGAATCCATTTCCATACAAGCCAATCCGGCTCTCTTATTCTTATTCTGCCCCGATGATCTAGAATTCGCCTTCCAGCCTCTACATGCTGGGTGTAAGATTCCTCTCCCAACCCCTTTTTGATGTCTAGTATATTCCCCTGTAATCAATTCCTTTTCTAAAATATAAGAGATCTTGTTTGTGGCTGTTTTAACCTAGAGAGAGAAAATATTCTAGAGAGAGAATATTCAGATTTTGAATATTTTTGGATAGAAAAATATCTCTTATAATTCAGATGAGTTTCCCTGAAACTGAAATTTAAAAAGAATTTTCCAATGTGCAATTGGAATTAATTGGAAATAGGTATAAAGAACCTTAGCCTAAGGGTCTAGATTTTCAGAAATCTTTAGACTATGGTCCAATTAAGGTTTCTATGGGCCAATAGCATCAATCCATGTGTAGGGAGGAGATAAATCCAAATTGTAAAAAGAAAATACCCAAAAATGAGTAAATGCTCACATGAGGTGAAGAGTTGAAAATGTACAAGGTTTATTAGTAAAAAACTATGAGCAATATTAAAAATATGAGATATTTTGGGAATAAATGATTTTATTATGACACATATGTAAGGAAGGGGAGTCCCTTAAATGCTCACATAAGATGAAGAGTTGAAAATGTACAAGGTTTATTAGTAAAAAACTATGAGCAATATTAAAATGATTCCATTATGACACATATGTAAGGAAGGAGAGTTCTTTAAAGAAGGTGCATATTTTACATAAGATGAAGAGTTGAAAATGTAGAAGGTTTATTAGTAAAAAACTATGAGCAATATTAAAATGATTCCATTATGACACATATGTAAGGAAGGAGAGTTCTTTAAAGAAGGTGCATATTTCACATAAGATGAAGAGTTGAAAATGTACAAGGTTTATTAGTAAAAAACTATGAGCAATATTAAAATGATTCCATTATGACACATATGTAAGGAAGGGGAGTTCTTTAAAGGAGGTGCATATTTCCCTTAAATGATTTTATTATGATACATATGTAAGGAAGGGGAGTCCCTTAAATGCTCACATAAGATGAAGAGTTGAAAATGTACAAGGCTTATTAGTAAAAAACTATGAGCAATATTAAAATGATTCCATTATGACACATATGTAAGGAAGGGGAATTCTTTAAAGGAGGTGCATATTTCACATGCTTGAATGAGTTTTAAACTCATAAAAATTAAGATATTTCATCTCTCCTCTCTCCTCATTCAAGTCTAGTTCCAAAAAGTTAGCTTAATTGACCTAAAAATGGTCAAAAAGTGACCAAACTGACTTGGAAAATTCTAGAATCAGTTTGTTTTGTTAGGAGCTCAAATTTTCCTATAAATAGAAGCCTCCCCTTGTTGAAAAAAACATAGTGTCTTATGCTTTGTTACTCTACTCCTCCTAAGCCAAAATAGATAGTGTCTTATGCTTTGTTACTCTACTCCTCCTAAGCCAAAATAGATAGTGTCTTATGCTTTGTTACTCTACTCCATCTAAGCCAAAATATATAGTGTCTTATGCTATGTTACTCCACCTAAGCCAAGAACTGTGAATTCTTTAATAATTCACTAGTTTTTGACACTTCTCTCTTTCTTCAATCCCCATTGGTGGCTCCATCAACATACTAAACCAATTGATTGGTTGGGGGCCTCTACCGTGAATAAAGAATCAAGCAAATTATAAGGTAAGTATATTGAATTTTGATATTTCTATAATTACTCAATGATTCTCTCTTCTCAACCCCTCTCAAGCTTGAGAAGTTTAATTGGTATGGTTTTTTAAATGCTATTGAAGTTAATTGGTGAATAGTAGTGAAGAGTTACATAATTTAATAAATGCTATAGAAGTTAATTTCCATTTATGTTTAAATTCTAATGGTTTTTATGTAATTTCTCTCTCTCACTCAAGAAATGGTCATACTCATGACTCATTCTTAATCCAAATGAAGCTTTTCATAAAGCTTTTCCTTAATCAAGCTATGCTTGAGGCCAAATTAATGGCTTTTTGCTATGCTTTTAGTTTATGCACATTGATGATTCAATCCATTATGGATTGATGACCCAATTAGAGACCATTCTAATTATTTCCTTAATGATAAGCTTTATCCCTTAGAAAAAAATTGAGATTTATCAGTCATAGTAGCGGAGCTATGGCAAAATTTTTATAGAAATCACGCATAAAATAAATTCATTCAAAGCATAAAAAGAGGACTTCCTACCATATCCTAGGAACTATCATCCTAGATTAATTAAAAGAATATTATTATGCATGGAGATATGGATGTTTGCATGTAGATGTAGAGGTATGGATGTGAGTGTGAATGTGGAGGTGGATGTATGCATGTAGATATAGATGTGGATGTGGAGGTGGGTGGATGCATGTAGATGTAGATGTATAGGTGTAGGTGAGAATGGAGATGTGGATGTATACATGTAGATGTAGATGTATAGATGTAGATGTGAATAGAGATGTGGATGTATACTTGTAGATGTAGATGTATAGATGTAGATGTGGATGTGGAGGTGGGTGGATGCATGAAGATGTAGATGTATAGATGTAGATGAGAATGGAGATGTGGATGTATACATGTAGATGTAGATGTATAGATGTAGATGTGAATAGAGATGTGGATGTATACATGTAGATGTAGATGTATAGATGTAGATGTGAATGGAGATGTGGATGTATACATGTAGATGTAGATGTATAGATGTAGATGTGAATGGGGATGTGGATGTATGCATGTAGATATAGGTGTATAGACGTAGATGTGGATGTAGAGGTGGATGTATGCATGTAGATGTAGATGTATAGATGTGGATGTGAATGTGGAGTGGATGTATGCATGTAGATGTAGATGTATGGAGGTGAATGTGAATGTGGATGTGGATGTATGCATAGGGATGTAGATGTATGCATGTAGATGTGAATGTACGCATATAGTTGTGGATGTATGGATGTGAATATACGATTGTGATGCGAGGGAATCTGAAGTGATGAGATGGAAATGATGTGATGGGATGAGAATACTTATAAATGGAATATGGAATAAGTAATGTAGATTGAGGAGGGATAATGTGGAAAAATGAAAGTTAAAATAGAAATTGTGTTGTAAACTGTTTGTAAATGCTGTTTGTAAATGCTGTTTGTAAATGATTGTTTTATGTCAAGAATGCTGGGGGGAGCATTTTGACCGTCTTGTGATTAAGGTCGTGATGAGAAAGTTGCAACTGCTGACGGGGAGTCAATGAAGGACGTCTCGCGTAGCAAGGTCGGCCGAGGTCTTGACCAGCCTCGGTACGATTAAAATGGTGAGCTTCCGGTACGGTGGATGAGGGGCCAAGGAAGCGGCCTATGCGTGAAGCGCTAGGTTACCTGCGAAGGATCCTAGAGGGTGCTGACCATACGGTGCTCGGGCTCTGGGTCGCCTAGGATACCCACGCGTGCGTCGAGGAAGATATTAGAACAGAGTTGGAGTTGTTTTCTGAAATCGAGCATGGATCTGGTTGATTGACCTTGCTGGTCTTCAATGGATGAGTCCATGGCTCCTTATATGGATCTATTGGTTGATCTTGCTGATCTTCAACGAGAGTCCATCTTGTTAAGTGATTATATTGCCAAGTATTATGGGCTAGGAACTATCGAAACGGCTCCTGAGCGTTCTAGTTGCCAATGATGCCATAGATACTCTGATGAAGGAATGATGGGAAATTAAGAATCAATTGGATAAATTGGAAGATGGTGATCAATGATACTAGGGTTTTATTAAAGGATTGTTTTAAACTGGTTGAATCTGGTTGAAAAAGGCAAATTCATATTGGGTGTGTGAGTGGTGTGACTAGTTTTATTTTGCATGAACATCCAGCTAGGGGGCCTTGGAACTCTTTTCCTTGGTACCCGGGACAAAACCTAACCAAATTCTTAATTGGATCCCATCACTACAGTGGTTGGGCGGTTGGCTAACCCAGGGGATTGGATGGGGTTAGGCTGGACTGATGGATCCGTAAATCGAGACTCAAACTTTTGTTTTTACGATAGAAAAAAAAAAAATCCCGGACAGTAACTGTTCTATGGATAGGAATCAACGGCTGTGCCTCTTGAATGGGAAAAAAAGCGTTGATCCCAATGATCCAAGTGCAAGTTTCTTCCTTGAACTGACTAAGTATCTTATAGATGTAATTGGATCATCTCGATCAGAAATGATCTTGACTACGTTAGAGTAAAAAGTTATCCTGGTGGAATCGCCCGTGCTTCCGGTTAAGAAAGTTTTTCCAGGTTCGATTTTGGAACAACCGACGGATTAGTCTCTTATCCGGATATCCGTGGGCGAGGCCCCGAGTGTGGGACCCCTGTCCCGCGCGAGAAGCGCTACTTCCGCTGCTGCCAGTACCCCGAATCCGTTGCTCGGTGGGAACAGGGATCTTACACTGGGCAAAACCCTACGGGACCATACACCTCATCGTCGGCCGCTAGCGAGGACTCAAGCCGGCCTGTCGCCCTCTCAGGCTCCATCGCTCGATCCTCCCGCCCCTCAGAGGGATGTCTGCACACTAGGGTGGGCTTATTTACCGCACTAGCCTGGGCCCTCAGAATTAGGCAGCCTCATAATCTCTCGCCTCAATCGGCGATCCTTATTCTCCCAAAGGTATGAGGGATACCTTGGGCCATTCCCGGGCTTTGCTAATGACGCCGCCCGGCTACACAAGCACGAAACGGAGTTAGCGTTGAAGCCAAAAGAAATCTTGAATTCCAAAGATAATAACTTCAATGCAATTTTCTAAGTATAGCATTCACAATTCATGAAGATAGCAATTTCAACGCAATTTATCGAAAACAACATCACATAATTCGTAATTTCATATAACTTTTATGTCCTCCTTTTAAAAGAAAAAAAGACACCATTCATTAATACTAATTTAAGGAAAATTCTCTTCTTTTGAAAATTAACCAAGCTAACCTGGCCACCGTTTCCTTGAGGGACTTGAAAAGGGAGGACCGGAGCCGCATTGGGCGCATCTCCCTCCATCTCGTTGTTACGTGCGTCTCTTGAGGCAATATTTTGCCGTCTCCGGGATGAGGCCATCTTAGGCGTCGCCTTGTAGAGCTCGTTGCTGCGATCGAAATGCTTCAGTCGGATCTGAATTCCGAGCTCGTTTGCTCACCGTATGAGCAAAAGAATATGGCGCACGAACCCTCGCTTGAGCCAAAAATCCCTTACTAAAGTCTACGCAAATGGGGGGGGGATTGTGAGATGTCCTTAAGGCCAAAGGCAAAAACGTGGAGAGGGCTGGAAGGGGTTGCTGCAAGCCTCTCTGTAAGTCTATTCACACGGGGGGAGGGGGGGGGGGGAAGAAGAGTTAAGGACACTGGTCCATGGCAAGAGGAGGGTGGAGGAAAATTGGCTTATCTGAAAAGAGCCAAATGAGGGGGTGTGAGAGGGGTGGCTGCAAGGGCGGCTGTACTTGCAGCAAGTACGCTACGGCGGTACGGACGGTGGCACAACAGGGCATACGCTACACAGAAGTGCGTGCCGACCGGGGGTTTATATAGCTGAGGGGTGAGGGTATGGGCGCTGCGCAAAGCAGGGACGAAAGGACGGTGTACCTTCAAAGGCTATGGATCAGTGGCCTGCATGGGTCTACGGGAAAGGTACGGTGTCGGTTGCCTGTGAAAGGAGTGGTACGCATGTACCTTATCCGGTCTGGGTGTCCACCTAAGGGTGCGCGTGGACCATACAGTGGGCGGCCGTCTTTTGGTTCTTGGGCGGCCATTGTACGGGCGCCCTAGTAAGTGTGTACGGACCAAATTTTTGGGGCGGGGTACCCAAATTTGGGACGCCCGTCTCGATTTGCGTGCCGGACCGCCCCGGGGGGCGAAATTTTTTTTTGTCCGGGAGGTTCTCCTGGTCGCAGGGGTTCAGACCGTTCGTCAATCGGACGTGCGGTCGTGCATTTATTAAGGTTTAAAGGTCGTCGTTTTTTAACTAAAATGATTAAAATTAGCGTATAGGCTTGATCCGGTGTCCGTTTTGGATGCTGTAAAATCCTATATTAGGGTAAAATCACGCGCAGATTCCAAATTTGGGCTCAGAATTTGAAGATTCTAAGTAGAAATGACTCAAATAATAAAATCATTGATATTTATACCATAAAAACTCATAATTACATGGACATTTCTTTATTAGTGAAGATGGGTACGTTACATCCTTCCCCCCTTAAAGAAATCGAGATGTCCTCATCTCGTCATGAATTGGGGATAATCCTTTAAGAGTGTAGCTTCATCTTCCCAAGTTGCATCCTCTTCAGGGTAATCTTTCCACTGAACTAGATGTTCTACAAGAGTTCTATTTCGGAGTTGCCTTTCCCTAGAATCTATGATGCTACTGGGCTGTAATTCAAGGACTCCTTGAGTAGGGATTAAAACTTGTTCGTCATCAAGAATATGATCGAGACTGGGGACATATGGCTTTAACAAACTTACATGAAATACATTATGGACTTTGATATGGGCTGGGAGTTGGAGTTTATAGGCACTTTTACCTAGACACTTGATAACTGTATAAGGACCACAATACCTAGGGCTGAGCTTCTTATATTTCCCAAGTGATAGAGAACTTCGTTTGGGTCGCACCCGTAGAAGAACTTTGTCTCCTTCCTTGAAGATCCTTTCAGACCTCTTGTTGTCAGCATAATGCTTTTGTCGATCTTGGGCAGCTTTAATATCCTTTTGGATAGCCTTGGTTTGTTCCTCCATTTCTTCAAGCATTTTCCTGGATGCCTCAACTCTTATGGTTGGATTAGAGAAATTTAGAGGAGACAAGCATTCTTGCCCATAGAGTGCTTTGAATGGTGACATTCCTATGCTTTGATGATAAGACGCATTGTAGGCAAATTCTACCAGAGGAAGGTATTGAATCCACCTTCTGGGTTCCCGTCCACAGTATGCTCTGAGAATGTCTTCAATTACTTGATTGACTCTCTCAGTCTGGCCATCGGTCTCTGGATGATAAGCTGTGCTAAAGCAAAGTTGAGTCCCCAGAGCTTGAAATAGAGACTGCCAGAATTTTGAGGTGAAGTCAGAATCCCGATCACTTACTATCCTTTTTGGGAGACCATGAAGTTTGAGGACTTCCTTGATGAATATTCGAGCAACATCAGAAGCTTTGAAGGTCTTCTTTGCTGGTATAAGGTGAGCTACTTTGGTAAGTAAGTCCACTACTACTAGAATGGAGTCATATCCTCCTTGAACAGTGGGGAGACTTGTGACAAAATCCATACTAATGCACTCCCACTTCATTTGGGGAATATCTAAGGGTTGAAGCTTTCCAGGCATCTTGACCCTTTCAGCCTTGATCCTTTGGCATGAGAGACACTGTTTCAAGTACCGAAGCACATCATTTTTCAAGCCTGCCCAATGAAAGCTCCTTCTTACCGCATTTAATGTTTTTGCATAACCTGGGTGTCCTGCAGCAGGGCTATCATGAGCTTCATGGAGGATTAGTTTCTTTAAAGCAGGATCCTTAGGGATACATAGCCTGTGATTGAAGTAGAGGCTTCCTTCATGAGTGGAGTATCCCTTGATTAGATTCTTCTCTTTCTCCGAATGTCCCCCTTCTTCTACTAACTTTATCATCCTCTGATAATCTGGGTCATGAGATGAGACTTCTTCCACCTTGACCAGTATGGGATTATTTGGCATTGAAATTGCATTCAAGAAAGATTTGCGGCTAAGTGCATCAGCTACCACATTATCTTTTCCAGGGCGGAATTTGATGTCGAAATCATATTCTTGTAGAATTTCAATCCATCTCCTTTGCCGCATGTTGAGGTTAGGCTGGGTGAAGATCCACTTTAGACTTTTGTGGTCAGTTACAAGCTGGAATTTGCCTCCCAAGAGATAATGTCTCCATAATTTGAGGCAATGAACAACTGCTAAGAGTTCCAAATCATGGGTGGCATAGTTTGCTTCATATTGCTTCAGCTTGCGGGAAGTATAAGCGACTGGTCTTCCTTCTTGGCCTAAGACACCACCAAGTGCTAGACTACTAGCGTCGGTAACCACTTCAAATTCCTTGGAGAAATCAGGAAGCTTTAAGACTGGGGCAGAAGTAATAATGACTTTCAGTTGATCAAAGCTGTTTTGATGGATTGGCAGCCACACTATTTTGCAATCCTTCTTAAGAAGATCTGTCAAGGGTGCAGCTACCAAGGCATAATCTTTGATAAAAATCCTATACCAACCCGTGATTCCCAAGAACCCACGAACTTCACGAACTGATTTAGGGGGTGGCCATTCTAGAATATCCTTGACCTTGGCGGGGTCTACTGAGATGCCATCTTTGGAGACGATGAATCCAAGATACTCAATTTGATGAGTAAAGAAGGTACATTTGCTCTTCTTGGCATAGAGTTTGTGTCTGCGCAGCAATTGCAGAACTCTACGCACATGCTCCTCATGCTCTTCCATTGATTTGGAGTAGATTAGCATGTCATCAAAGAAAACAAGCACAAACTCATCCAAGTACGGGCGGAATATATCTTGCATTAGGCGGTTGAAGGTTGCAGGAGCATTGGTTAACCCGAATGACATTACAGTAAACTCATAGTGGCCATAACGGGTATTGAAGGCTGTTTTGGGTATATCTGCTTCCTTGACTTTGATCTGATAGTAACCAGACCTCAAATCTATTTTTGAGAAGACTTTGGCCCCATGAAGCCTGTCAAGAAGTTCATCGATGCGAGGGATAGGATACTTATTCTTGACAGTGACTTGATTTAGCCCTCGATAATCTATGCAGAGGCGGAGAGTCCCGTCCTTCTTTTTTTGGAAAAGAACAGGTGCTCCCTACGGAGAGCTACTGGGGCGTACAAATCCTTGTTCAATGAGTTGGGAAAGTTGCTCCTTAAGTTCAATGGCTTCAGGAAGGGACATTTTATAGGGAGTTTTTGAGACGGGTTGAGCTCCAGGGATCACCTCGATTTCATGGTCGACTTCTCGAGGAGGCGGTAACCCTGTAAGCTCGTCAGGGAAGATGTCAGAGAATTCTTGGCGCCAAGAGGGTTCTGTCTCCATACTAGGTTCAATGACTTTGTTGAGTTTGACTAAGAAAACTTGCTGACCCTTACGTGTCCCCTTGAGAAGATGTTTTGCCTTGACTACCCTAGACTTAGGTTTTCCTGTGATTCCCTGAACAGATATTACTTGGCCATGCTCATTTTCAAAAGTGATACTCCCCTGGTTACAATGAATGCTAGCTTTGTTTGCAATTAACCAATCCATCCCAAGGATTCCATCATAAATTCCTAGTGGCAAGACTCTAAAGTGACCATGAGTTTGCTCATTACCCAGCTCAAAATCAAGGTTTCCTATAGAGTGGCGAGATACTACTTCTTTCCCACTGGCTAACTCTACAATCATTTTTCTAGCTGTTTTTTGACTCAAGTTTAATTTTTGCAAGCACCTAGGAGAAAGGAATGAATGGGTACTGCCACAATCAATCAAAAGCTGAAATGGCTTACCGTGATGAGTGGCGGGGGCTTGGATTACACCAAATTGTTTATTCGGACCTTGGTGTTCTACTGCCGCATGGACGGTGGCGCGCTCTTCTTCAGCCTCTTCCAAGGTTGGTTCTTCACTTATAACACAGGCAGTTCTAGCAACTGTTCCTCCGCGGCCTCTGCCACGACCACTGCCTCTTGCACCTTGGTGGGTAGGGGTTCCACGGCCTTGATTTCCTCTGTTACCTTGGGGAAATGATGTTGCCATCTTGGGACAGTTGGCTCTAAAGTGTCCCGGCTCATTGCACTCAAAACACAGAGGGCCTTCTCTGGAAGAAGCAGCATACGAGCGGGGGGCAAAAGAGTTGCCTTGTCGCCCTCTATTGTAGTAGGGAAAATTCTGTTGAGGTTTCTTGTAGGGTTGATCTCTAAGGTTTGCCTCAGGGTAAGATCTCTTTTGATTCTTTGGTTTGTTAGCCTTCATTTCCTTCACAAGGGGCTTAGCTCGTATGAGAGCATCCTGTAATGTGCTTGGCCTCATTGCTTCAAGGCGGGAATCTAGGGGTTCATTTAGCCCTTGGCAGAAACGAGCCACTTGCTGGGAAGTAGTCATAGCTGGGGCATACTTCCGAAGGGTAATGAATTTGGAATAGTAGTCCTCAAGAGTTAAGCTGCACTGTCTAAGACTAAAGAACTCATTCATCTTTATGGATTCATGGGATGGAGGAAGATATCTTTCCTTCACTGCCTGCTTGATGTCTTCCCACGTTTGAGAATGCTCGGTGACTTCCTTGTCACGGCACCACTGTTTCCACCAGAGTTTAGCATCTCCAGTGAGGCAAAACCGTGCGAGCATAGACTGATTTGCTACTCCAGTACCGGCAGCAGAGAAATAATCGTCCATCGCCTCAATCCAGACTTCAGCATCCTTCTCAACCTTTGAACCTTCTCCTTTAAAGGAGGGAGGTTGCATTTGCTTGAGCAGGAGCTTCTTCTCCTGGGTATCGGTATAAAGCGCATTGGGAAGTGGAGGGTGGTCATCCTGGCCATCATCGTAAAAACAATTTTTAAGATTACAAGATTCATATTTGCACAACGCTTAATTTTTGGAGAGCAAAACCATTGAAATTATTTTATTTCCAAATATTTACAAGGACAAGTTTTATTACAAAGATCTGAGACTAATATAATTAGTCTTATTTGACATCAAGGGAAATTCCTAGGCTTCACTGTGACATAAGGGTAGAGCGGTCCACATATGTGAAATATGGGGGTTCTGCTGTAGTTTCTAAGACTCTAAAAACTGATGGTAAGGGTGGTAAACTCTGGATTGGGGTAGGTCCCAACACTGCTACTCTATCAGTAGGTAAGACCTGCATCACTTTGTCATACACCCAACGATCCTGAGGTATGCGAACCCCATCTATAGTCACCGAGGTGTCGGCCCTGGGGGTACTGACGAACCAAAATAAGCGGATCATCTTCAGCTTCTCAATCCAACGAATCCGCTTAAGGTCGGTGGTAAGGTTCCCAATCTGATCTGCTCGGATGATGAAGTATCTCGGCCCACGACTCTAGAAATCTCTACCCCATCCTCTCTGAATGCGAGAGAAATGAGGGAGGGACATCTTCTCTAATATCTGCACCATGGTGTTGCGGAACTCGAAATTCGAGGAGTGACTAGCAGTCTCGAAGATGCATTGGAAAACTAGAAATTTGGAGTAGGCATCTTCCTCTTCCTACAATCATTCAAACATTGATTTAATTTATTTGCTTTAGTAGGATGTCTTTACTAATTAGCATTATGTTAGGTAAAACATTTATTACAAAACAGTCCTTAAACTGCAATTCCTAGGAGCCAAACTTGCTCTGATACCAATTGTAAGGTTCCTCCCTTTTAAAAATGGGAGAAACACTTAAGATAGTCCGCTAAGTCTTATCTTGGGAAAAAATTTCCTATTCATCGACACCTTGACCCTGTAGAGATTCAAGGATACGATTCATAGGTATGACCTAGCTCTATCCCGCAGGGGAAGCGTGATTTCCTAAACATCAAATCACCCATAAGGTAATTGATCAAAAATTGGGCAACTACTAGACTTGATGTCTAGAGACAACGCTTTTTTCCTCATCTTATGCAAGGCACAGCCGCTGACCTAGTTTTCTAGAATAGAGTTGCCCAAGAACCTAACTATCTAACGTAGGGCTTTCACTTAATCTATTGGAAAGCTACCCGACTAATCGGGTCCACCCATCCGTAGGATGGTGCCGTCAGGGCATTCCATCTTCCCACTTTCCACCCTACTCACGCATCAATTTGTTTTCTAATTAATACTACCACACTGTTTAACATAAATAAGCTTATTCCTTAATTAGGGCCCTTCTTCACAAGGTTCGTTATAACAGCCTTCTTACACAATACCATCATACCAAAGACAAGATGCAATTATATAAAAAGTTTATACATGAATCCATTTCCATACAAGCCAATCCGGCTCTCTTATTCTTATTCTGCCGATGATCTAGAATTCGCCTTCCAGCCTCTACATGCTGGGCAAAACCCTACGGGACCATACACCTCATCGTCGGCCGCTAGCGAGGACTCAAGCCGGCCTGTCGCCCTCTCAGGCTCCATCGCTCGATCCTCCCGCCCCTCAGAGGGATGTCTGCACACTAGGGTGGGCTTATTTACCGCACTAGCCTGGGCCCTCAGAACTAGGCAGCCTCATAATCTCTCACCTCAATCGGCGATCCTTATTCTCCCAAAGGTATGAGGGATACCTTGGGCCATTCCCGGGCTTTGCTAATGACGCCGCCCGGCTACACAAGCACGAAACGGAGTTAGCGTTGAAGCCAAAAGAAATCTTGAATTCCAAAGATAATAACTTCAATGCAATTTTCTAAGTATAGCATTCACAATTCATGAAGATAGCAATTTCAACGCAATTTATCGAAAACAACATCACATAATTCGTAATTTCATATAACTTTTATGTCCTCGTTTTAAAAGAAAAAAAGACACCATTCATTAATACTAATTTAAGGAAAATTCTCTTCTTTTGAAAATTAACCAAGCTAACCTGGCCACCGTTTCCTTGAGGGACTTGAAAAGGGAGGACCGGAGCCGCATTGGGCGCATCTCCCTCCATCTCGTTGTTACGTGCGTCTCTTGAGGCAATATTTTGCCGTCTCCGGGATGAGGCCATCTTAGGCGTCGCCTTGTAGAGCTCGTTGCTGCGATCGAAATGCTTCAGTCGGATCTGAATTCCGAGCTCGTTTGCTCACCGTATGAGCAAAAGAATATGGCGCACGAACCCTCGCTTGAGCCAAAAATCCCTTACTAAAGTCTACGCAAATGGGGGGGGGGGATTGTGAGATGTCCTTAAGGCCAAAGGCAAAAACGTGGAGAGGGCTGGAAGGGGTTGCTGCAAGCCTCTCTGTAAGTCTATTCACACGGGGGGAGGGGCGGGGGGGAAGAAGAGTTAAGGACACTGGTCCATGGCAAGAGGAGGGTGGAGGAAAATTGGCTTATCTGAAAAGAGCCAAATGAGGGGGTGTGAGAGGGGTGGCTGCAAGGGCGGCTGTACTTGCAGCAAGTACGCTACGGCGGTACGGACGGTGGCACAACAGGGCATACGCTACACAGAAGTGCGTGCCGACCGGGGGTTTATATAGCTGAGGGGTGAGGGAACGGGCGCTGCGCAAAGCAGGGACGAAAGGACGGTGTACCTTCAAAGGCTATGGATTAGTGGCCTGCATGGGTCTACGGGAAAGGTACGGTGTCGGTTGCCTGTGAAAGGAGTGGTACGCATGTACCTTATCCGGTCTGGGTGTCCACCTAAGGGTGCGCGTGGACCATACAGTGGGCAGCCGTCTTTTGGTTCTTGGGCGACCATTGTACGGGCGCCCTAGTAAGTGTGTACGGACCAAATTTTTGGGGCGGGGTACCCAAATTTGGGGCGCCCGCCTCGATTTGCGTGCCGGACCGCCCCGGGGGCGAAATTTTTTTTTGTCCGGGAGGTTCTCCTGGTCGCAGGGGTTCAGACCGTTCGTCAATCGGACGTGCGGTCGTGCATTTATTAAGGTTTAAAGGTCGCCGTTTTTTAACTAAAATAATTAAAATTAGCGTATAGGCTTGATCCGGTGTCCGTTTTGGATGCTGTAAAATCCTATATAAGGGTAAAATCGCGCGCAGATTCCAAATTTGGGCTCAGAATTTGAAGATTCTAAGTAGAAATGACTCAAATAATAAAATCATTGATATTTATACCATAAAAACTCATAATTACATGGACATTTCTTTATTAGTGAAGATGGGTACGTTACAATACGCGGATGCCTGGATTATCTTTATGTCATGCCAAATTATGCTAATATTGTGGGTGATGCCATTTTAAATATTAATACATTTGGTGCACATTAACGTATGCTTGTAACTTTCTATGTTTATTACAATTGGTTTGTATGGCACGATGATTCCTGAAGTACTTACGCTTGATGAACATGTGTGTGCTGATAGTTTGTATGTTTATGGAATAATTATTTACCAATGTATTGTTGGATATTGTACAGTTAAAGAGGACTCGAAAGATTAAGATGAAAGCACATGAATTAATATTTTTGAAAGACATTCGTTATTTTGGACAAGCTGTGTATATATATGCACATCCATTTATTTATTTTTACAAGCTTAGACTTGAAGCATAGACTTGCAAATATTTATTTTGTAAAGCTTAAAAGCTTTTCCCTAGCCCCAAGTAATCTAATATATAAGAGCTCTCTATTTTGGACAAAGAGAGAGCAAAAGCACAACTTTTATATTTTTGGAAGCTATGGTCTATTTTAGCAATTGAATGCTTAAAAAAGTACTCATGTGTGGGGAATAGGCCAGAGGGAAGATTACACTCAATGTTTATGTCATACAAGAGCTAAGTATTTTTCATGTATTTTCGTGTTTTATTCTCTAAAGTTTGGTTTATGTTAGATTTGTAGTAATAGCTTAAGTTGAATGGTTGAATAATTATTTTTCTTGAGAAATTATCTTTCACAAATTTCTAGATGTGGATCCTTGTGTGTCAATGGTATCAGAGCATGAGCTAGATCAATTTGTGGAAGAAATTGAAAAGGATTGAAGAAATCAAAGGCTAAAGGTAAAGGTTGAAGAGTAGAGATTTTTGTGACCATTAGGCAATAAGCAAAGGAAAAAGGAAGGTGAAAAATTACTTCAAAAGAAAAAATAAATTTTTGTCCCTTAATCCTCTTCTTAATCAGACACCATAGATGTATTTACTATGAAATACATCTTAGTAAATCAAGCAACTTCATCTTCTCGACTTCTTTAAGGGCTGTTAGTTGACTCACAATAAGCTCTCTCTCTCTCTCTCTCTCTCTCTCTCTCTCTCTCTCTCTCTCTCTCTCTCTCTCTCATGCCTACTTTCAGCTTTTGTGGTTTTGATTCATTGTGATTAAGCTTCATAATCTCAAAAGCCTAAAAAAGGCTTTTAAAAGGCTCAAATCCTCATTTTTAAGAGTTTTTGATAGTCAAATGAGTTGCCATAAATTTTTGGTGGGTACTTAGACGTACCAACAATTTCAAAATTTAAAAATTTTGATGATTTTTTGATAGTTTTTTGGGACCCAAAACTCAATTTTTTGTTTGTTTTGAGCATAAAAGGCCAATATAGTCAAAAATACCATAAAAAGGCCAAAATAGCAAAAAAAACCATAAAGGGCCTAAAAGTAGCGAAAAACCATAAAATTCTAAATAAATCCTTTAAGAAATTTGCTTTTAGCTTGAAATTTTCAAGCAGTGGACAAAGTTCAAAGGTTAATTTTGACTATATTTGACGTACGCTTAAGCTCGTATACCTGCATAGACTCTATCGAAAGTATTGTGTGAAGCAAGACTCGAGTTCGACCTTCAACAAAAAGTTTTTATTTAGCTTCAACACAAATTCAAGCCATCTCAGGAGTATTGAGCTAAGTCAATTTGGGTGCTTTATTTAATTATTTATAAATTATGCATTACATGTTCTTTATTTATTTATCTGTTTGCATAAAATGGCCAATTTACCTGTAAACCCACAATGCAAGAGAAAATTGTTGAACTTCAAGAGTAAATAGCAAATGATTATGATCATAAGTGCGAGTTAGTGCGCCATATTAAGTGTTCTAAGCGCAAACGTGATTCTTTCGTTTCTGATGAAGAGGAAAGTGATCAGGTCAGATGTATTGTTAAGGCTACATATGCCCAGAGTTCTTGGAAAGACTTAGGATTAGCCAAAAGGGATTCATTTTTCATAAATAATGGAAAGAAAGATGCTCGTATGCTTATTGCATGGTTCAGCTAGATGATTATTTTTTATGTGATTTTTTTTTTAAAAAAAGAGACAAGATTAAATGTGCTTGTAATCATTTGATTGAAAGTACTTTATGGTGGAATGCGAGACAAGAATCAACCTAGTATTAGCAAGACAAGCATCAACCTACTACATGGAAAGAATTCCATAAGCTTTTAAAGAAATATTTTCTTCCTTCACAGTACAAGACTAAAGCTCATCAATGATGGAATACTTTATGCCAAGTGGAGAAAGAGAATGTTCAAGCTTACATTGATAAATTATGGAATATTCTATTATAGGTTCAAGTAATTGAGAAGGTCAAAGAAAGAGAGCAAAGAAGGAAATTTATTACCACTGTCAAACCAACCATTAGGGCAGATGTTAATATGTTTTATACTTTTAATCTCAGTTAAAAAGAAAACTTATTTTTGATCTCAAACCAACCATTAGGGTAGATGTTAATATGTTTCATCCTTGTAATCTCAGGTTTGCTATGGATCTTGCTCTCAATTCTGAATACAAGACTTTTACTTTGAGAGATTCTAGAATGTAGGATAATTCTTATGCAAAGTCTTCTAAATCCTCTTTTCCTTTAAGTATTTTTATAAATCCAGAATGTAGAAGGGTAAACATGTAGCCAAAGACCCTTAAATGGTAAGCCAAATAATCATATCATCAAGTGTTTCAAATGTTACCAAGGAGGGGCACATTGCACTAGATTATTTAGAAATTAAAAAGAACTACGCGCCTATGGCTCGCATCAACATAGTTAAAGATGTCGATAAATCATTCACTTAAGCAAGAGCATAATTCTAATCCTAACTATTTGGATGAAGGTAAGGTTCCTATTCATGCTTTGCTGAGAATTCACAAAAAAATAAAAATAAAGAAAATTTATATTTTGTATGATGATAGTGGTTTTCATGATTTCATTTCTGTAAAGACATTACAAGCACTTAACTAAGATGCATCGTACTCTACTTATAAAGTGGAAGCTGCATGTCAAAGAACTAAGTACAATTGCACTAAAGAGATTAAGGACCTTAAATTGAAAATGAACTCATTAAAAGAAAAAAGAACATTTTTTTGTTGCTCCTTTATAAGGTCTTGATGTTATTGACTATTGGAGACATGAACATAACCCTCAAATTGATTATGATACTCATACAATATGGTTAATGAAAGATGATAAAGAAATTTATCTTTAAATAAGATTATTATGAAGAATCAATATCTGATACCATGAGTGGATGACTTCCTAGATAAGCTCAAGAGAGATTAAGTCTTTAGCAAAATTAACCTCAAGTCTAGTTACCATCAAATTTGTATAAATGAAGGAGAGATTTTCAAGACTACTTTTAGAATCTAAACCTATCAGTATGAGTTTTTAAATATGTTGTTTGGTTCGCCAACAGCAGCAGCATCAGCGGCTACTTTAGAATGATGAATACAATATTCTTGAAACATCAAAATTTTATTACAGTGTTTTTTGATGATATCTTAGTTTTTAGTAAGAATCATCAAGAGCACAAACAAAATTTTTAAAAAGTGTTCTCACTTCTTCGAGAGAATTAGCTCTATGTCAATCTTGATAAGAGCAATTTCTGTCAAGAGAAAATTGAATACTTAGGACATTATTTGATCAAAAGCATTGTTAATTGGCCCAAACCACATGATATTCACGAACTTTGATCTTTTCTTGGTTTCTATACATTTGATCAAAAGCATTGTTAATTGGCCCAAACCACATGATATTCACGAACTTTGATCTTTTCTTGGTTTCTATACCTACTATAGGTAACTTATTAGAAAATTTTCATATATTGCACATCCTTTAACCAAACTTCTTAAGAAAGCTAGATACTTTGATTGCACTAGTAGACATAATCATTCCTTTTTTGAGCTTAAGAAAGCTTTAAATCATGCATCAGTTTTTACACTATCGAATTTTCAACGACCATTCTTTATAGTAGTTATTAATGCAAGTGGGTAAGGTTTTGGTGCTGTTCTCATGCAAGATTAAACACCCCATTGCCTGGGAGAGTCGTAAGCTTAAACTAGTAAAACCAAACTATAGTATATATAATAAGGAATCAACTATTATTATTCATGCTTTGAAACTTTGGAAACATTATTTAATAGGATCTGAATTTTTAATCAAAACTGACCAATAGAGCATTCATCATTTGTTGACCCAACCTTTAATTTTTGACTGTCATATCAAATGGGCTGACTTAATTTACAGGTTTACCTACTACATTCGATCATAATAACATGATTTAGACTATAGTGGACCATCTAAGTAAGCAAGCATATTTCTTACCTTGTAAGAAATCATTGACTTCTTAGCAAGCTGCGAATCAATTTTATCAAACAAATCTTTGTGCATCATGGTTTGCCAAAAATCATTGTTTCTAAAACAGAGACTCTAGATTTCTTGAACTTAGGCACTAAGTTAGATTTCTCCACTACCATCCAAAAATAAATGGACAGATTGAGGTTATTAATAACACTATCTTGGATCTACTTAGAGCCTATGTTGCCTAACAACCTAGTTCATGGAATAAGTGCATTCATCTCTTTTGATATTTGCATACAATAATAGTACTCATTCGGCCTACTACTACTAGTCGACTACCTTTCGAGATCGTATATAGAAAATCTTTGTCTGTTCTGGCTACAAGACTTTTCCACAAACTCGAAGCTACTAATCAATTCACTATCGATTTTAGATGCATTTTGAGTGAGGTAAGACATTTTATTACACATATTTAAGAGCAATATGTTAAAAAAGTAATCCACTAACGTAAAGATATCTCTTTTAAAATTGGAGATTATGTACTTTTTGAGAATTGAGAAATGCAGACTTAAGAGTGTTGAGAAATTCCCCACTACTATTAAGCTCGCTCCAAGATTTTATGGATTTTTAAAGGTGGATCACAAAATTAATGATGTTCCTTATATATTAGAATTTCCTTCTCATCACTCATTAACAGATTCATAATTCATTTTATGTTAGTTTGCTTAAACCTTTCATGAGATTACTTTCCCACTCATCTTCTTGTGTATGAGGATCCACCTCTTATTGATGAGGAGGGTGAGAAAGAAGTTTTGATTCTAGATACTATCATTGACCAACAGATTACACTGATCCATACTACTAATCGATATATCAAATATTTATTAACTTTAAAAAATCATGCTCATGAAGATGCAAGATGGGTACTTGACAAATATTTTCGTGACTTTCTTGAAATCCTCCATTCTTTTTAACAAACTTGTAATTGAGGGCATTTGCAAACTCAAGCAAGAGGGAATGTTATAAGAATATGTTTTTAGTCCTCGTAAAATATTATTCTACCCTCAGATAATTCAAGGACGGCTGGATTTTCTTTGCGTCATGCCAAATTATATTAATATTGTGGGAGTGATGCCATTTTAAATATTAATACATTTGGTGCACACTGATGTATGCTTGCAGCTTCCTATGTTTTTTTAATTGGTTTATATGGCAAGGTAATTCCTAAGGTACTTACGCTTTATGAACATGTGCAGTGGTGATGGTTTTGTATGTTCATGGAATAATTTTTTTACCAATTTATTATTGGATATTTCATAGGCAAAGAGGAATCAGAAGATTCAGGTGAGAAGATTCAGGTGAAAGCATATAAATTAATCTTTTGGAAGGCATTCATTATTTTAGACAAGCTGTGTATATACGTGCTAGCTTGCACACATCTATTTACTTATTACAAGACTTGAAGCATAGACTTGCAAATATTTATTTTGTAAAGCTTAAAAGCTTCCCCTGTCCCTAAGTGATCTCTATTTTGAGTAAAAAGAGTGTCATTGTAATAAAGTGCTAAAGGACTATGGGCCTTGGGCATGGGGGGCCAATGTGAAGGCCAAGGTATTAATAGGTGTGAAAAGGGGCCAAAGGTATATAAGACAATTATAAGGCCAAGGTATTAATAGGTGTGAAAAGGGGCCAAAGGTATATAAGACAATTATAAGGCCAAGTTGTAAATAATCACTTTTATCACTTTTACTCAATATCAATCAAGTTTTTCTTATGCAAAATTTCATGGTGACCTTCACCCATGTATACACTCTATGTAAACGATGTCTTGTGTTCGTGACTCCACATTAACAAGTCTCTCTCTTCCTCCCTTCTTTCATTGGTAATAGCGCTATGCCTTTGATCCATTTCTTGCATTTTCTTGATTTTTTTTTAATTTTCTCACTATTTTATGTGGCTGGAAATTTTTTCTTGGCATGGAAGAGTGATGGAGACCTTGGATTGAGTCCATTTTGGTAGATTTTGATCAACTTTTGGTAGATCTTGGCCAAAATTTAGACAGTGCACCAAATTTGAGTAAATTTAGGGTACCCTAGGACCAAAATTGTAGGGATTTTTTTGTGCCTCATATTTTTGCTCTTCTCCCTCTTCTTGCTTGGTCTTGTTAGTGCTATGGAGTTTCACTCTTGAGCTTGAGGCTTGCCATAGCTTAGGGTTTGTGTTAAGCAAAACAAGGGCTTCACAAAGAGCTCATATGGAGGTGGCTTTGTTCACGATTTTTGCCATGAGGTTGCCGCCGGTTGCACACTTTCTATAAGCATTTGGAGCTCTTGATTCACAAGTATGGCTACTCCAATGTTTAGCAATGACTCTCTAATGTGTAAGCTTTGCATACATACCTTCAATGCTTCAATCTTTCAAGTTTCTTGGCATTAAGTTTTCTCATAAAAATTAGGGTTTCACCTCATATTTTGGAACAATTGCTTCAATATTCTTCTTGTTATTGCTTTGCTAAACTTATATATGTGATTAGTTGATGCAAAAGCATGAGATTAGTTGATGCAAAAGCATGAGATTGCATGAATTTTGGCCTCTTCTTGAAAATTAGGGTGTCTTAGAAAATTAGGGTTTACACTCATACTTTGGGTATCCATGGCATTAGACTTGTGCATATGGCTCTTCTCTACTCATCCATACCCTTATTGCATAATAATGGGAAAGAAATTAGGGTTTCTTGACAAGAATGGGATTTTTTAGAAACCTTCAAGATTGGGGTTTCTTTTGGGCATTTCATTGAAGCCAATGCATAATCTCATTCCTCTTAATCTCCTTAATCTTTCCATATATTGCTTGACATCTTGGGAATCTCATATATGAAGATATGATTATTGAGGCCAATTTCTTTTGATTTTGGGCATCTTTATGCATAAGTGCATGTGCATTTCATTTCAAATTTGCATCGTGTCCTTGAAGAGATCAACAAAGCAATGGAGTCAATATGGATGTGGAAACCTATCGAACCTCATCAACAACATTAACTTCTTATATTGGATCTTTCAATTGGGCATGCAATTATAAGTGCCACATGTAAGCAATCTTGCCAATCCTTCATTTGAAGCTTACATATCTCACACACATTGTTCCTAAACATTCATTTGTAGAATCAAATTTGCGTGAGAGTACCCTTGGCATTGGAGGAGAAGCCAAGGGGAGTGTGTCATGAACTTTTCGTGCCGTGAGTGCTATGGGAAAGCGGTACAGAAAGGGATCTAGGTACAAAGTGGTGAAGACATGGCCTCAACCCTTGCCTTAGATTAAAACTTGGTAAGGGGTTAGAAGTAATTGGTCGGGAGAGTGGCAAGCATTAATCTGCTACATCGAATTGATCATCACCAAGTGGCAATACTTATATTAACAAATACAAATGCAAGGATTGGCAATGGGCACATGCATGGTTTTGCAATGAGAAATTGCTAAAATTGGGCAAATTTGTGACAGTGGTTAGATGCATTTACCATGGGAATTGGATAGTCTATGATGCTATGCTTTTGGCTATATGATTTGATGCTTTGATTCATTTTGCGATTTGGCAACAAATACAAAGGAGGTTATGCCAAAATTTTGGGTGGCTAGAATATATCATAATCTTCCCAGCAAACCAAAAACCACTTCATTTGGAAGTCGTTTTGCTAGGATAATCAACATAGTTGACTTTGACCTAAAAGTCAAAACATAGAATATCTAGCCTTTGACTAAAGTAAAGTGGTTTAAGGGGTGGGTATTACTAGCCATTAGCAATCCATCAAGCCAATCCAATCAAGATTCTGACCTATATTCAAGGTTTTATGGTCAATTCTTTATTTTCACCAATGTAATACAAACCCTCAAACAGAGAATATTAAGGCATATATGAATTCTACTGTTTTGGTATAGTTGGGTGGTATACATCTAGGGCTATCCATGGATCTCAAGATCTCCAATTTCCAACAAATTTTGAGCCTCCTACACCCAATTTTCCATTTTCAACCAATGCTAAGGGGTAGACCTCGAAAGGCAAAAGAGAGGTCACGTGTTGAAGAAATGGAAAAGATTACAAATATGGGTGATGTGATTGCACATGAAGAGGGATTGGAGCATAACTATGATGAGCCGGTCACCAATGCTCATGTGAATGCAAGTGGGCATGCTAGCCTAAGTGAAGTGTGCAAGTGACACCGACACACAATGATACACAAACAATGCTTGGAATGATGTGTATGATGCTTTAATAAATCAACCGAAATCAAGCCCAACAAGCCAATGCATTTGGGAGCTTAGTTGAGAATATGAACAAGAACCAAGCTACTTTGATTAAAAGCATGAATTGGAATCACGTGTCATTGCTTGAAGCTTTCAAGGGGGATTCCATCCACCACAAGCAAAAAGCTCTGGTGAAAGAGTTACCTACACAAGGCAATGCAAAGGTGATGGAACGGGGGAAAAGCTTGAGTCCTTCACACAACAACTAGGAGACTTCTTCAATCAACACATGAACTTTCGAGAAAAGATTCTTAGGAACATAATTCTGAGAGAATTATTGGTCAAATGGAAGTTCTATACTTTTGAAGATGCCACCTGGGAGAAAGAAGCCGATCTGTTGTTACGAGATTACCCCCAGTTTGCGAGATGAGGACATCTTGCGTTTTTCAAGTGGGAGAGAATGTAAGATTCCTCCCCAGCCTCTCAAGATGTCTAGTATCTTCCCTTGTAATCAATTCCCTCTTCAGAAATATAAAAGATCTTGTTTCTACCTGTTTTAGTCTAGAGAGAGAAAATATTTTAGAAAGAGAATATTCAGATTTTGAATATTTTTGGATGGAAAAATAACTCTCCTTATTAAAATAAGTTTTCCCTAAACAGAAGTTCAAAAAGATTTTGAGAAGGTGTATTAGAAATTAAGTATAATCTGTTCAAGAGGCATTATCCTGGGGGTGAAGATTTTTTTTTAAAATTTTAAATTAAGGTTCCTATGGACCAATAAGATTCATCCAAATGTAGGGAGGAGATAAATGAAGAAATAAAAGAAAAATCTCCCAAAAATGAGTAAATACTCACATAAGATGAAGAGTTGACTAAGGGGACAAGGTTAATAGTTAAAAAGGGGAGATATTTAGAAGTAATGATATATTTTTGACACCTCTGCATGGGGGATTTTCCCCTCATGAATGAGGCACCTACTTCACATGTGCAATTGAGTTTTAAATCTTTAGGAATTGAGATATTTCATCTCTCCTCTCTCCTAATTCAAGTCTAGTTCCAAAAAGTTAGCTCAACTGACCTAAAAATGGTCAAAAATTGACCAAACTAATTTGGAAAATTCTAGAATCAGTTTGTTTGGTTAGGAGCTCAATTTTTCCTATATATAGAAGCCTCCCCCTTTGTTGAAAAACAATAGTGTTTATGCATTGTTACTCTACTCCTCCCAAGCCAAGAACTGTGAATTTATTAATAATTCACTAGTTTTTGACATTTTCCTCTTCCAAAGATTGGTGGCCACTCTTGTTACAAACAAGAGTTGAACCCTCAAACCATCAAGCCAAAGGAAAGCTCTAAGAAATTATGTAAGTAGAGATTCTTGTAGTTTTCTTTATTGATTTTATGTTTTTTTAATGTTTATGATTGTTTGAAGAGATAAATGGATGCTATGCCTTGATCAAAAGGCTTTTCCCCTCTCTTCTTAGAATCAACCCTTCTTTATCCTAGTTAAGTGATAATTGTTGGAATTAAACTTTTTATAATGATTTCTCTTTTATAAGTGAATTTTGATTAGTATAGATTACTTTAAATCAATTAGAGTTAATTTTTAAGACAAAATTAAGTAGAAAAATTTGAAAAACGGTCAGCTATACAAAGGAGGTTATGGTAAATTTTTTGGAAATAAGAATTATCTTTTATTATGCTAAAAGAGAAATTCCTATCAATTCTATGCTCTAAAAGTGTCATTTTCATGCATAAAAGATGCATATTGATTATTATTATTTTTTATGCATAAAAGAATAATCTTTTTATTATGAAAGTGTTACTTTCATGAAAATAGATTTTTATGTATAAAGGAATAATTTTCTTTTTATTATGAAAGTGTTACTTTCATCAAAATAGATTTTTATGCATAAAGGAATAATTTTCTTTTTATTATGAAAGTGTTACTTTCATCAAAATAGATTTTTGTGCATAAAAGAATTTTTTTAATTATAAAAGTGTTACTTTTATCATTATTGAATTCTATGCATAAAAGTATGCATAAAAGATTATTTTTTTATTATAAAAGTGTTACTTTTATCATAATTGATTTTCATGCATAAAAGTATGCATAAAAGATTATTTTTTCAATTATAAAAGTGTTACTTTTATCATAATTGAATTCTATGCATAAAAGTATGCATAAAAGATTATTTTTTATTATAAAAGTGTTACTTTTATCATAATTGATTTTCATGCATAAAAGAATATATTTTTTAATTAAAAGTGTGATTTTCATCATAAATGATTTCTATGCATAAAAGATATTTTTTTATATCAAAAGTGTGATTTTCATCATAAATGATTTTTATGCATAAACATATGCATAAAATATATATTTTTATATCAAAAGAGTGAATTTAATTATAAATGATTTTATGCATAAATATATGTATAAAAGGAATTCTTTTATATTAAAAGAGTGATTTTTATCATAAATGATTTATATGCATAATATGCATAAAAGAAACTCTTTCATGATAAAAGAGCGATTTTCAACATAAATGATTTTTATGATGATAAAAGTGTGACTTTCATCAGAAATAGATTTTATACATAAATAGATGCATATAGAATCTTTATAATAAAATAAGGGTTCTCCTTAATCCTCTGTTTAATTTCCACAAAAATTAAAAAAAAAAGTAGATAATCTGTGAGAAGAAATGCTACCGTTTCATAATCACTAAGATGGTAATGAGAAAGTTCAATTAAACTATCGAGGTTAGAGATCGAGATAAATGATTATTTTATTCCTCCTAAGAAATTCATGTTTTAGAAATCTGTAAGTAAATATTCGTCGAACGAAATTTAGAAAAAGAGAAATTGAAATAGTACCTTTCGAGAAAGATAGCTCAGGAGGAACCTTTACAGACCCAAACTTTTATTCAGACTATTGACCAAGACCTAATTTGTTTGTCAATTTCAATCAATGAACGATGTGCCTAGTTCACGAAAAATGTACTCAAATTTTCCTCCGAATCTGAAACTAAATTAAGACTTTGATTTTGAACTGAGAATCAAGTTAATAGAATTCGAGGAATTCTGTTTGGAATTCAGACCTGGATCTAGAAGTATTGGGATAGGGATGTAAGATTTATTCATGGTATTCAAACAAAATCAAAACTGAAAACTTGCATAGAAACCTTGTTTTCTTAAAAGGACTGTCTTACGCCAGAATGCTGGAGGGAGCATTTGGCATTTATATTTTCTAAGGCTAGTTCGGTTGCAACAACTGGCGGGGAGTGTTCAAGGGATAGCTCACACGACAAAGCCTGCCCAAGTCTTGACCAGCTTCAGTATGGTCAAAATGGTGCGCTTCCGGTACGATGGACGAGGGCCGATGAAGCGGTCCCTGAGTGAAGTGCCAGGACACCTAAGGAGGATCCTAGAGGGTTCTGACCAGGAGATGCACGGGCTCACGGTGCCGAGGACATCCATGCATATGTCGAGAAAGATATTATATGCTGGACCTATTATTGTAATCTATCATTGGATCTCGTTGTTAACTCGCTGTTCTCAAGGAGAGTCCAGAGTGATACTGTTTTGTGAGAAACAAAGACTCAATGAAAATTTTGAAGTATGACGTGTGTAACCCGTAAATTGTTTGTCAATGGATTGTTTTATAGATTAAAGTTTTAAAGAGGAGTGTGTGCGTATTTGTTTTCTAAAGCTAAAGTTAAGAATGGCATTTCAATTATGGGTGGGTGAGTACTTGTTTGGATCTACCGATCCCAGTCTGGCAGGGTGGTGGCTAACCCATGGGCCGGATGGGGTTAGGCTGGAATCAGTGGAGTTTTAATAATCAAACTAAAACATCTTAGGATTACGCTAGGAATTGACTAGCTAGTCAATTCCCTGATAAATTTCTCAAATGAGTGGATCAACGGCTGTGCCTGATCTTGATCAAGAAAAAAGTGTTGAATTTACTAAAATGATCAAATTATATCAGTGATAGTTTCCTTCTATCTGGTTTATTCAGTTGAAGGATAGCTTAGAATTGATCACGTTCGAAAAATTCGTTAAGAAAATTCAAAAAGGTGGAATCGTCCACGGTTTTTGGGCACGGGGAATTTTCCCGATTTCAGTTTTTGAAGTGACCACCAGCCTAGTCTCATGCTCGAACATTCGTGGGCAAGGCCCCGAGTGAGAAACCCTGCCCCGCACATGAGGGGCATGCTTCTGCTGTCAGCTAGTACCGAGAGTCCGGTGCGCGAGGGACAGAGGGATCTCACACACAATGCATGTGAAAAACCACAATCACTGCTCAAAGTGTGAACAAGCTCTATAAAACCCCTAAAGTGTGCCTTCAATGCCCTAAGTGTGTGAATAAAGGCTAGCAATGCACAAGGACTCACACTACATGTGAACAAAACTAGGAATGTGGAAATTCCTGCAAACAAGCCCCAATAATACTCAATTACACTCATGTCTAAATGACTCAATCACACCCAAGCGTGTGAATAACCCCAACCTAAATAGGCAAGGTAGATGGGTAGTGTAAGTGCATAAGGTCCAGGTTTCAATTGTGAATTGGGAAAAAGTGCGGAGAGGTTTTAGATAGAGAGGGTTAGGGTGGACAAGATGTGTGAAAGATTAAAAAAGGAACCCCTAGGATTTTCAAAAGTTATCAAAAAAATGAAACCCTTCTCTCTTTTTCTCTCACACTAGCAGCCTTCCTTGTTTTTGTGCAGGCTATTCCCCCTTAACCAACCTCTCTCAAGTGAAATATGCCCTCAAACACATATCCTCTCTCTCTCTCACCACCCAATGGCCAATTTTAAAGACATCAAGAGAAGTTTGAGGATTTTCAAGTCTAACAGGTTGGTGTAGGATATTTGTCGATAATTCTGCCAAAGTTACTGCCCCGATCACAAGAATATTCACTCAAGAAGGATCCGCATTTTTATTGGACCCATGATTTGTACAATAGCTTTGATAAGTTAACACCGCTGTATTGGTAACCTTTCTTGTTTTAAGGGCTGCCTGATTTTTTGAAACCTTTTGAGATATAAGTTGACAAAATGGTTAAGCCCTTGGTGGATTTTAATCCAAGAAAGTCATCCCATGGCTTATGAATCCAAGAAGCTCTGACCACACAAAAAAATTATCCCATCCTACACATGATTTACAATGACTAGCTATGATTCATGCTATCAAGATTTAGAGACGTTAACTTTTAGAAAGTAAATTTCAATTAATGCCTGACCACAAAAGTTTAAAAATGGCTCTTTACTCAACCACAATTAAACATGAGACAAAGATGATGGATCCAAATTTTGTATGGATATGATTTTGAGATAAAGTATAGGCTAGAAAAAGAATAGGCTAGAAAAAGAAAATGGATCTTTACTCAACCACAATTAAACATGAGACAAAGATGATGGATCAAAATTATGTATGGATATGATTTTGAGATAAAGTATAGGCTAGAAAAATAAAATTAGTTGCTAATGCTAGGAAAAGGAAATGTAGCTGATGCTGATGCTGTTTAGCAAAAAATCATTTGTTGTTGTTATTTTTATTATGCCTTCAACTACTATCTAAAAAGGTATCAAAAAATCAGGCAGCCTTAAAGCAAGAAAGGTTACCAATATAGCCGTTAGCTTATCAAAGCTACTCGAAAAATCATGGGTACCATTATTGCCATCTTTGGGCTTTATGTTTTGTAGGTATTAGTCCACCTCATTTTCAGCTTGCCAATATGCATCCCTATTCTTGAATTGAATAATAAGACATCATCACCTTCTTCAAATATTTTTTAACATGTTGTTCGTGTTCACCTATATCTTCTTCCTCTTTTGCATTATCTTAGTGATCCAGGTGCTAAGTCCTCTTTCTTCATCCAGTTCAATCAACCTAAATTCTATGGTTCTCTGAGTCTTTTGGACTTGACCTTTCTGTGATAGTTTTTCTAAGACTAGGCACTAAGAATTATATGGGTACTACTACCTTTCCATACCATAATGAAAAGTGTGTGAGGCTAGTTGTGTCCTTGTGGGCTATCCACAAAAATCCCATAATGTAGAGTGTAGTTTCCTATCCCAATAGTTCCTATTCTCATTCACCATTTTGATTAGAATTTCTTTTCCAGTAGGACTGGTTGTGACTTGGATTGGCCATTTTCGTAGGGGGAATATATGGATTAGAATTCCTCTCAAAATCTTATGGGTTCTCACTAGGCTTGGCCATTTGCCTAGTGAGAACTACGGGGGACAATATATTGGGGAATTTTTGTGCACGACCATGTGCTCTTCCATCAGTTTCCTGATCACCTCATTTAGAAAGTGGGTGTCTTGATCACTTTACTAGCTTAATTGGGAGACCCAAACCTTGTCATGAGATAACCTCATATAAGAACTTGGCAATTGAGTCGAATTTGCATTCCCTCATTGTCTCTGCCTCCACCCATTTGGTGCAATAATGTGTTGCTATCGAGACGTGCTTGTTTCCTATTTTTGGGCTACAGGTTTGAATGGTCACCCAAAGTCCAAGCCCCACTTCTAGAATAGGTCTAGACGTAATACAGTTTGGTGAGGCATCTTATCTATTACACTGGGTGGTCCATCCTCATGAAACCATATTGGTGTAGTAGACATCCTCAAGAACATAATCATGATGACACAAAAGTGTGGGACACTCAATCATATCAAAATAAAAATCAGCCCATGTAAACAGTGCCAAACCATCTTTGTTGATGTAACAAAGCAATGAAGTCTCCATGTGCCATTCACTTGGACCATTTGGCACACATCTCCTCCTCATTGAACAAATGTCCCAAATGACTAGGCATCAAACTCTGAAGCTTGAACAACTAATACTGACATGAATATGTCACCTCATCACAGCAAGAAATCGTCGGTGAGTGAGATGTACAGGTCTAAGCCTCAAAGTGCCAAAGGCATGTGTGAATGCAGCAAAAGAGAATTGATACATGACATGAGATGGCAAATCAAACCAGCAATTGTAGAGCCATGACGATAATACATGAACAATGCTCTTCTACCAATCACAAGTAGAAATGCTATTAAAATGATGTCAATGATGAGTGAACTCGCACCATGGGGATCAGATGAAGGATAAAAGTAGTAAGCCAAAACACGATACACAATGCGTGTGAAAAACCACAATCAATGCTCAAAGTGTGAACAAGCTCTATAAAACCCCCAAAGTGTGCCTTCAATGCCCTAAGTGTGTGAATAAAGGAGGCTAGCAATGCACAAGGACTCACACTACATGTGAACAAAACTAGGAATGTGGAAATTCCTGTTGTCAACATTTAGAGATGTTATCTTTTAGAAAGTAAATTTCAATTAATGCCTGACCACAAAAGTTTAAAAATGGATCTTTACTCAACCACAATTAAACATGAGACAAAGATGATGGATCCAAATTTTGTATGGATATGATTTTGAGATAAAGTATAGGCTAGAAAAATAATAGGCTAGAAAAAGAAAATGGATCTTTACTTGACCACAATTAAACATGAGACAAAGATGATGGATCCAAATTTTGTATAGATATGATTTTGAGATAAAGTATAGGCTAGAAAAAGAAAATGTAGTTGCTAATGTTAGGAAAAGGAAATGTAGCTATTGATGCTGTTTAGCAAAAAATCATTTGTTGCTGTTATTTTTATTATGCCTTTAACTACTATCTAAGAAGGTATCAAAAAATCAGGCAGCCTTAAAACAGGAAAGGTTACCAATAACCGTTAGCTTATCAAAGCTACTCTAAAGATCATGGGTACCATTATTGCTATCTTTGGGCTGCTTTAAGTTTTGTAGGTATAGTCCACCTCAAATTAGCTTGCCAATATGCATCCCTATTCTTGAATTGAATAATAGGACATCATCTCCTTCTTCAAATATTTTTTTAGCTTGTTTTTCGTGTTCACCTACATCTTCTTCCTTTTTTGCATTATCTTAGTGATCCAGGTGCTAAGTCCTCTTTCTTCATCCATTTCAATCAACCTAAACTCTATGGTGAGTGAGATGTAGAGGTCTAAGCCAACAAGGACACAACTAGCCTCACACACCTTTCATTATGGTATGGAAAGGTAGTAGTACCCATATAATTATTAGTGCCTAGTCTTAGAAAAACTATCAAAGAAAGGTCAAGTCCAAAAGACTCAGAGAACCATGGAATTTAGGTTGATTGAACTGGATGAAGAAAGAGGACTTAGCACCTGGATCACTTTGAGGCTTAGACCTCTACATCTCACTCACGGATTTTGATAGCATTTCTACTTGTGATTGAACTGGATGAAGAAAGAGGACTTAGCACCTGGATCACTAAGATAATGCAAAAGAGGAAGAAGATGTAGGTGAACATGAACAACAAGCTAAAAAAATATTTGAAGAAGGAGATGATGTCCTATTATTCAATTCAAGAATAGGGATGCATATTGGCAAGCTAATTTGAGGTGGACTAATTATATGGGTACTACGACCTTTCCACACCATAGTGAAAGGTGTGTGAGGCTAGTTGTGTCCTTGTGGGCTATTCACAAAAATCCCATAATGTAGAGTGTAGTTTCCCATCCCAATAGCTCCTATTCTCATTCACCGTTTTGATTAGAATTTCTTTTCCAAGACGACTAGTTGTGACTTGGATTGGCCATTTTCATAGGAGGAATATATGGATTAGAATTCCTCTTAAAATCTTATGGGTTCTGATCAGGCTTGGCCATTTGCCTACGTGATAATATATTGGGGAATTTTTGTGCACGACCATGTGCTGTTCCATCAGTTTCTTGATCACCTCATTTAGGAAGTAGGTGTCTTGATCACTTTACTAGCTTAATTGGGAGACCCAAACCTTGTCATGAGATAACCTCATATAAGAACTTGGCAATTGAGTCGACTTTGCATTCCCTCATTGTCTTTGCCTCCACCCATTTGGTGCAATAATGTGTTGCTACCGAGACGTGCTTGTTTCCTATTTCTGAGCTATAGGTTTGAATGGTCACCCAAAGTCCAAGCCCCACTTCTAGAATAGGTCTAGACCCAATACATTTTGGTGAGGCATCTTATCTATTACACTGGGTCCTCCATCCTCATGAAACCGTATCGGTGTAGTCGGCATCCTCAAGAACATAATCATGATAACAGAAAAGTGTGGGACACTCAATCATGTCATAAAAAAAAAATCAGCCCACGTAAATAGTGCCAAACCATCTTTGTCGATGTAACAAAGCAATGAAGTCTCCATGTGCCGTTCACTTGGACAATTTGGCACACATCTCCTCCTCATTGAACAAATGCCCCAAATGACTAGGCATCAAACTCTGAAGCTTGAACAACTAATACTGACATGAATATGCTACCTCATCCTAGAGCAAGAAATCGGTGAGTGAGATGTAGAGGTCTAAGCCTCAAAGTGGCAAAGGCATGTGCGAATGGAGCAAAAGAGAATTGATACATGACATGAGATGGCAAATCAAACTAGCAATTGTAGAGCCATGATGATAATGCATGAATAATAGGTATTAGTCCACCTCAAATTAGCTTGCCAATATGCATCCCTATTCTTGAATTGAATAATAGGACATCATCTCCTTCTTCAAATATTCTTTTAGCTTGTTGTTCGTGTTCACCTACATCTTCTTCCTCTTTTGCATTATCTTAGTGATCTAGGTGCTAAGTCCTCTTTCCTCATCCAGTTCAATCACAAGTAGAAATGCTATCAAAATCGGTGAGTGAGATGTAGAGGTCTAAGCCTCAAAGTGATCCAGGTGCTAAATAAGTCCTCTTTCTTCATCCAGTTCAATCAACCTAAATTCCATGGTTCTCTGAGTCTTTTGGACTTGACCTTTCTGTGATAGTTTTTCTAAGACTAGGCACTAGTACTTATATGGGTACTACTACCTTTCCATACCATAATGAAAGGTGTGTGAGGCTAGTTGTGTCCTTGTTGGTTATTCACAAAAATCCCATAATGTAGAGTGTAGTTTCCTATCCCAATAGTTCCTATTCTCATTCATCGTTTTGATTAGAATTTCTTTTCCAATATGACTGGCTGTGAGTTGGATTGGCCATTTTCGTAGGGGGAATATATGGATTAGAATTCCTCTCAAAATATTATGGGTTCTGACTAGGCTTGTCCATTTGCCTACAGGACAATATATTGGGGAATTTTTGTGCACGACCATGTGCTGTTCCATCAGTTTCCTAATCACCTCATTTAGGAAGTGGGTGTCTTGATCACTTTACTAGCTTAATTGGGAGACCCAAACCTTGTCATGAGATAACCTCATATAAGAACTTGGCAATTGAGTCAACTTTGCATTCCCTCATTGTCTTTGCCTCCACCCATTTGGTGCAATAATGTGATGCTACCGAGACGTGCTTGTTTCCTATTTCTAGGCTACAGGTTTGAATGGTCACCCAAAGTCCAAGCCCCACTTCTAGAATAGGTCTAGATGCAATACAGTCTGGTGAGGCATCTTATCTATTACACTGGGTCGTCCATCCTTATGAAACCGTATCGGTGTAGTCGGCATCCTCAAGAACATAATCATGATGACACAAAAGTGTGGGACACTCAATCATGCCATCAAAATAAAAATCAGCCCATGCAAACAGTGCCAAACCATCTTTGTTGATGTAACAAAGCAATGAAGTCTCCATGTGCCGTTCACTTGGACCATTTGGCACACATCTCCTCCTCATTGGACAAATTTTCCAAATTACTAGGCATCAAACTCGGAAGCTTGATCAACTAATACTAACATGAATATGTCACCTCATCCCACAGCAAGAAATCGGTGAGTGAGATGTAGAGGTCTAAGCCTCAAAGTGCCAAAGGCATGTGCGAATGCAGCAAAAGAGAATTGATACATGACACAAGATGGCAAATCAAACTAGCAATTGTAGAGCCATGACGATAATGCATAAATAATGCTCTTCTACCAATCACAAGTAGAAATGCTATCAAAATGATGTTTATCAAAAAAATGAAACCCTTCTCTCTTTTTCTCTCACACTAGCAGCCTTCCTTATTTTTGTGCACACTATCCCCCCTTAACCAGCCTCTCTCAAGTGAAATATGCCCTCAAACACATATCCTCTCTCTCTCTCTCTCACCACCCAATGGCCAATTTAAAATACATCAAGAGAAGTTTGAGGATTTTTAAGACTAACAGGTTGGCTGTAGGATATTTGTCAATGATTCTGCCAAAGCTACTGCCCCACTCACAAGAATATTCACTCAAGAAGGATCTGTGTTTCAATTGGACCCATGATTTGTACAGTAGCTTTGATAAGCTAACAACGCTGTATTGGTAACCTTTCTTGTTTTAAGGCTGCCTGATTTTTTGAAACCTTTTGAGATATTAGTTGACAAAATGGTTAAGCCATTGGTGGATTTTTAATCCAAGAAAGCCATCCCACATGGCTTATGAATCCAAGAAGCTCTGACCACACAAAAAAATTATCCCATCCTACACATGATTTAGAATGACTAGCTATGATTCATGCTGTCAAGATTTGGAGACGTTATCTTTTAGAAAGTAAATTTCAATTAATGCTTGACCACAAAAATTTAAAAATGGATCTTTACTCAACCATAATTAAACATGAGACAAAGATGATGGATCCAGATTTTGTATGGATATGATTTTGAGATAAAGTATAGGCTAGAAAAAGAGTAGGCTAGAAAAAGAAAATGGATCTTTACTTAACCACATTTATTGCTGTTATTTTTATTATGCCTTCAACTACTATCCAAAAAGGTATCAAAAAATCAGGCAGTCTTAAAACAAGAAAGGTTACCAATATAGCCGTTAGCTTATCACAGCTACTCTAAAAATCATGGGTACCATTATTGCCATCTTTGGGTGGCTTGATGTTTTGTAGGTATTAGTCCACCTCATTTTCAGCTTGCCAATATGCATCCCTATTCTTGAATTGAATAATAGGACATCATCTCCTTCTTCAAATATTTATTTAGCTTGTTGTTCGTGTTCACCTATATCTTCTTCCTCTTTTGCATTATCTTAGTGATCCAGGTGCTAAGTCCTCTTTCTTCATCCAGTTCAATCAACCTAAATTCTATGGTTCTTTGAGTCTTTTGGACTTGACCTTTCTGTGATAGTTTTTCTAAGACTAGGCACTAAGAATTATATGGGTACTACTACCTTTCCATACCATAATGAAAGGTGTGTGAGGCTAGTTGTGTCCTTGTGGGCTATTCACAAAAATCCCATAATGTAGAGTGTAGTTTCCTATCCCAATAGTTCCTATTCTCATTCACCGTTTTGTTTAGAATTTCTTTTCCAATATGAGTGGTTGTGACTTGGATTGGCCATTTTCGTAGGGAGAATATATGGATTAGAATTCCTCTCAAAATCTTATGGGTTCTGACTAGGCTTGGCCATTTGCCTACAGGACAATATATTGGGGAATTTTTGTGCACGACCATGTGCTGTTCCATCAGTTTCCTGTTCACCTCATTTAGGAAGTGGGTGTCTTGATCACTTTACTAGCTTAGTTGGGAGACCCAAACCTTGTCATGAGATAACCTCATATAAGAACTTGGCAATTGAGTCGACTTTGCCCATGCAAACAATCCCAAACCATCTTTGTTGATGTAACAAAGCAATGAAGTCTCCATGTGCCGTTCACTTGGACCATTTGGCACACATCTCCTCCTCATTGAACAAATGCCCCAAACAACTAGGCATCGAACTCTGAAGCTTGAACAACTAATACTGACATGAATATGTCACCTCATCATAGTAAGAAATCGGTGAGTGAGATGTAGAGGTCTAAGCCTCAAAGTGCAAAAGGCATGTGCGAATGCAGCAAAAGAGAATTGATACATGACACGAGATGGAAAATCAAACTAGCAATTGTAGAGCCATGACGATAATGCATGAACAATGCTCTTCTACCAATCACAAGTAGAAATGCTATCAAAATGATGTTAATGATGAGTGAACTCGCACCATGGGGATCAGATGAAGGATAAAAGTAGTAAGCCGAAACACGATGCACAATGCGTGTGAAAAACCACAATCAATGCTCAAAGCGTGAACAAGCTCTATAAAACCCCCAAAGTGTGCCTTCAATGCCGCAAGTGTGTGAATAAAGGCTAGCAATGCACAAGGACTCACACTACATGTGAACAAAACTAGGGATGTGGAAATTCCTGCAAACAAGCCCCAAGTGTAAGATCCCTGTTCCCACCGAGCAACGAATTCGGGGTACTGGCAGCGGAAGTAGCGCTTCTCGCGTGGGACAGGGGTCCCACACTCGGGGCCTCGCCCACGGATATCCGGATAAGAGACTAATCCGTCGGTTGTTCCAAAACCGAACCCGGAAAAACTTCCTTTACCGGAAAGCACGGGCGATTCCACCAGGATAACTTTTTACTCTAACGTAGTCAAGATCATTTCTGGTCGAGATGATCCGATTACATCTATAAGATACTTAGTCAGTTCAAGGAAGAAACTTGCACTTGGATCATTGGGATCAGCGCTTTTTTCCCCATTCAAGAGGCACAGCCGTTGATTCCTATCCATAGAACAGTTACTGTCCGGGATTTATTTTATTTTTTGTTCTATCGTAAAAACAAAAGTTTGAGTCTCGGTTTACGGATCCATCAGTCCAGCCTAACCCCATCCAATCCCATGGGTTAGCCAACCGCCCAACCACTGTAGTGATGGGATCCAATTAAAAATTTGGTTAGGTTTTGTCCCGGGTACCAAGGAAAAGAGTTCCAAGGCCCCCTAGCCGGATGTTCATGCAAAATAAAACTAGTCACACCACTCACACACCCAATATGAAATTGCCTTTTTTTTCAACCAGATTCAACCAGTTTAAAACAATCCTTTAATAAAACCATAGTATCATTGATCACCATCTTCCAATTTATCCAATTGATTCTTAATTTCCCATCATTCCTTCATCAGAGTATCTATGGCATCATTGGTAACTAGAACGCTCAGGAGCCGTTTCGATAGTTCCTAGCCCATAATACTTGGCAATATAATCACTTAACAAGATGGACTCTCGTTGAAGATCAGCAAGATCAACCAACAGATCCATATAAGGAGCCATGGACTCATCCATTGAAGACCAGCAAGGTCAATCAACCAGATCCATGCTCGATTTCAGAAAACAACTCCAACTCTGTTCCAATATCTTCCTCGACGCACGCGTGGGTATCCTAGGCAACCCAGAGCCCGAGCACCGTATGGTCAGCACCCTCTAGGATCCTTCGCAGGTAACCTAGCGCTTCACGCATAGGCCGCTTCCTTGGCCCCTCATCCACCGTACCGGAAGCTCACCATTTTAATCGCACCGAGGCTGGTCAAGACCTCGGCCGACCTTGCTACGCGAGACGTCCTTCATTGACTCCCCGTCAGCAGTTGCAACTTTACCATCACGACTTTAATCACAAGACGGTCAAAATGCTCCCCCCAGCATTCTTGACATAAAACAATCATTTACAAACAGCATTTACAAACAGTATTTACAAATAGTATTTACAAACAGTTTACAACACAATTTCTATTTTAACTTTCATTTTTCCACATTATCCTTTATCAATCTACATTACTTATTCCATATTCCATTTATATGTATACTCATCCCATCACATCATTTCTATCTCATCACTTCAGATTCCCTCACATCGCATATCGTATATTCACATCCATACATCCACATCTATATGCATACATTCACATCTACATGCATACATCTACATCTCTATGCATACATCCACATCCACATTCACATTCACCTCCATACATCTACATCTACATGTATACATCCACATCTCCATTCACATCTACATCTATACATCTACATCTACATGCATCCATCCACCTCCACATCCACATCTACATCTATACATCTACATCTACATGCATACATCCATATCTCCATTCCCATCTACATCTATACATCTACATCTACATGCATCCATCTACCTCCACATCCACATCTACATCTATACATCTACATCTACATGTATACATCCACCTCCATATCCACATCCGTATCTATACATCTACATCTACATGTATACATCCACATCCACATCTATACATCTACATCTACATGCATACATCCACATCTCCATTCACATCTACATCTATACATCTACATCTACATGCATCCATCCACCTCCATATCCACATCTACATCTATACATCTACATCTACATGCAAACATCCACATCTCCATGCATGATAAAATTCTTTTAATTAATCTAGGATGATAGTTCCTAGAATATGGTAGAAAGTCCTCTTTTTATGCTTTGAATGAATTTATTTTATGCGTAATTTCTATAAAAATTTTGCCATAGCTCCGCTACTATGACTGATAAATCTCAATTTTTTTCTAAGGGATAAAGCTCATTATTAAAGAAATAATTAGAATGGTCTCTAATTGGATCATCAATCCATAATGGTCTCTAATTGGATCATTAAGAAAACAATTAGAATGGTCTCTAATTGGATCATCAATCCATAATGGTCTCTAATTGGATCATTAAGAAAACAATTAGAATGGTCTCTAATTGGGTCATCAATCCATAATGGATTGAATCATCAATGTGCATAAACTAAAAGCATAGCAAAAAGCCATTAATTTGGCCTCAAGAATAGCTTAATCTTGGATTAAGGAAAAGCTTTATGAAAAGCTTCATTTGGATTGAGAATGGGTCATGAGTATGACCATTTCTTGAGTGAGAGAGAGAAATTATAAAAACCATTAGAATTTAAATATAAGTGGAAATTAACTTCTATAGCATTTATTAAATTATGTAACTCTTCACTACTATTCACCAATTAACTTCATTAGCATTTAAAAAAAACCATACCAATTAAACTTCTCAAGCTTGAGAGGGGTTGAGAAGAGAGAATCATTGAGAAATCATAGAAAAGATCGAAATTCAATATACTTACCTTATGATTTGCTTGATTCTTTATTCACGGTAGAGGCCCCCAACCAATCAATTGGTTTAGTATGTTGATGGAGCCACCAATGGAGATTGAAGAAAGAGAGAGGTATCAAAAACTAGTGAATTATTAAAGAATTCACAGTTCTTGGCTTAGGTAGAGTAGAGTAACAAGGCATAAGACACTATATATTTTAGCTTAGGTGGAGTAGAGTAACAAAGCATAAGAGACTATATATTTTGGCTTAGGGGAGTAGAGTAACAAAACATAAGACACTATATATTTTAGCTTAGGTGGAGTAGAGTAACAAAGCATAAGACTCTATCTAATTTGGCTTAGGTGGAGTAGAGTAACAAAGCATAAGACTCTATCTAATTTGGCTTAGGTGGAGTAGAGTAACAAAGCATAAGACTCTATCTAATTTGGCTTAGGTGGAGTAGAGTAACAAAGCATAAGAGACTATATATTTTGGCTTAGGTGGAGTAGAGTAACAAAGCATAAGAGACTATATATTTTGGCTTAGGTGGAGTAGAGTAACAAAGCATAAGAGACTATGTTTTTTTTCAACAAGGGGATGCTTCTATTTATAGGAAAATTTGAGCTCCTAACCAAACAACTGATTCTAGAATTTTCCAAGTCAGTTTGGTCACTTTTTGACCATTTTTAGGTCACTTAAACTAACTTTTTGGAACTAGACTTGAATTAGGAGAGAGGAGAGATAAAATATCTCAATTTTTATGAGTTTAAAATTCATTCAAGCATGTGAAATATGCACCTCCTTTAAAGAATTCCCCTTCCTTACATATGTGTCAAAATTGTATTGCTCATAGTTTTTTACTAATAAACCTTGTACATTTTCAACTCTTCATCTTATGTGAAATATGCACCTCCTTTAAAGAACTCCTCTTCCTTACATATGTGTCATAGTTTTTTTTTCTAATAAGCCTTGTACATTTTCAACTCTTCATCTTATGTGAAATATGCACCTCCTTTAAAGAACTCCCCTTCCTTACATATGTGTTTATTTACTAATAAACCTTGTACATTTTCAACTCTTCATCTTATGTGAAATATGCACCTCCTTTAAAGAACTCCTCTTCCTTACATATGAGTTTATTTACTAATAAACCTTGTACATTTTCAACTCTTCATCTTATGTGAGCATTTACTCATTTTTGGGTATCTTCTTTTACAATTTGGATTTATCTCCTCCCTACACATGGATTGATGCTATTGGCCCATAGGAACCTTAATTGGACCATAGTCTAAAGATTTCTGAAAATCTAGACCCTTAGGCTAAGGTTCTTTATACCTATTTCCAATTAATTCCAATTGCACATTGGAAAATTCTTTTTAAATTTCTGTTTCAGGGGAACTCATCTGAATTATAAGAGATATTTTTCTATCCAAAAATATTCATAATCTGAATATTCTCTCTCTAGAATATTTTCTCTCTCTAGGTTAAAACAGTTAGAAACAAGGTCTTTATATTTCTGAAGAGGGATTGATTACGGGGGAAGATACTAGACATCAAAAAGGGGGATTGGGGGAGGAATCTTACATTCTACCCCACTTAAAAAACGCGAGATGTCCTCATCTCGCAACTTGGGATAATTTCGCAAGATGCACGAATATGAGACTTAGAGAAAATTTTTAATCAAGATTAACCACCAAGAAAAGTCTTAAAGAGAGAAAGATTCAAAATAAGAACAAGATTTAAACTTTATTCATTCTCGGAACTTATACAGTAAAGATAGAGAAACTCTTTACACTTCCATAAGCCCGTCCATCATATGGTCACAAAAGCAGTCCTCACAAGCTGCACAAGTATAGGGTAACTCATCTATGGGAATGATTCTGCTGGTTATTGCCGCACCTATCTCAGTGGTATGAGGTGATCTAACAAAAGGACCTCTGAGAGGCAAGCCAAAAACGGGGTAAAGGCATATCTTCTCATGAGGAAGAAAACATGCCAGTAAAAAGACCCGCTCAGAAAACCCAAGATGCCTTGATCTCATGACACAGTAGTATCGGGGACCCAAACCCAAAGCTTCAATAACCATGGCCAAGCGGACATTGTTACGAAAGTGTTGCTGACCCCAGGGTGTTACCCTAGTTATGTTTTGATAGGTCCGCCATTTGGTCTGCGCTACAGAAGTTCCTAGGTGAGGAAAAAGTGAGCGCTCATACTGTTCTATAAAGTCTTTCTTCACAGACTCTCTTGCGTCTTGAAGGTGAGAAATCATCAGGGATAAAACTAATTCCTGTTGCCAAGCCATGAAGGAGATTAAGAAAGAAAGGAGACTGATGGGAGTAAGATTACTGTGAGCGATAGTTAAAGGTTACGACTTATATAAAGGAAGGAGCTAGCGTAACCTAGAAGCCAACGGTAACTTGCCACTGAAGTTTTACCGTCTTTCCATGATTCGTGTTTGACACATTTTTCTATAGAAGGCATTAATAATTTTGAGATGAGGAGATAAAAGAAGCTTGTAGGCTAAGTCACCTATTTTCATTGAATTCAGATATAAGGGTCACAATATTTGGGGGATAACTTCTTATACTCCCCAAGAGATAAAGAACTTCTTTTGGGCCGTACTCGAATGAAAACCAAAACCTTGGTATCCAAAACATCGATTCTCACTTCTGAACTCATTGTTCTAAATCCTTAAAACAGGTGGGACTCCTGAGAAGTATTCTAGGGAAAGGGTCTTCCTTTTTTTTAAACAGAAACTTTCTTTTATTTTAGAGAGGGAATAATTATAAGATCAGAAAGGGAGATTCTTACTCCTGTATACCTCGAAGGCTGGGGAGGAATCTTACATTCTACCCCACTTAAAAAGTGCGAGATGTCCTCATCTCGCAAGGTAGAGGACAGCTCTTTTTCTTAAGATCCAATTTTTATTCTGGGGTTCCTTATATTCTGGTCAACCCAACAGAACACTAGGATAATTATCCCTTATATAGAACTCATCATTAAATAACAATTCATTCAGATTATATCATTCATATCTTTAACATGATAATGGTCCATTAGACCGAAAGTTTCCTTCGGAACATTCCTCTACACGGAAATTTCAGTCAAGCAAGTTCTCAATTTGACGTCCCTTAACTTGATCTACCGATCAAGTATTAACAGTAGCAATCTGACAGCACAACCCACTAATCTCATAGTGATTTGCTGAATTCGTTATCATCATTCTAGTTATGAATATCATCACAAGGACTCGTCCCATTCCCCCTCATTGTGGTTTCATTATATTTCAACTAATTTTTAAAAATCAACATTTTTCAATCAGCATTTTCAATCAGAATCCAAATCAATTCATTCATTCTCAAACAGAATTAAAAATCATATCAATCACATTCGAAATCATCATCTAGATAGCATTAACGCTTATAATTTCAAGTCTTAGATTTACTCGTATATACTGTCAGTAAAGAGCTGCAGTATACTCTCGGTATATACGCGTAGTCATGGCCCTTGGAATTATAAGGTAAATAATATCATGTCTACGCCTCAAGCAAGTCAGGGATTCTATATAATCGCGGTACTTCTATCTGGAGAACCAATTACCAAATTATGAATTTCAGTTTGAATATCAAATTGTATGAATTATATCACACAATTATAACCTTTTTGTGTTTCTTGATAAATTTTTGACATATTTGTCTTCTCAATTGATCTTTATTAACCAAATGCTCTGATACCAACTGTAGGATCCCTGTTCCCACCGAGCAACGAATTCGGGGTACTGGCAGCGGAAGTAGCGCTTCTCGCGTGGGACAGGGGTCCCACACTCGGGGCCTCGCCCACGGATATCCGGATAAGAGACTAATCCGTCGGTTGTTCCAAAACCGAACCCGGAAAAACTTCCTTTACCGGAAAGCACGGGCGATTCCACCAGGATAACTTTTTACTCTAACGTAGTCAAGATCATTTCTGGTCGAGATGATCCGATTACATCTATAAGATACTTAGTCAGTTCAAGGAAGAAACTTGCACTTGGATCATTGGGATCAGCGCTTTTTTCCCCATTCAAGAGGCACAGCCGTTGATTCCTATCCATAGAACAGTTACTGTCCGGGATTTATTTTATTTTTTGTTCTATCGTAAAAACAAAAGTTTGAGTCTCGGTTTACGGATCCATCAGTCCAGCCTAACCCCATCCAATCCCATGGGTTAGCCAACCGCCCAACCACTGTAGTGATGGGATCCAATTAAAAATTTGGTTAGGTTTTGTCCCGGGTACCAAGGAAAAGAGTTCCAAGGCCCCCTAGCCGGATGTTCATGCAAAATAAAACTAGTCACACCACTCACACACCCAATATGAAATTGCCTTTTTTTTCAACCAGATTCAACCAGTTTAAAACAATCCTTTAATAAAACCATAGTATCATTGATCACCATCTTCCAATTTATCCAATTGATTCTTAATTTCCCATCATTCCTTCATCAGAGTATCTATGGCATCATTGGTAACTAGAACGCTCAGGAGCCGTTTCGATAGTTCCTAGCCCATAATACTTGGCAATATAATCACTTAACAAGATGGACTCTCGTTGAAGATCAGCAAGATCAACCAACAGATCCATATAAGGAGCCATGGACTCATCCATTGAAGACCAGCAAGGTCAATCAACCAGATCCATGCTCGATTTCAGAAAACAACTCCAACTCTGTTCCAATATCTTCCTCGACGCACGCGTGGGTATCCTAGGCAACCCAGAGCCCGAGCACCGTATGGTCAGCACCCTCTAGGATCCTTCGCAGGTAACCTAGCGCTTCACGCATAGGCCGCTTCCTTGGCCCCTCATCCACCGTACCGGAAGCTCACCATTTTAATCGCACCGAGGCTGGTCAAGACCTCGGCCGACCTTGCTACGCGAGACGTCCTTCATTGACTCCCCGTCAGCAGTTGCAACTTTACCATCACGACTTTAATCACAAGACGGTCAAAATGCTCCCCCCAGCATTCTTGACATAAAACAATCATTTACAAACAGCATTTACAAACAGTATTTACAAATAGTATTTACAAACAGTTTACAACACAATTTCTATTTTAACTTTCATTTTTCCACATTATCCTTTATCAATCTACATTACTTATTCCATATTCCATTTATATGTATACTCATCCCATCACATCATTTCTATCTCATCACTTCAGATTCCCTCACATCGCATATCGTATATTCACATCCATACATCCACATCTATATGCATACATTCACATCTACATGCATACATCTACATCTCTATGCATACATCCACATCCACATTCACATTCACCTCCATACATCTACATCTACATGTATACATCCACATCTCCATTCACATCTACATCTATACATCTACATCTACATGCATCCATCCACCTCCACATCCACATCTACATCTATACATCTACATCTACATGCATACATCCATATCTCCATTCCCATCTACATCTATACATCTACATCTACATGCATCCATCTACCTCCACATCCACATCTACATCTATACATCTACATCTACATGTATACATCCACCTCCATATCCACATCCGTATCTATACATCTACATCTACATGTATACATCCACATCCACATCTATACATCTACATCTACATGCATACATCCACATCTCCATTCACATCTACATCTATACATCTACATCTACATGCATCCATCCACCTCCATATCCACATCTACATCTATACATCTACATCTACATGCAAACATCCACATCTCCATGCATGATAAAATTCTTTTAATTAATCTAGGATGATAGTTCCTAGAATATGGTAGAAAGTCCTCTTTTTATGCTTTGAATGAATTTATTTTATGCGTAATTTCTATAAAAATTTTGCCATAGCTCCGCTACTATGACTGATAAATCTCAATTTTTTTCTAAGGGATAAAGCTCATTATTAAAGAAATAATTAGAATGGTCTCTAATTGGATCATCAATCCATAATGGTCTCTAATTGGATCATTAAGAAAACAATTAGAATGGTCTCTAATTGGATCATCAATCCATAATGGTCTCTAATTGGATCATTAAGAAAACAATTAGAATGGTCTCTAATTGGGTCATCAATCCATAATGGATTGAATCATCAATGTGCATAAACTAAAAGCATAGCAAAAAGCCATTAATTTGGCCTCAAGAATAGCTTAATCTTGGATTAAGGAAAAGCTTTATGAAAAGCTTCATTTGGATTGAGAATGGGTCATGAGTATGACCATTTCTTGAGTGAGAGAGAGAAATTATAAAAACCATTAGAATTTAAATATAAGTGGAAATTAACTTCTATAGCATTTATTAAATTATGTAACTCTTCACTACTATTCACCAATTAACTTCATTAGCATTTAAAAAAAACCATACCAATTAAACTTCTCAAGCTTGAGAGGGGTTGAGAAGAGAGAATCATTGAGAAATCATAGAAAAGATCGAAATTCAATATACTTACCTTATGATTTGCTTGATTCTTTATTCACGGTAGAGGCCCCCAACCAATCAATTGGTTTAGTATGTTGATGGAGCCACCAATGGAGATTGAAGAAAGAGAGAGGTATCAAAAACTAGTGAATTATTAAAGAATTCACAGTTCTTGGCTTAGGTAGAGTAGAGTAACAAGGCATAAGACACTATATATTTTAGCTTAGGTGGAGTAGAGTAACAAAGCATAAGAGACTATATATTTTGGCTTAGGGGAGTAGAGTAACAAAACATAAGACACTATATATTTTAGCTTAGGTGGAGTAGAGTAACAAAGCATAAGACTCTATCTAATTTGGCTTAGGTGGAGTAGAGTAACAAAGCATAAGACTCTATCTAATTTGGCTTAGGTGGAGTAGAGTAACAAAGCATAAGACTCTATCTAATTTGGCTTAGGTGGAGTAGAGTAACAAAGCATAAGACTCTATCTAATTTGGCTTAGGTGGAGTAGAGTAACAAAGCATAAGAGACTATATATTTTGGCTTAGGTGGAGTAGAGTAACAAAGCATAAGAGACTATATATTTTGGCTTAGGTGGAGTAGAGTAACAAAGCATAAGAGACTATGTTTTTTTTCAACAAGGGGATGCTTCTATTTATAGGAAAATTTGAGCTCCTAACCAAACAACTGATTCTAGAATTTTCCAAGTCAGTTTGGTCACTTTTTGACCATTTTTAGGTCACTTAAACTAACTTTTTGGAACTAGACTTGAATTAGGAGAGAGGAGAGATAAAATATCTCAATTTTTATGAGTTTAAAATTCATTCAAGCATGTGAAATATGCACCTCCTTTAAAGAATTCCCCTTCCTTACATATGTGTCAAAATTGTATTGCTCATAGTTTTTTACTAATAAACCTTGTACATTTTCAACTCTTCATCTTATGTGAAATATGCACCTCCTTTAAAGAACTCCTCTTCCTTACATATGTGTCATAGTTTTTTTTTCTAATAAGCCTTGTACATTTTCAACTCTTCATCTTATGTGAAATATGCACCTCCTTTAAAGAACTCCCCTTCCTTACATATGTGTTTATTTACTAATAAACCTTGTACATTTTCAACTCTTCATCTTATGTGAAATATGCACCTCCTTTAAAGAACTCCTCTTCCTTACATATGAGTTTATTTACTAATAAACCTTGTACATTTTCAACTCTTCATCTTATGTGAGCATTTACTCATTTTTGGGTATCTTCTTTTACAATTTGGATTTATCTCCTCCCTACACATGGATTGATGCTATTGGCCCATAGGAACCTTAATTGGACCATAGTCTAAAGATTTCTGAAAATCTAGACCCTTAGGCTAAGGTTCTTTATACCTATTTCCAATTAATTCCAATTGCACATTGGAAAATTCTTTTTAAATTTCTGTTTCAGGGGAACTCATCTGAATTATAAGAGATATTTTTCTATCCAAAAATATTCATAATCTGAATATTCTCTCTCTAGAATATTTTCTCTCTCTAGGTTAAAACAGTTAGAAACAAGGTCTTTATATTTCTGAAGAGGGATTGATTACGGGGGAAGATACTAGACATCAAAAAGGGGGATTGGGGGAGGAATCTTACATTCTACCCCACTTAAAAAACGCGAGATGTCCTCATCTCGCAACTTGGGATAATTTCGCAAGATGCACGAATATGAGACTTAGAGAAAATTTTTAATCAAGATTAACCACCAAGAAAAGTCTTAAAGAGAGAAAGATTCAAAATAAGAACAAGATTTAAACTTTATTCATTCTCGGAACTTATACAGTAAAGATAGAGAAACTCTTTACACTTCCATAAGCCCGTCCATCATATGGTCACAAAAGCAGTCCTCACAAGCTGCACAAGTATAGGGTAACTCATCTATGGGAATGATTCTGCTGGTTATTGCCGCACCTATCTCAGTGGTATGAGGTGATCTAACAAAAGGACCTCTGAGAGGCAAGCCAAAAACGGGGTAAAGGCATATCTTCTCATGAGGAAGAAAACATGCCAGTAAAAAGACCCGCTCAGAAAACCCAAGATGCCTTGATCTCATGACACAGTAGTATCGGGGACCCAAACCCAAAGCTTCAATAACCATGGCCAAGCGGACATTGTTACGAAAGTGTTGCTGACCCCAGGGTGTTACCCTAGTTATGTTTTGATAGGTCTGCCATTTGGTCTGCGCTACAGAAGTTCCTAGGTGAGGAAAAAGTGAGCGCTCATACTGTTCTATAAAGTCTTTCTTCACAGACTCTCTTGCGTCTTGAAGGTGAGAAATCATCAGGGATAAAACTAATTCCTGTTGCCAAGCCATGAAGGAGATTAAGAAAGAAAGGAGACTGATGGGAGTAAGATTACTGTGAGCGATAGTTAAAGGTTACGACTTATATAAAGGAAGGAGCTAGCGTAACCTAGAAGCCAACGGTAACTTGCCACTGAAGTTTTACCGTCTTTCCATGATTCGTGTTTGACACATTTTTCTATAGAAGGCATTAATAATTTTGAGATGAGGAGATAAAAGAAGCTTGTAGGCTAAGTCACCTATTTTCATTGAATTCAGATATAAGGGTCACAATATTTGGGGGATAACTTCTTATACTCCCCAAGAGATAAAGAACTTCTTTTGGGCCGTACTCGAATGAAAACCAAAACCTTGGTATCCAAAACATCGATTCTCACTTCTGAACTCATTGTTCTAAATCCTTAAAACAGGTGGGACTCCTGAGAAGTATTCTAGGGAAAGGGTCTTCCTTTTTTTTAAACAGAAACTTTCTTTTATTTTAGAGAGGGAATAATTATAAGATCAGAAAGGGAGATTCTTACTCCTGTATACCTCGAAGGCTGGGGAGGAATCTTACACCAAGAATACTCAATTACACTCATGTCTGAATGACTCAATCACACCCAAGCGTGTGAATAGTCCCAACCTAAATAGGCAAGGTAGATGGGTAGTGTAAATGCACAAGGTCCAGGTTTCAATTGTGAATTGGGAAAAAGGAGAGGTTTCAGATAGAGAGGGTTAGGGTGGACAAGATGTGTGAAAGATTAAAAAAGGAACCCCTAGGATTTCCAAAAGTTATCAAAAAAATGAAACCCTTCTCTCTTTTTCTCTCACACTAGTAGCCTTCCTTGTTTTTGTGCAGGCTATCCCCCCTTAACCAGCCTCTCTCAAGTGAAATATGCCCTCAAACACATATCCTCTCTCTCTCTCTCTCTCTCTCTCTCACCACCCAATGGCCAATTTTAAAGACATCAAGAGAAGTTTGAGGAATTTTAAGATTAACAGGTTGGTGTAGGATATTTGTCAATGATTCTGCCAAAGTTACTACCCCGCTCACAAGAATATTCACTCAAGAAGGATCTGTGTTTCAACTGGACCCATGATTTGTACACTAGCTTTGATAAGGTAACACCGCTGTATACCTTTCTTATTTTAAGGCTGTGCTTGATTTTTTGAAACCTTTTGAGATATTAGTTGTCAAAATGGTTAAGCCATTAGTGGATTTTTAATCCAAGAAAGCCATCCCACATGGCTTATGAATCCAAGAAGCTCTGACCACACAAAAAAATTATCCCATCCTACACATGATTTAGAATGACTAGCTATGATTCATGCTGTCAAGATTTAGAGACATTATCTTTTAGAAAGTAAATTTCAATTAATGCCTGACCACAAGAGTTTAAAAATGGATCTTTACTAAACCACAATTAAACATGAGAGAAAGATAATGGATCCAAATTTTGTATGGATATGATTTTGAGATAAAGTATAGGCTAGAAAAAGAAAATGGATCTTTACTCAACCACAATTAAACATGAGACAAAGATGATGGATCCAAATTTTGTATGGATATGATTTCGAGATAAAGTATAGGCTAGAAAAAAGAAAATGTAGTTGCTAATGATAGGAACTGCTGATGTTGTTTAGCAAAAAATCATTTGTTGCTGTTATTTTTATTATGCCTTCAACTACTATCTAAAAAGGTATGAAAAAATCAGGCAGCCTTAAAACAAGAAAGGTTACCAATATGGCCGTTAGCTTATCAAAGCTACTCTAAAAATCATGGGTACCGTTATTGCCATCTTTGGGCAGCTTTATGTCTTGTAGGTATTAGTCCAGCTTGCCAATATGCATCCCTATTCTTGAATTGAATAATAGGACATCATCTCCTTCTTCAAATATTTTTTTAGCTTGTTGTTCGTGTTCACCTATATCTTCTTCCTCTTTTGCATTATCTTAGTGATCTAGGTGCTAAGTCCTCTTTCTTCATCCAGTTCAATCAACCTAAATTCTATGGTTCTCTGAGTGTTTTGGACTTGACCTTTCTGTGATAGTTTTTCTAAGACTAGGCACTAAGAATTATATGGGTACTACTACCTTTCCATACCATAATGAAAGGTGTGTGAAGCTAGTTTTGTCCTTGTGGGCTATTCACAAAAATCCCATAATGTAGAGTGTAGTTTCCTATCCCAATAGTTCCTATTCCCATTCACCGTTTTAATTAGAATTTCTTTTCCAATATGAGTGGTTGTGACTTGGATTGGCCATTTTTGTAGGGGGAATATATGGATTAGAATTCCTCTCGAAATCTTATGGGTTCTGTCTAAGCTTGGCCATTTGCCTACGGGGGACAATATATTGGGGAATTTTTGTGCACGACCATGTGTTGTTCCATTAGCTTCCTGATCACCTCCTTTAGGAAGTGGGTGTTTTGATCACTTTACTAGCTTAATTGGGAGACCCAAACCTTGTTATGAGATAACCTCATATAAGAACTTGGCGATTGAGTCGACTTTGCATTCCCTCATTGTCTTTGCCTCCATCCATTTGGTGCAATAATGTGTTGCTACCGAGACGTGCTTGTTTCCTATTTCTGGGCTATAGGTTTGAATGGTCACCGAAAGTCTAAGCCCCACTTCTAGAATAGGTCTAGATGCAATACAGTTTGGTGAGGCATCTTATGTATTACACTGGGTCGTCCATCCTCATGAAACCGTATCGGTGTAGTCGGCATCCTCAAGAACATAATCATGATGACACAAAAGTGTGAGACACTCAATCATGTCATCAAAATAAAAATCAGCCCATGCAAACTGTGCCAAACCATCTTTGTCGATGTAACAAAGCAATGAAGTCTCCATGTGCCGTTCACTTGGACCATTTGGCACACATCTCCTCCTCATTGAACAAATGCCCCAAATGACTAGGCATCAAACTCTGAAGCTTGAACAACTAATACTGACATGAATATGTCACCTCATCATAGCAAGAAATCGGTGGAGTGAGATGTAGAGGTCTAAGGCTCAAAGTGCCAAAGGCATGTGCGAATGCAGCAAAAGAGAATTGATACATGACACGAGATGGCAAATCAAACTAGCAATTGTGGAGCCTTGACGATAATGCATGAACAATGCTCTTCTACCAATCACAAGTAGAAATGCTATCAAAATGATGTCAATGATAAGTGAACTCACACCATGGGGATCAGATGAAGGATAAAAGTAGTAAGCCAAAACACGATGCACAATGCGTGTGAAAAACCACAATCAATGCTCAAAGCGTGAACAAGCTCTATAAAACTCTCAAAGTGTGCCTTCAATGCCCTAAGTGTGTGAATAAAGGCTAGCAATGCACAAGGACACACTACATGTGAACAAAACTAGGAATGTGGAAATTCCTGCAAACAAGCCCCAAGAATACTCAATTACACTCATGTCTGAATGACTCCATCACACCCAAGCGTGTGAATAACCCCAACCTAAATAGGAAAGGTAGATGGGTAGTGTAAATGCACAAGGTCCAGGTTTCAATCGTGAATTGGGAAAAAGTGCGGAGAGGTTTCAGATAGAGAGGGTTAGGGCGGACAAGATATGTGAAAGATTAAAAAAGAAACCCTTAGGATTTCCAAAAGTTATCAAAAAAATGAAACCCTTCTCTCTTTTTCTCTCACAGTAGCAGCCTTCCTTGTTTTTGTGCAGGCTATACCCCCTTAACTAGCCTCTCCCAAGTGAAATATGCCCTCAAACACATATCCTCTCTCTCTCTCTCTCTCACCACCCAATGGCCAATTTTAAAGACATCAAGAGAAGTTTGAGGATTTTTAAGATTAACAGGTTGGTGTAGGATATTTGTGAATGTTTCTGCCAAAGTTACTGCCCCGCTCACAAGAATATTCACTCAAGAAGGATCTATGTTTCAACTGGACCCATGATTTGTACATTAGCTTTGATAAGCTAACACCGCTGTATTGGTAACCTTTCTTGTTTTAAGGCTGTCTCATTTTTTTGAAACCTTTTGAGATATTAGTTGACAAAATGGTTAAGCCATTGGTGGATTTTTAATCCAAGAAAGCCATCCCATGGCTTATGAATCCAAGAAGCTCTGACCACACAAAAAATTATCCCATCCGACACATGATTTAGAATGACTAGCTATAATTCATGCTGTCAAGATTTAGAGACGTTATCTTTAAGAAAGTAAATTTCAATTAATGCCTGACCACAAAAGTTTAAAAATGGATCTTTACTCAACCACAATTAAACATGAGACAAAGATGATGGATCCAAATTTTGTATGGATATGATTTTGAGATAAAGTATAGGCTAGAAAAAGAAAATGGATCTTTACTCAACCATAATTAAACATGAGACAAAGATGATGGATCCAAATTTTGTGGTCAGGCATTAATGGAAATTTACTTTCTAAAAGATAACGTCTCTAGATCTTGACAGCATGAACCATAGCTAGTCATTCTAAATCATGTGTGGGATGGGATAAATTTTTTGTGTGGTCAAAGCTTCTTGGATTGATAAGCCATGGGGGGATGGCTTTCTTGGATTAAAAATCCACCAATGGCTTAACCATTTTTTCAACTAATATCTCAAAAGGTTTTAAAAAATGAGACAGCCTTAAAACAAGAAAGGTTACCAATACAACGGTGTTAGCTTATCAAAGCTACTGTACAAATCATGGGTCCAGTTGAAATGCAGACCCTTCTTGAGTGAATATTCTTGTGAGCGGGGCAGTAACTTTGGCAGAATCATTTGACAAATATCCTACACCAACCTGTTAATCTTAAAAATCCTCAAACTTCTCTTGATGTCTTTAAATTTGGTCATTGTGTGGTGAGAGAGAGAGAGAGAGGATATGTGTTTGAGGGCATATTTCACTTGAGAGAGGCTGGTTAAGGGGGGATAGCCTGCACAAAAACAAGGAAGGCTGCTAGTGTGAGAGAAAAAGAGAGAAGGGTTTCGTTTTTTTGATAACTTTTGGAAATCCTAGGGGTTCCTTTTTTAATCTTTCACACATCTTGTCCACCCTAACCCTCTCTATCTGAAACCTCTCCGCACTTTTCCCAATTCACAATTGAAACCTAGACCTTCTGCATTTACACTACCCATCTACCTTCCCTATTTAGGTTGGGGTTATTCACATGCTTGGGTGTGATTAAGTCATTCAAACATGAGTAATTGAGTATTCTTGGGGCTTGTTTGTAGGAATTTCCACATTCCTAGTTTTGTTCACATGTAGTGTGAGTCCTTGTGCATTGCTAGCCTTTATTCACACACTTAGGGCGTTGAAGGCACACTTTGAGAGTTTTATAGAGCTTGTTCACGCTTTGAGCATTGATTGTGGTTTTTCACACGCATTGTGCATCGTGTTTTGGCTTACTACTTTTATCCTTCATCTGATCCCCATGGTGTGAGTTCACTTATCATTGACATCATTTTGATAGCATTTCTACTTGTGATTGGTAGAAGAGCATTGCTCATGCATTATCGTCAAGGCTCTACAATTGCTAGTTTGATTTGTCATCTCGTGTCATGTATCAATTCTATTTTGCTGCATTCGCACATGCCTTTGGCACTTTGAGCCTTAGACCTCTACATCTCACTCCACCGATTTCTTGCTATGATGAGGTGACATATTCATGTCAGTATTAGTTGTTCAAGCTTCAGAGTTTGATGCCCAGTCATTTGGGGCATTGGTTCAATGAGGAGGAGATGTGTGCCAAATGGTCCAAGTGAACGGCACATGGAGACTTCATTGCTTTGTTACATCGACAAATATGGTTTGGCACTGTTTGCATGGGCTGATTTTTATTTTGATGACATGATTGAGTGTCTCACACTTTTGTGTCATCATGATTATGTTCTTGAGGATGCCGACTACACCGATACGGTTTCATGAGGATGGACGCAGTGTAATACATATGCCTCACCAAACTGTATTGCATCTAGACCTATTCTAGAAGTGGGGCTTAGACTTGGGTGACCATTCAAACATGTAGCCCAAGAATAGGAAACAAGCACGTCTCGGTAGCAACACATTATTGCACCAAATGGGTGGAGGCAAAGACAATGAGGGAATGCAAAGTCGACTCAATCGCCAAGTTCTTATATGAGGTTATCTCATGACAAGGTTTGGGTAAAGTGATCAAGACACCCACTTCCTAAATGAGGTGATCAGGAAGCTAATGGAACAGCACATGGTCGTGCACAAAAATTTCCCAATATATTATCCCCCATAGGCAAATGGCCAAGCCTAGTCAGAACCCATAAGATTTCCAGAGGAATTCTAATCCATATATTCCCCCTACGAAAATGGCCAATCCAAGTCACAACCACTCATATTGGAAAAGAAATTCTAATCAAAATGGTGAATGAGAATAGGAACTATTGGGATAGGAAACTACACTCTACATTATGGGATTTTTGTGAATAGCCCACAAGGACACAACTAGCCTCAGACACCTTTCATTATGGTATGGAAAGGTAGTAGTACCCATATAATTCTTAGTGCCTAGTCTTAGAAAGACTATCACAGAAAGGTCAAGTCCAAAACACTCAGAGAACCATAGAATTTAGGTTGATTGAACTGGATGAAGAAAGAGGACTTAGCACCTTGATCACTAAGTTAATGCAAAAGAGGAAGAAGATATAGGTGAACACGAACAACAAGCTAAAAAAATATTTGAAGAAGGAGATGATGTCCTATTATTCAATTCAAGAATAGGGATGCATATTGGCAAGCTAAAAATGAGGTGGACTAATACCTACAAGACATAAAGTTGCCCAAAGATGGCAATAACGGTACCCATGATTTTTAGAGTAGCTTTGATAAGCTAATGGCCATATTGGTAACCTTTCTTGTCTTAAGGCTGCCTAATTTTTTCATACCTTTTTAGATAGTAGTTGAAGGCATAATAAAAATAACAGCAACAAATGATTTTTTGCTAAACAACATCAGCAGCTACATTTCCTTTTCCTAGCATTAGAAACTACATTTTCTTTTTCTAGCCTATACTTTATGTGAAAATCATATCCATACAAAATTTGGATCCATCATCTTTGTCTAATGTTTAATTGTGGTTGAGTAAAGACCCATTTTCTTTTTCTAGCCTATACTTTATCTCAAAATCATATCCATACAAAATTTGGATCCATCATCTTTGTCTCATGTTTAATTGTGGTTAAGTAAAGATGCATTTTTAAACTTTTGTGGTCAGGCATTAATGGAAATTTACTTTCTAAAAGATAACGTCTCTAAATCTTGACAGCATGAACCATAGCTAGTCATTCTAAATCATGTGTAGAATGGGATAAATTTTTTGTGTGGTCAAAGCTTCTTGGATTCATAAGCCATGGGATGGCTTTCTTGGATTAAAAATCCACCAATGGCTTAACCATTTTGTCAACTAATATCTCAAAAGGTTTCAAAAAATCAGGCAGCCTTAAAACAAGAAAGGTTACCAATACAGCGGTGTTAGCTTATCAAAGCTACTGTACAAATCATGGGTCCAGTTGAAACGCAGATCCTTCTTGAGTGAATATTCTTGTGCGCGAGGTAGTAACTTTGGCAGAATCATTGACAAATATCCTACACCAACCTGTTAATCTTAAAAATCCTCAAACTTCTCTTGATGTCTTTAAAATTGGCCATTGGGTGGTGAGAGAGAGAGAGGATATGTGTTTGAGGGTATATTTCACTGGAGAGAGGCTGGTTAAGGGGGGATAGCCTACACAAAAACAAGGAAGGCTGCTAGTGTGAGAGAAAAAGAGAGAAGGGTTTCATTTTTTGGATAACTTTTGGAAATCCTAGGGGTTCCTTTTTTAATCTTTCACACATCTTGTCCACCCTAACCCTCTCTATCTGAAACCTCTCCGCACTTTTTCCCAATTCATAATTGAAACCTGGACCTTGTGCATTTACACTACCCATCTACCTTCTTGCCTATTTAGGTTGGGGTTATTCACACGCTTGGGTGTGATTGAGTCATTCAGACATGAGTGTAATTGAGTATTCTTGGGACTTGTTTGCAAGAATTTCCACATTCCTAGTTTTGTTCACATGTAGTGTGAGTCCTTGTGCATTGCTAGCCTTTATTCACACACTTAGGGCATTGAAGGCACACTTTGGGGGTTTTATAGAGCTTGTTCATGCTTTGAGCATTGATTGTGCTTTTTCACACGCATTGTGCATCGTGTCTTTGCTTACTACTTTTATCCTTCATTTGATGCCCATGGTGCGAGTTCACTCATCATTCACATCATTTTGATAGCATTTCTACTTGTGTTGTGATTTGGTAGAAGAGCATTGTTCATGCATTATCGTCATGGCTCTACAATTGCTAGTTTGATTTGCCATCTTATGTCATGTATCGATTCTCTTTTGGTGCATTCGCACATGCCTTTGGCACTTTGAGGCTTAGACCTCTACATCTCACTCACCGATTTCTTACTGTGATGAGGTGACATTTTCATGTCAGTATTAGTTGTTCAAGCTTCAGAGTTTGATGCCTAGTCATTAGGGGCATTTGTTCAATGAGGAGGAGATGTGTGCCAAATGGTCCAAGTGAACGGCACATGGAGACTTCATTGCTTTGTTACATCGACAAAGATGGTTTGGCACTATTTGCATGGGCTGATTTATATTTTGACGACATAAGTGTCCCACACTTTTGTCATCATGATTATGTTCTTGAGGATGCCGACTACACCTATATGGTTTCATGAGGGTGGATGACCCAGTGTAATAGATAAGATGCCTCACCAAACTGTATTGCGTCTAGACCTATTCTAGAAGTGGGGCTTAGACTTTGGGTGACCATTCAAACCTGTAGCCCAGAAATAGGAAACAAGCACGTCTCGATAGCAACACATTATTGCACCAAATGGGTGGAGGCAAAGACAATGAGGGAATGCAAAGTCGACTCATTCGCCAAGTTCTTATATGAGGTTATCTCATGACAAGGTTTGGGTCTCCCAATTAAGCTAGTAAAGTGATCAAGACACCCACTTCCTAAATGAGGTGATCAGGAAGCTAATGGAACAGCACATGATCGTGCACAAAAATTCCCCAATATATTGTTCCCCATAGGCAAATGGCCAAGCCTAGTCAGAACCCATAAGATTTCGAGAGGAATTCTAATCCATATATTCCCCCTACGAAAATGGCCAATCCAAGTCACAACCACTCATATTGGAAAAGAAATTCTAATCAAAACGGTGAATAGGAACTATTGGGATAGGAAACTACACTCTACATTATGGGATTTTTGTGAATAGCCCACAAGGACACAACTAGCCTCACACACCTTTCATTATGGTATGGAAAGGTAGTAGTACCCATATAATTCTTAGTGCCTAGTCTTAGAAAAACTATCACAGAAAGGTCAAGTCCAAAAGACTCAGAGAACCATAGAATTTAGGTTGATTGAACTGGATGAAGAAAGAGGACTTATCACCTGGATCACTAAGATAATGCAAAAGAGGAAGAAGATATAGAGGTGAACACGAACAACAAGCTAAAAAAATATTTGAAGAAGGAGATGATGTCCTATTATTCAATTCAAGAATAGGGATGCATATTGGCAAGCTGAAAATGAGGTGGACTAATACCTACAAAACATAAAGCCGCCCAAAGATGGCAATAATGGTACACCCATGATTTTTAGAGTAGCTTTGATAAGGTAACGACTATATTGGTAACCTTTCTTGTTTTAAGGCTGCCTGATTTTTCGATACCTTTTTAGATAGTAGTTGAAGGCATAATAAAAATAACAGCAACAAATGATTTTTGCTAAACAGCATCAATAGCTACATTTCCTTTTCCTAGCATTAGTAACTACATTTTCTTTTTCTAGGCTATACTTTATCTCAAAATCATATCCATACAAAATTTGGATCCATCATCTTTGTCTCATGTTTAATTGTGGTTGAGTAAAGATCCATTTTCTTTTTCTAGCCTATACTTTGTCTCAAAATCATATCCATACAAAATTTAAATCCATCATCTTTGTCTCATGTTTAATTGTGGTTGAGTAAAGATCCATTTTTAAACTTTTGTGGTCAGGCATTAATTGAAATTTACTTTCTTAAAGATAACATCTTTAAATCTTGACAGCACATGAACCATAGCTAGTCATTCTAAATCATGTGTAGGATGGGATAAATTTTTTGTGTGGTCAGAGCTTCTTGGATTCATAAGCCATGGGATGGCTTTCTTGGATTATAAATCCTCCAATGGCTTAACCATTTTGTCAACTAATATCTCAAAAGGTTTCAAAAAATCAGGTAGCCTTAAAACAAGAAAGGTTACCAATATAGCGGTGTTACCTTATTAAAGCTACTATACAAATCATGGGTCCAGTTGAAACGCAGATCCTTCTTGAGTGAATATTCTTGTGAGCGGGGAATTAACTTTGGAAGAATCATTGACAAATATCCTACACAAACCTGTCAATCTTAAAAATCCTCAAACTTCTCTTGATGTCTTTAAAATTGGGTATTGGGTGGTGAGAGAGAGAGAGCGAGAGAGAGAGAGAGAGAGAGAGAGAGAGAGAGAGAGAGAGAGAGAGGATATGTGTTTGAGGGCATATTTCACTTGAGAGAGGCTAGTTAAGGGGGGATAGCCTGCACAAAAACAAGGAAGGCTACTAGTGTGAGAGAAAAAGAGAGAAGGGTTTCATTTTTTTGATAACTTTTGGAAATCCTAGGGGTTCCTTTTTTAATCTTTCACACATCTTGTCCACCCTAACCCTCTCTATCTGAAACCTCTCCTTTTTCCCAATTCACAATTGAAACCTGGACCTTGTGCATTTACACTACCCATCTACCTTGCCTATTTAGGTTGGGACTATTCACACGCTTGGGTGTGATTGAGTCATTCAGACATGAGTGTAATTGAGTATTCTTGGGGCTTGTTTGCAGGAATTTCCACATCCCTAGTTTTGTTCACATGTAGTGTGAGTCCTTGTGCATTGCTAGCCTTTATTCACACACTTGCGGCATTGAAGGCACACTTTGGGGGTTTTATAGAGCTTGTTCATGCTTTGAGCATTGATTGTGGTTTTTCACACGCATTGTGCATCGTGTTTTGGCTTACTACTTTTATCCTTCATCTGATCCCCATGGTGCGAGTTCACTCATCATTGACATCATTTTGATAGCATTTCTACTTGTGATTGGTAGAAGAGCATTGTTCATGCATTATCGTCATGGCTCTACAATTGCTAGTTTGATTTGCCATCTTGTGTCATGTATCAATTCTCTTCTGGTGCATTCGCACATGCCTTTGGCACTTTGAGGCTTAGACCTCTACATCTCACTCACCGATTTCTTGCTGTGGGATGAGGTGACATACTCATGTCAGTATTAGTTGTTCAAGCTTCAGAGTTTGATGCCTAGTCATTTGGGGCATTTGTTCAATGAGGAGGAGATATGTGCCAAATGGTCCGAGTGAACGGCACATGGAGACTTCATTGCTTTGTTACATCGACAAAGATGGTTTAACACTATTTGCATGGGCTGATTTTTATTTTGATGACATGATTGAGTGTCCCACACTTTTGTGTCATCATGATTATGTTCTTGAGGATGCCGACTACACCGATACGGTTTCATGAGGATGGACGATCCAGTGTAATAGATAAGATGCCTCACAAAACTATATTGCGTCTAGACCTATTCTAGAAGTGGGGCTTGGACTTTGGGTGACCATTCAAGCCTGTAGCCCAAAAATAGGAAACAAGCACATCTCGGTAGCAACACATTATTGCATCAAATGGGTGGAGGCAAAGACAATGAGGGAATGCAAAATAGACTCAATTGCCAAGTTCTTATATGAGGTTATCTCATGAGACAAGGTTTGGGTCTCCCAATTAAGCTAGTAAAGTGATCAAGACACCCACTTCCTAAATGAGGTGATCACAAAACTGATGGAACAGCACATGGTCGTGCACAAAAATTCCTCGTAGGTAAATGGCCAAGCCTAGTAAGAACCCATAAGATTTTGAGAGGAATTCTAATCCATATATTCCCCCTATGAAAATGGCCAATCCAAGTCACAACCACTAATATTGGAAAAGAAATTCTAATCAAAACGGTGAATGAGAATAGGAACTATTGGGATAGGAAACTACACTCTACATTATGGGATTTTTGTGAATAGCCCACAAGTGTGTCATCATGATTATGTTCTTGAACATGCCGACTACACCGATACGGTTTCATGATGATGGATGACCCAGTGTAATAGATAAGATGCCTCACCAAACTGTATTGCATCTAGACCTATTCTAGAAGTGGGGCTTGGACTTTGGGTGACCATTCAAACATGTAGCCCAGAAATAGGAAACAAGCATGTCTCGGTAGCAACACATTATTGCACCAAATGGGTAGAGGCAAAGACAATGAGGGAACACAAAGTCGACTCAATTGCCAAGTTCTTATATGAGGTTATCTCATGAGACAAGGTTTGGGTTTCCTAATTAAGCTAGTAAAGTGATCAAGACACCCACTTCCTAAATGATATGATCAAGAAGCTGATGGAATAGCACATGGTCGTGCACAAAAATTCCCCAATATATTATCCCCCATAGGCAAATGGCCAAGCCTAGTCAGAACCCATAAGATTTCGAGAGGAATTCTAATCCATATATTCCCCCTACGAAAATGGCCAATCCAAGTCACAACCACTCATATTGGAAAAGAAATTCTAATCAAAACGGTGAATAGGAACTATTGGGATAGGAAACTACACTCTACATTATGGGATTTTTGTGAATAGCCCACAAGGACACAACTAGCCTCACACACCTTTCATTATGGTATGGAAAGGTAGTAGTACCCATATAATTCTTAGTGCCTAGTCTTAGAAAAACTATCACAGAAAGGTCAAGTCCAAAAGACTCAGAGAACCATAGAATTTAGGTTGATTGAACTGGATGAAGAAAGAGGACTTATCACCTGGATCACTAAGATAATGCAAAAGAGGAAGAAGATATAGAGGTGAACACGAACAACAAGCTAAAAAAATATTTGAAGAAGGAGATGATGTCCTATTATTCAATTCAAGAATAGGGATGCATATTGGCAAGCTGAAAATGAGGTGGACTAATACCTACAAAACATAAAGCCGCCCAAAGATGGCAATAGAGTAGCTTTGATAAGGTAACGACTATATTGGTAACCTTTCTTGTTTTAAGGCTGCCTGATTTTTCGATACCTTTTTAGATAGTAGTTGAAGGCATAATAAAAATAACAGCAACAAATGATTTTTTGCTAAACAGCATCAGTAGCTACATTTCCTTTTCCTAGCATTAGCAACTACATTTTCTTTTTCTAGGCTATACTTTATCTCAAAATCATATCCATACAAAATTTGGATCCATCATCTTTGTCTCATGTTTAATTGTGGTTGAGTAAAGATCCATTTTCTTTTTCTAGCCTATACTTTGTCTCAAAATCATATCCATACAAAATTTAAATCCATCATCTTTGTCTCATGTTTAATTGTGGTTGAGTAAAGATCCATTTTTAAACTTTTGTGGTCAGGCATTAATTGAAATTTACTTTCTTAAAGATAACATCTTTAAATCTTGACAGCACATGAACCATAGCTAGTCATTCTAAATCATGTGTAGGATGGGATAAATTTTTTGTGTGGTCAGAGCTTCTTGGATTCATAAGCCATGGGATGGCTTTCTTGGATTATAAATCCTCCAATGGCTTAACCATTTTGTCAACTAATATCTCAAAAGGTTTCAAAAAATCAGGTAGCCTTAAAACAAGAAAGGTTACCAATACAGCGGTGTTACCTTATTAAAGCTACTATACAAATCATGGGTCCAGTTGAAACGCAGATCCTTCTTGAGTGAATATTCTTGTGAGCGGGGCATTAACTTTGGAAGAATCATTGACAAATATCCTACACAAACCTGTCAATCTTAAAAATCCTCAAACTTCTCTTGATGTCTTTAAAATTGGGTATTGGGTGGTGTGAGAGAGAGAGAGAGAGAGAGAGAGAGAGAGAGAGAGAGAGAGAGAGAGAGAGGATATGTGTTTGAGGGCATATTTCACTTGAGAGAGGCTAGTTAAGGGGGGATAGCCTGCACAAAAACAAGGAAGGCTACTAGTGTGAGAGAAAAAGAGAGAAGGGTTTCATTTTTTTGATAACTTTTGGAAATCCTAGGGGTTCCTTTTTTAATCTTTCACACATCTTGTCCACCCTAACCCTCTCTATCTGAAACCTCTCCTTTTTCCCAATTCACAATTGAAACCTGGACCTTGTGCATTTACACTACCCATCTACCTTGCCTATTTAGGTTGGGACTATTCACACGCTTGGGTGTGATTGAGTCATTCAGACATGAGTGTAATTGAGTATTCTTGGGGCTTGTTTGCAGGAATTTCCACATCCCTAGTTTTGTTCACATGTAGTGTGAGTCCTTGTGCATTGCTAGCCTTTATTCACACACTTGCGGCATTGAAGGCACACTTTGGGGGTTTTATAGAGCTTGTTCACGCTTTGAGCATTGATTGTGGTTTTTCACACGCATTGTGCATCGTGTTTTGGCTTACTACTTTTATCCTTCATCTGATCCCCATGGTGCGAGTTCACTCATCATTGACATCATTTTGATAGCATTTCTACTTGTGATTGGTAGAAGAGCATTGTTCATGCATTATCGTCATGGCTCTACAATTGCTAGTTTGATTTGCCATCTTGTGTCATGTATCAATTCTCTTCTGGTGCATTCGCACATGCCTTTGGCACTTTGAGGCTTAGACCTCTACATCTCACTCACCGATTTCTTGCTGTGGGATGAGGTGACATACTCATGTCAGTATTAGTTGTTCAAGCTTCAGAGTTTGATGCCTAGTCATTTGGGGCATTTGTTCAATGAGGAGGAGATATGTGCCAAATGGTCCGAGTGATCGGCACATGGAGACTTCATTGCTTTGTTACATCGACAAAGATGGTTTAACACTATTTGCATGGGCTGATTTTTATTTTGATGACATGATTGAGTGTCCCACACTTTTGTGTCATCATGATTATGTTCTTGAGGATGCCGACTACACCGATACGGTTTCATGAGGATGGACGATCCAGTGTAATAGATAAGATGCCTCACAAAACTATATTGCGTCTAGACCTATTCTAGAAGTGGGGCTTGGACTTTGGGTGACCATTCAAGCCTGTAGCCCAAAAATAGGAAACAAGCACATCTCGGTAGCAACACATTATTGCATCAAATGGGTGGAGGCAAAGACAATGAGGGAATGCAAAATAGACTCAATTGCCAAGTTCTTATATGAGGTTATCTCATGAGACAAGGTTTGGGTCTCCCAATTAAGCTAGTAAAGTGATCAAGACACCCACTTCCTAAATGAGGTGATCACAAAACTGATGGAACAGCACATGGTCGTGCACAAAAATTCCTCGTAGGTAAATGGCCAAGCCTAGTAAGAACCCATAAGATTTTGAGAGGAATTCTAATCCATATATTCCCCCTATGAAAATGGCCAATCCAAGTCACAACCACTAATATTGGAAAAGAAATTCTAATCAAAACGGTGAATGAGAATAGGAACTATTGGGATAGGAAACTACACTCTACATTATGGGATTTTTGTGAATAGCCCACAAGTGTGTCATCATGATTATGTTCTTGAACATGCCGACTACACCGATACGGTTTCATGATGATGGATGACCCAGTGTAATAGATAAGATGCCTCACCAAACTGTATTGCATCTAGACCTATTCTAGAAGTGGGGCTTGGACTTTGGGTGACCATTCAAACATGTAGCCCAGAAATAGGAAACAAGCATGTCTCGGTAGCAACACATTATTGCACCAAATGGGTAGAGGCAAAGACAATGAGGGAACACAAAGTCGACTCAATTGCCAAGTTCTTATATGAGGTTATCTCATGAGACAAGGTTTGGGTTTCCTAATTAAGCTAGTAAAGTGATCAAGACACCCACTTCCTAAATGATATGATCAAGAAGCTGATGGAATAGCACATGGTCGTGCACAAAAATTCCCCAATATATTATCCCCCATAGGCAAATGGCCAAGCCTAGTTAGAACCCATAAGATTTCGAGAGGATTTCTAATCCATATATTCCCCCTACAAAAATGGCCAATCCAAGTCACAACCACTCATATTGGAAAAGAAATTCTAATCAAAACGGTGAATGAGAATAGGAACTATTGGGATAGGAAACTACACTCTACATTATGGGATTTTTGTTAATAGCCCACAAGGACACAACTAGCCTCACACACCTTTCATTATGGTATGGAAAAAGTAGTAGTACCCATATAATTCTTAGTGCCTAGTCTTAGAAAAACCATCACAGAAAGGTTAAGTCCAAAAGACTCAGAGAACCATAGAATTTAGGTTGATTGAACTGGATAAAGAAAGAGGACTTAGCACCTAGACCACTAAGATAATGCAAAAGAGGAAGAAGATATAGGTGAACATGAACAACAAGCTAAAAAAATATTTGAAGAAGGAGATGATGTCCTATTCTTTAATTCAAGAATAGGGATGCATATTGGCAAGCTGAAAATGAGGTGGACTAATACCTACAAAACATAAAGCCGCCCAAAGATGGCAATAATGTTATCCATGATTTTTAGAGTAGCTTTGATAAGCTAACGGCTATATTGGTAACCTTTCTTATTTTAAGGCTGCCTGATTTTTTGATACCTTTTTAGATAGTAGTTGAAGGCATAATAAAAATAACAGCAACAAATGATTTTTCATCAGCAGAGCTACATTTCCTTTTCCTAGCATTAGAAACTACATTTTCTTTTTCTAGCCTATACTTTATGTGAAAATCATATCCATACAAAATTTGGATTTATCATCTTTGTCTCATGTTTAATTGTGGTTGAGTAAAGACCCATTTTCTTTTTCTAGCCAATTCTTTTTCTAGCTTATACTTTATCTCAAAATCATATCCATACAAAATTTGGATCCATCATCTTTGTCTCATGTTTTATTGTGATTGAGTAAAGATGCATTTTTAAACTACTCGTTTGCATTATCTTAGTGATCCACATGCTAAGTCCTCTTTCTTCATCCAGTTCAATCAACCTAAATTCTATGGTTCTTTGAACCTTTTGGACTTGACCTTTCTGTGATAGTTTCTCTAAAACTAGGCACTAAGAATTATATTTGTACTACCACATTTCCATACCATAATGAAAGGTGTGTGAGGCTAGTTGTGTCCTTCTCTGACCACACAAAAAAATTATCCCATCCTACACATGATTTAGAATGACTAGCTATGATTCATACTGTCAAGATTTAGAGATGTTATCTTTTAGAAAGTAAATTTCAATTAATGCCTGACCACAAAAGTTTTAAAATGGATCTTTACTCCACCACAATTAAACATGAGACAAAGATGATAGATCCAAATTTTGCATGGATATGCTTTTGAGATAAAGTATAGGCTAGAAAAGAATAGGCTAGAAAAAGAAAATGGATCTTTACTCAACCACAATTAAACATGAGACAAAGATGATGGATCCAAATTTTGTATGGATATGATTTTCACATAAAGTATAGGCTAGAAAAAGAAAATGTAGTTGCTAATGCTAGGAAAAGGAAATGTAGCTGCTGCTGATGCTGTTTAGGCAAAAAATCATTTGTTGTTGTTATTTTTATTATGCCTTAACTACTATCTAAAAAGGTATAAAAAATTTAGGAAGCCTTAAAACAAGACAGGTTACCAATATAGCCGTTAGCCTATCAAAGCTACTCTAAAAATCATGGGTACCATTATTGCCATCTTTGGGCGGCTTTATGTTTTGTAGGTATTAGTCCACCTCATTTTCAGCTTGCCAATATGCATCCCTATTCTTGAATTGAATAATAGGACATCATCTCCTTCTCCAAATATTTTTTTAGCTTGTTTTTCGTGTTCACCTATATCTTCTTCCTCTTTTGCATTATCTTAGTGATCCAGGTGCTAAAAACTCTTTCTTCATCCAGTTCAATCAACCTAAATTCTATGGTTCTCTGAGTCTTTTGGACTTGACCTTTCTGTGATAGTTTTTCTAAGAATTATATGGGTACTGCCACCTTTCCATACCATAATGAAAGGTGTGTGAGGCTAGTTGTGTCCTTGTGGGGTATTCACAAAAATCCCATAATGTAGAGTGTAGTTTCCTATCCCAATAGTTCTTATTCTCATTCACCGTTTTGATTAGAATTTCTTTTCCAATATTAGTGGTTGTGACTTGGATTGGCCATTTTCATAGGGGGAATATATGGATTAGAATTCCTCTCGAAATCTTATGGGTTCTAACTAGGCTTGGCCATTTGCCTACAGGGGACAATATATTGGGGAATAATTGTGCATGACCATGTGCTATTCCATCAGTTTCCTGATCACCTCATTTAGGAAGTGGGTGTCTTGATCACTTTACTAGCTTAATTTGGGAGACCCAAACCTTGTCATGAGATAACCTCATATAGGAACTTGGCAATTGAGTCGACTTTGCATTCCCTCATTATCTTTGCGTCCACCCATTTGGTGCAATAATGTGTTGCCGAGACGTGCTTGTTTCCTATTTCTGGGCTACAAGTTTGAATGGTCACCCAAAGTCCAAGCCCCACTTCTAGAATAGGTCTAGACGTAATACAGTTTAGTGAGGCATCTTATCTATTACACTAGGTCGTCCATCCTCATGAAACCGTATCGGTGTAGTCGACATCCTCAAGAACATAATCATGATGACACAAAAGTGTGGGACACTCAATCATGTCATTAAAATAAAAAAGAGCCCATGGAAACAGTGCCAAACCATCTTTGTTGATGTAACAAAGCAATGAAGTCTCCATGTGCCGTTCACTTGGACCATTTGGCACACATCTCCTCCTCATTGAACAAATGCCCCAAATGACTAGGCATCAAACTCTGAAGCTTGAACAACTAATACTGACATGAATATGTCACCTCATCCCACAGCAAGAAATCGGTGAGAGTGAGATGTAGAGGTCTAAGCCTCAAAGTGCCAAAGGCATGTGTGAATGCAACAAAAGAGAATTGATACATGACACGAGATGGCAAATCAAACTAGCAATTGTAGAGCCAAGACAATAATGCATGAACAATGCTCTTAAGTAGAAATGCTATCAAAATGATGTCAATGATGAGTGAACTCGCACCATGGCGATCAGATGAAGGATAAAAGTAGTAAGCCAAAACACGATGTACAATGCATGTCAAAAACCACAATCAATGTTCAAAATATGAACAAGCTCTATAAAACCCCCAAAGTGTGCCTTCAATGCCCTACGTGTGTGAATAAAGGCTAGCAATGCACAAGGACTCACACTACATGTGAACAAAACTAGGAATGTGGAAATTCTTGCAAACAAGCCCCAAGAATACTCAATTACACTCGTCTGAATTACTCAATCACACCCAAGCGTGTGAATAACCCCAACCTAAATAGGCAAGGTAGACGGGTAGTGTAGACGTACAAGGTCTAGGTTTCAATTGTGAATTGGGAAAAAGTGCAGAGAGGTTTCAGATAGAGAGGGATAGGGTGGACAAGATGTGTGAAAGATTAATAAAGGAACCCCTAGAATTTCGAAAAGTGTGCAAAAGAAAGAAACCCTTCTCTCTTTTTCTCTCACACTAGCAGCCTTCCTTGTTTTTGTGCAGGCTATCCCCCCTTAACCAGCCTCTCTCAAGTGAAATATGCCCTCAAACACATATCCTCTCTCTCTCTCTCACCACCCAATGGCCAATTTTAAAGACATTAAGAGAAGTTAGAGGATTTTTAAGATTAATAGGTTGGTGTAGGATATTTGTCAATGATTCTGCCAAAGTTACTTTCTCGCTCACAAGAAGATTCACTCAAGAAGGATCTGTGTTTCAACTGGACCCATGATTTGTACTATAGCTTTGATAAGCTAACACCGCTGTATTATTAACCTTTCTTGTTTTAAGGCTGCCTGATTTTTTGAAACCTTTTGAGATATTAGTTGACAAAATGGTTAAGCCATTGGTGGATTATTAATCCAAGAAATCCATCCCATGGTGGCTTATGAATCCAAGAAGCTCTGATCACACAAAAAAATTATCCCATCCTACACATGATTTAGAATGACTAGCTATGACTCATGCTGTCATCTTTTAGAAAGTAAATTTCAATTAATGCCTGACCACAAAAGTTTTAAAATGGATCTTTACTCAACCACAATTTAACATGAGACAAAGATGATGGATCCAAATTTTGTATGGATATGATTTTGAGATAAAGTATAGGCTAGAAAAGGAATAGGCTAGAAAAAGAAAATGGATCTTTACTCAACCACAATTAAACATGAGACAAAGATGATGGATCCAAATTTTGTATGGATATGATTTTGAGATAAAGTATAGGCTAGAAAAAGAAAATGTAGTTACTAATGCTAGGAAAAGGAAATGTAGCTGCTGATGCTGTTTAGCAAAAAATCATTTGTTGCTGTTATTTTTATTATGCCTTCAATTACTATCTAAAAAGGTATCGAAAAATCAGGCAGCCTTAAAACAAGAAAGGTTACACTATATAGCCATTAGCTTATCAAAGCTACTCTAAAAATCATGGGTACCATTATTGCCATCTTTGGGCTTTATGTTTTGTAGGTATTAGTCCACCTCATTTCGAGCTTGCCAATATGCATCCCTATTCTTGAATTGAATAATAGGACATCATCTCCTTCTTTAAAATTTTTTTTTTAGCTTGTTGTTTGTGTTCACCTATATCTTCTTCCTCTTTTGCATTATCTTAGTGATCCAGGTGCTAAGTCCTCTTTCTTCATCCAGTTCAATCAACATAAATTCTATGGTTCTCTGAGTCTTTTGGACTTGACCTTTTTGTGATAGTTTTTCTAAGACTAGGCACTAAGAATTATATGGGTACTACTACCTTTCCATACCATAATGAAAGGTGTGTGGGGCTAGTTGTGTCCTTGTGGGCTATTTACAAAAATCCCATAATGTGGAGTGTAGTTTCCTATCCCAATAGTTTCTATTCTCATTCACCGTTTTGATTAGAATTTCTTTTCCAATATGAGTGGTTGTGACTTGGCACACACAAATACACACATACACACATGGGGTGTGACAAACACAATCGCACACGTGTACACAAGGTTGATGCAAACATAGCCCCTAGGATTTTCAAAAGTTATAAAAAAAATGAAACCCTTCTGTCTTTTTCTCTCACACTAGTAGCCTTCCTTGTTTTTATGCAGGCTATCCCCCCTTAACCAACCTCTCTCAAGTGAAATATCCCCTCAAACACATATCCTCTCTCTCTCTCACCACCCAATGGCCAATTTTAAAGACGTCAAGAGAAGTTTGAGGATTTTTAAGATTAATAGGTTGTAGGATATTTGTCCATGATTTTGCCAAAGGTATTTCCCGGCCCACTAGAATATTTACTCAAGAAGGATCTGCGTTTGAAGTGGACCCATGATTTGTACAGTACCTTTGATAAGCTAACACCGTTGTATTGGTAACCTTTCTTGTTTTAAGGCTGCCTGATTTTTTGAAACCTTTTGAGATATTAGTTGACAAAATGGTTGGTGGATTTTCAATCCAAGAAAGCCATCCCATGGCTTATGAATCCAAGAAGCTCTGACCACACAAAAAAATTATCCCATCCTACACATGATTTAGAATGACTAGCTATGGTTCATGCTGTCAAGATTTAGAGACGTTATCTTTTAGAAAGTAAATTTCAATTAATGCCTGACCACAAAAGTTTATAAATGGATCTTTACTCAACCACAATTAAACATGAGACAAAGATGATGGATCCAAATTTTGTATGGATATGATTTTGAGATAAAGTATAGGCTAGAAAAAGAAAATGTAGTTGCTAATGCTAGGAAAAGGAAATGTAGCTGTTGAGGCTGTTTAGCAAAAATCATTTATTGCTGTTATTTTTACTATGCCTTCAACTACTATATAAAAAGGTATCAAAAAATGAGGCAGCGTTAAAACAAGAAAGGTTACCAATATAGCTGTTAGCTTATCAAAGCCACTCTAAAAATAATGCGTACCATTATTGCTATCTTTGGGCTTTATGTTTTGTAGGTATTAGTCCACCTCATTTTCATCTTGCCCCAATATGCATCCCTATTCTTGAATTGAATAATAAGACATCATCTCCTTCTTCAAATATTTTTTTAGCTTGTTGTTCATGTTCACCTATATCTTCTTCCTCTTTTGCATTATCTTAGTGATCCAGGTGCTAAAAACTCTTTCTTCATCCAGTTCAATCAACCTAAATTCTATGGTTCTCTGAGTCTTTTGGACTTGACCTTTCTGTGATAGTTTTTCTAAGACTAGGCACTAAGAATTATATGGCTACTACTACCTTTCCATACCATAATGAAAGGTGTGTGAGGCTAGTTGTGTCCTTGTGGGCTATTCACAAAAATACCATAATGTAGAGTGTAGTTTCCTATCGCAATAGTTCCTTTTCTCATTCACCGTTTTGATTAGAATTTCTTTTCCAATATGAGTGGTTGTGACTTGGATTGGCCATTTTTCATAGGGGGAATATATGGATTAGAATTTCTCTAGAAATCTTATGGGTTCTGACTAGGCTTGGCCATTTGCCTACCGGACAATATATTGGGGAATTTTTGTGTACAACCATGTGCTAGTTTCCTATCCCAATAGTTCCTATTCTCATTCACCGTTTTGATTGGAATTTCTTTTCCAATATGAGTGGTTGTGACTTGGATTGGCCATTTTTCATAGGGGGAGTATATGGATTAGAATTTCTCTCGAAATCTTATGGGTTCTGACTAGGCTTGGCCATTTGCCTACGGGACAATATATTGGGGAATTTTTGTGTATGACCATGTGCTGTTCCATCAATTTCCTGATCACCTCATTTAGGAAGTGGGTGTCTTGATCACTTTACTAGCTTAATTGGGAGACCCAAACCTTGTCTCATGAGATAACCTCATATAAGAACTTGGCAACAATTGAGTCTACTTTGCATTTCCTCATTGTCTTTGCCTCCACCCATTAGGTGCAATAATGTGTTGCTTACTGCTGAGAGTGCTTGTTTTCTATTTCTGGGCTATAGGTTTCAATGGCCACCCAAAGTCCAAGCCCCACTTCTAGAATACGTCTAGACGAAATACAGTTTGGTGAGGCATCTTATCTATTACACTGGGTCATCCATCCTCATGAAACCGTATCGGTGTAGTCCGCATCCTCAAGAACATAATCATGATGACACAAAAGTGTGGGACAATCAATCATGTCATCAAAATAAAAATCAACCCATGCAAACAGTGCCAAACCATCTTTGTTGATGTAACAAAGCAATGAAGTCTCCATGTGCCGTTCACCTGGACCATTTGGCACACATCTCCTCCTCATTGAACAAATGCCCCAGCAGATGACTAGGCATCAAACTCTAAAGCTTGAACAACTAATATTGACATGAATATGTTGCCTCATCACAGCAAGAAATCGATGAGTGAGATGTAGAGGTCTTAGCCTCAAAGTGCCAAAGGCATGTGCGAATGCAGCAAAAGAGAATTGATACATGACACGACATGGCAAATCAAACTAGCAATTGTAAAGCCATGACATTAATGCATGAACAATGCTCTTCAATCACAAGTAGAAATGCTATCAAAATGATGTCAATGATGAGTGAACTCGCACCATCTGGATCAGACGAAGGATAAAAGTAGTAAGCCAAAACACGATGCACAATGCGTGTGAAGAACCACAATCAATGCTCAAAGTGTGAACAAACTCTATAAAACCCCCAAAGTGTGCCTTCAATGCCCTAAGTGTGTGAATAAAGGCTAGCAATGCACAAGGACTCAAACTACATGTGAACAAAATTAGGAATGTGGAAATTCCTACAAACAAGCCCCAAGAATTTCAGTCTGAATGACTCAATCACACCCAAGCGTGTGAATAACCCCAACCTAAATAGCCAAGGTAGATGGGTACTGTAAATGCACAAGGTCCAGGTTTCAACTGTGAATTGGAAAAAAGTGCAGAGAGGTTTTAGATAGAGAGGGTTAGGGTGGACAAGATGTGTGAAAGATTAAAAAAGGAACCCCTAGGATTTCCAAAAGTTTTAAAAAAAATGAAACCCTTCTCTCTTTTTCTCTCACACTAGTAGCCTTCCTTGTTTTTGTGCAGGCTATCCCCCCTTAACCAACCTCTCTCAAGTGAAATATGCCCTCAAACACATATTCTCTCTCTCTCTCTCTCTCTCTCTCTCTCACCACCCAATGGCCAATTTTAAAGACATCAAGAGAAGTTTGAGGATTTTTAAGATTAACAGGTTGGTGTAGGATATTTGTCAACGATTCTGCCAAAGTTACTATCCGACTCACCAGAATATTCACTCAAGAAGGATCTGCGTTTCAAGTGGACCCATGATATGTACAGTAGCTTTGATAAGCTAAACACCGCTGTATTGGTAACCTTTCTTGTTTTAAGGCTGTCCGATTTTTTGAAACCTTTTGAGATATTAGTTGACAAAATGGTTAAGCCATTGGTGGATTTCTAATCCAAGAAAGCCATCCCATAGCTTATGAATCCAAGAAGTTCTTACCATACACAAAAAAATTATCCCATCCTACACATGATTTAGAATGACTAGCTATGGTTCATGCTGTCAAGATTTAGAGACATTATCTTTTAGAAAGTAAATTTCAATTAATGCCTGACCACAAAAATTTAAAAATGGATCTTTACTCAACCACAATTAAACATGAGACAAAGATGATGGATCCAAATTTTGTATGGATATGATTTTGAGATAAAGTATAGGCTAGAAAAAGAAAATGGATCTTTACTCAACCACAATTAAACATGAGACAAAGATGATGGATCCAAATTTTGTATGGAAATGATTTTGAGATAAAGTATAGGCTTGAAAAAGAAAATGTAGTTGTTACTAATGCTAGGAAAAGAAAATGTAGCTGCTGATGCTGTTTAGCAAAAAATCATTTGTTGCTGTTATTTTATTATGCCTTCAACTACTATCTAAATAGGTATCAAAAAATCAGGCAGCCTTAAACAAGAAAGGTTACCAATATAGTTAGCATATCAAAGCTACTCTAAAAATCATGGGTACCATTATTTCCATCTTTGGGCTTTATGTTTTGTAGATATTAGTCCACCTCATTTTCAGCTTGCCTGTCACCATGAACCATAGAGCTTGATTTCCACATATACATAGGGGCCCATGGGCAAAAGGAGAAAGTGACTATAAATAGGGCTTGGGTTACATTGGTAGGGGCTTTTTGACACTTTTACTAATTTTGGTCATCTTGTACCTTTGGGCTCCATCTATGGAGATTTGGCCTTCCATGCTCATCCTCTTGGTGAGAGGTTAAACACACTTAGGCTATTTGTGCATCTTCTCTTGCTACATGCACTTATAGATTCTCTCTCTCTTGTATATTCATGCACTTATAGATTCTCTCTCTCTTGTATATTCATGTGATGAGCCATTGGATCACTAATCTCATCATTAATGGATGCTAGATTCTTGCTTTGATGTGTTTGATTTCATATTTTGCTCTAGATCCATTTCATTTGGTATCAGAGCCTTGATTTTGATCCATTATCAAGGTTTTGGGTATGAGATTAGTCATTTTCTTGATAGTTTTCTGAATTTTCTCTTGACTTCTTAGAGTTTTGGCTTAATCTTGCTTAATTTCTACTTAATCTTTGGAGATTAGTGGAGGGGAGGCATCATTTCATGAGATTTCATGTGATTTCATGGGGATTTAGCTCAATTAGACTTAATTTGGGCACCTTGGACCAAATATTTGGGGTAGCGTACAAAAATTGAGAAAATTTTAAATTAATCACTTGTTAATCTCTCTATTAATCATGTTTATCTTTTGTGCTTCTTTTCCAAGCTTTCCATAGCCATTACTTCTCATCTTTCCCCCGTTTTGCTCCCATTTGCTAGGGCTTTTGTTGATCTTGAGGAGAGGAACACATAGAGTACCAATTTACTTGCAAATTTCTGAAAATTTTTTTTCCTCTTCCTTCCCTTTGCTCCAAACCCTAATCTCTCTCACATAGCTCACCATTGTCCATCTCCACTCACTCTAAATGGCTGCAAGTGTATGGCTATTGAGGGCTAATCTTGGAGATGCTATTGCTTTTTTTTAAACCATGAGGGAAGGCATTGAGCACCGTTTTTCCATGCTTCCTCATGGCCAAAAATCACAAGATTAGGCTCCATTTCATTGCCTTCCATACCATGTGGTTGTTATCTAAGGTTTTTGGCATCTTTTTGGTGGATTTTGGGGAGTTCTTCATTACTATTGGAGAGGGAGAAGAGGAGGTTTGAGCAGCCCACAGAAATTGCAAAAATCTTCAAGATTTGGTTCCATTGGAAGCTCTATCAAGCAACAATCCAACCATTGAAGCTTTTGGAATACCATTGGTGAGTTGCTATGGCCATTTTCTCAAGTATTGGTGATTAATCTTCATGCTATGGACAAATTGGGGTTATTCATGAAAGGAAACCCTAATTTACAACATTTTAACATTCCTACATAACTCATGATCCATTGGAAAGTGATTACATGCTCTTATTGCTCATATCTTTCTTTAATCACACCCATTTGGATGTCATGTGGCCATTTGTGAGACAAATGCAAGATTCTTTGATGAATCCATGCATAAATGGATGAAGGAATGCATATGCTTGGATGCATTGATTGAGCCACATACATGGAGTGGATGTTGGGTAATAATGAGAAGGGTTTTGCTATGGACATGATGCTTTTATGCATTGGTATGATGCTATTGAGCATTGGAAGAGCTTGATGTGTGATTGGAATCAATTGGTAATGCTACATTCAAATGCAAGATGATGCCCTTGAATGCCATTTGATGCCAATTACTCATAAGCAATGCTTTTGGGAGTGATACCAATTGGATATTAATGTCATTGGTATATGGTATCACCTCACTTATGCTTATTGATTGATGTTGGATCTTTGGATGAATGGTGGACATTTGGAGCTATGTGGATAAGCATGAGTTCATGCATAATGGTTTATGAGTATATTGTAATGGGCATGAGTCATGCCACATCCTTGTAAGTGATCTGTCTCATTTTCATTTTCAAACTATATGCACCTCACAATTGTTTCCACTCACTTCAATTTCTAGAAACTAGTATGTTGTGAGGTACCTCGGGCATTGGAGAAGAGGCCCAGGGAAGAGCATGGCTTGAATCCACTGTGTCGTGAGTGCCGTGGTAAAGCAGTACAGTGGAGGATTAGGTGTGGAGGTGAAGACTTGGCCTCAACCCGTGCCTTGGTTCGAACTAGGTATGGGGGTGAGAAGAGCTTGGCCGGGAGATCGGCAAGCTTCAACGCGCTACACCGACGATCCTCTTGGTTTATGTACATGGCAATGGCGCCTTAATATGGACATCTCATGGGAATTGATCTTGCATTATGCCATGAGAAAAGTATGGTGAATGCTTGGAATTGCAAGGAATTTGTATGCCTTTTGGTGATGCAAGTTGAGGCACATATTATGTAATGGATGGGAATTGATAAGAGGATTATGGAATTTTGCATTGTTACTTGAGAAAAATTGAGATTTAGGAGACTATGTCAAGATTTTCTCAAAATTTTTGGTCATACATGGACAATTGAAGCTTGTGGAGCATAATTTGCAGACCTTGGGATGCCAATGAGGTGTGGAAGGTGTTGACATTGCTTTGGAGCAAACAAGGATCAATTGGGCACAAAAAGGGTCACTTTGGCAAGAATCAGCAAATTCACAAAAAACCCTAATTTAATCCCAACCCTTTAAAAGGGACCATATGAGCTCTTAGTGCTTCCTTAGAGCTACCCAACGAGCCCTTAACCTCCACATTTTGATATCTCTTTAGGGTAGAAATTAGGGTTTTTGCAAAAATAGTAAACCCTAATTCAGTCACAGGATTTTGAAGGTCTTCTAGATCCAATTACATAGGCCTGTAGTACTCATCAAAGGCTTCGATTTAAGCCAAAAAGTTTTGCATTTGGATATCTCTAGCTCAAGTTATACCCAAAATACTGTTTTAGCCTATAACTCTGTAAACCCTAAAAGAAAGAATAGTAGCACACCTCATCTCTTACGGGTCTTTGCATAGTGGTCTAGTACACTTCATTAGCTCTGCAAAAAGCTTTAGATCACTTCAATCGGACATCCCTACCTCAATTTAGAGCCAAATTTCTGAAACTGAAGGTTTCCATGGGGCCGAAGCCAAAAGGGCAATCGAGGCGCAACACTTTGGCTTCGGACGAGGAAGAGGATGAAGAGGCAATGATGGAACAAGGAATTTTGGATGCTCCGGAGGATACTCTTGGGCACACTTCAAGAGAAGGGGATAATTTTGGGCATACTTCAAGAGAAGGGAATGAGGAGTTGAATGTCGGAAGTCCCCATAAGCACACCCCACAATCTTCGCATGCCATCCCCATTGATTCGATCATGCAAATGCTGATGGAAATGAATGCTAAGATGGACACGATGGCTACAAGGGTGAAAGTCAATGGTAGGCTTGACACTATGGCTATAAGGATGGAAGTTTTGGAAGAGAGGGTCGCTCGGCCAATGAGTCAACCTTCCTATGATAGTGGTCATGGTGCTTTACATGAAGGCAAGCAATTTGGGACAGCTTTTGAAGGCCGTTTAAAGGCCGTAGGGAAGGCAAGCTACCCATGGTACAAGAGGTTTCTCCCAAGGTAACACATGAGCATTCCACCAAGAATGTCACTTTTGGATTCATGGCGGATGCTAGGAGGCCTTCTATGCGGGAGATGAAGCCTACTACATTCCAAGCGGGTTCTTCTCAATTGGATGGAAAGCAACATGCACCTACATTCAGACATGAGGAGTCAAATTTTGGGGATCCGAGGAGAATCTCATGAGACAAGGTTTGGGTCTCCCAATTAAGCTAGTAAAGTGATCAAGACACCCACTTCCTAAATGAGGTGATTGGGAAACTGATGGAACAGCACATGGTCGTGCATAAAAATTCCCCAATATATTGTCCTGTAGGCAAATGGCCAAGCCTAGTCACAACCCATAAGATTTTGAGAGGACCTATGAAAATGGCCAATCCAAGTCACACTTCCTCTTTTGCATTATCTTAGTGATCCAGGTGCTAAGTCCTCTTTCTTCATCCAGATCAATCAACCTAAATTCTATGGTTCTCTGAGTCTTTTGGACTTGACCTTTCTGTGATAGTTTTTCTAAGACTAGGCACTAAGAATTATATGGGTACTACTACCTTTCTGTGATAGTTTTTCTAAGACTAGGCACTAAGAATTATATGGGTACTACTACCTTTCCATACCATAATGAAAGGTGTGTGAGGCTAGTTGTGTATCCTTGTGGGCTATTCAAAAATCCCATAATGTAGAGTGTAGTTTCCTATCCCAATAGTTCCTATTCTCATTCACCGTTTTGATTAGAATTTCTTTTCCAATATGAGTGGTTGTGACTTGAATTGGCCATTTTCGTAGGTCCTCTCGAAATCTTATGGGTTCTGACTAGGCTTGGCCATTTGCCTACAAGACAATATATTGGGGAATTTTTGTGCACGACCATGTGCTGTTCCATCAGTTTCGTGATCACCTCATTTAGGAAGTGGGTGTCTTGATCACTTTACTAGCTTAATTGGGAGACCCAAACCTTGTCTCAGGAGATAACCTCATATAAGAACTTGGCAATCGAGTCTACTTTGCATTCCCTCACTGTCTTTGCCTCCACCCATTTGATGCAATAATGTGTTGCTACCGAGATGTGCTTGTTTCCTATTTCTGGGCTACAGGCTTGAATGGTCACCCAAAGTCCAAGCCCCACTTCTAGAATAGGTTTAAATGCAATATAGTTTTGTGAGGCATCTTATCTATTACACTGGATCGTCCATCCTCACATGAAACCGTATCGATGTAGTCGGCATCCTCAAGAACATAATCATGATGACACAAAAGTGTGGGACACTCAATCATGTCATCAAAATAAAAATCAGCCCATGCAAATAGTGCCAAACCATCTTTGTCAATGTAACAAAGCAATGAAGTCTCCATGTGCCGTTCACTCGGACCATTTGGCACACATCTCCTCCTCATTGAACAAATGCCCCGAATGACTAGGCATCAAACTCTGAAGCTTGAACAACTAATACTGACATGAATATGTCACCTCATCACTCACAGCAAGAAATCGATGAGTGAGATGTAGAGGTCTAAGCCTCAAAGTGCCAAAGGCATGTGCGAATGCAGCAAAAGAGAATTGATACATTACACGAGAGGGCAAATCAAACTAGCAATTGTAGAGCCATGACGATAATACATGAACATTGCTCTTCTACCAATCACAAGTAGAAATTCTATCAAAATGATGTCAATGATGAGTGAACTCGCACCATGGGGATCAGATGAAGGATAAAAGTAAGCCAAAATACGATGCACAATGCTTGTGAAAAACCACAATCAATGCTCAAAGTGTGAACAAGCTCTAAAAAACCCCCAAAGTGTGCCTTCAATGCCCTAAGTGTGTAAATAAAGGCTAGCAATGCACAAGGACTCACACTACATGTGAACAAAACTAGGAATGTGGAAATTCTTGCAAACAAGCCCCAAGAATACTCAATTACACTCATGTCTGAATGACTCAATCACACCCAAGCGTGTGAATAACCCCAACCTAAATAGGCAAGGTAGATGGGTAGTGTAAATGCACAAGGTCCAGGTTTCAACTGTGAATTGGGAAAAAGTGCGGAGAGGTTTCAGATAGAGAGGGTTAGGGTGGACAAGATGTGTGAAAGATTAAAAAAGGAACCCCTAGGATTTCCAAAAGTTATCAAAAAACTGAAACCCTTCTCTCTTTTTCTCTCACACTAGCAGCCTTCCTTGTTTTTGTGGTGCAGGCTATCCCGGACCCTTAACCAACCTCTCTCAAGTGAAATATGCCCTCAAACACATATCCTCTCTCTCTCTCACCACCCAAAATGGCCAATTTTAAAGACATCAAGAGAAGTTTGAGGATTTTTTAATATTAACAGATTGGTGTAGGATATTTGTCAATGATTCTACCAAAGTTACTGCCCCGCTCACAAGAATATTGGTGAACACGGACAATAAGCTAAATAAATATTTGAAGAAGGAGATGATGTCCTATTATTCAATTCAAGAATAGGGATGCATATTGACAATGAAATGGATCTAGAGCAAAATATGGAATCAAACACATCAAAGCAAGAATCTGGCATTCATTAATCATGGTATTAGTGATCCAATGGCTCATCACATGAATATACAAGATAGAGAGAATCTATAAGTGCATGTAGCAAGAGAAGATGCACAAATAGCCTAAGTGTGTTTAACCTCTCACCAAGAGGATGAGCATGGAAGGCCAAATCTCCATAGATGGAGCCCAAAGGTACAAGATGACCAAAATTAGTAAAAGTGTCAAAAAGCCCCTACCAATGTTCCCCAAGCCCTATTTATCGTCACTTTCTCCTTTTGCCCATGGGCCCCTATGTACATGTGGAAATCAAGCTCTATGGTTTATGACAAACCATCCCTTTTCAAAGATTTTGTCCTCAAAATCATACAAGATATTTACAATTGAATCGCAAACTCAATGTAAACCCATGGGAAGTAGAGAGGTCTTCAAAAATGCACCTCGAATACATTTGGAATAGGAAAACCAAATGTAGTGAAGCCGACAAACTCCTTCTCCAAAAATAGCATATAGGACTGTTATGGCAGCCATGTTGTCGATGAAGCTTTCCTTGAAATTCTTCATGAAACCTCCATAAAAATGACCTGCAAATGATGCATAGCCACACCCAAAAAAGTCCCACATATGTGTCATTGAACCAAATGATCTTCCAAGTGTGTTGGAGTAGATTGGTAACCCCAACAATAGATCCAACAAAAGTTGTCCAGAAATTACAGCACATATAAAACCTCATGATATGCCCATTCTTCACATAATAATCATGCCACTTGGTAAACCATGTTGTTGAGCATACTCCATTGATTGCCAAGGAGCCTCGTCTATGGGCAAGCGCTTCCATTTCACAAGGAATTCATCAATGTTTTGGTTCCTCAAAACCTTTGTCCTCTTGTCCACAATCCTCTCCGGCTCATAGATAATCTCTCCTTCTTCATCCATCGGTGGTAACTCTTCAATCTCTTGAGGAAGAGATCCCACAAACCTCTTAAGGTTGGATACATGAAACGAAAGGTGGCATCCCAATACTCAAATGCTTGCTTGAATTATGACAAAATTCAGCAAGGTAAAGCCATTCATCCCATGATGCTTACATGTCATGACAATAGTTCCTCAAGTACACTTCGAGCCATTTGTTTGTGCACTCCGTTTGCCCATCCGTTTGAGGGTGATAGGCTATATAAGGAGTGATTTGAGTCCCCAAGTTCTCATACAATGTCCTCCAAAAAGTGCCCATGAACTTGGTATCTCTATCACAAACTATGTTGAGTGGCAAACCATGTATCTTGAATACATGCTCCATAAATTTCTTGGCAATATGAGAGGCCCCATAAGTAGTCTTGGAAGCAATAAAATGAGCTGATTTGGTGAGTCTATCCACCACCACAAATACTTGATCCCATCCATGCTTCGTCTTTGGCAAGCTTGTGATCCATGAAAATGTGAGTCCATTTTCCATTCGGAATAGGCAAAGGATGAGGTAAACCACTTGGCAATTGATGACTATCCTTATTCCTTTGGCATGACACACATTCCAAAACAAACTTCTTGGCATCCCTCCACATGCCTTTCCAATAGAAGCTTTTGTTCACTTTGTCAAATGTCTTGAGAACACCAAGATGACCCGAAAGTAGTGAAGAATGCATCTCATGAAGCACCTTGGGAATGTAGGATGAGGTTGGAACCAAATACACCTTATCCTTGTGCCATAGTAGACCATTCTGAAGCTTATAATGAGGAAATTCTTCACCATCTCCTTGCTGTAATTTTCTGTAAATATGAGCAGCTCTCTATTTTGGCATATTGTCCCTCAAAATGCATGCATGATCCCTTCCACCGGGGTCGAAAGGAAACTCAACCTCTTCTTTGACAAAAGAATGACCCACCAAGTCTTCTTCATGTGTCTCCTTTGCTGCAATCTTCAAACTCTTCCACATCATGAGATGACTTGGAATCGTCATCCTCATCCATAATGATCATAGTAGCCACCACTTTTCTTTGATTTGCAAATGTGCCTGGGTGACCACTTCTCTTTGCATTTAAAACATAGGCCTTTGCTCCTCAATTCCTCAATCTTAGGATCATCCATCCGTTGAGTCATCTTGAATGGTTGAGGAGGCTTCTTGACAAACCCATTGCTCTTCTTAGCATCATGATGAACTCCACTTGTGGACTGTCCCACTTCCAAAAGACGTATGGAATTTGGAAGTGTAATTGGATGTAGAAGAAGGTAGACTCTTCCCCACATTTGAAAAAGTGTGAAATGGCTTATGAAAAGGTACATTGGGCTGAACCCTCTTATACTTTGGGCCTTGGCTCATATAGCTTCACCAACCTCATAGCCTCTTTGATAGTGCTTGGTTTTTGTGCTGAGACATCCGTTTTAATGTATGAATCTAGACCATGCACAAACTTCTTCAATCGCATGCCTTCATTGAGTCCATCCACAAACATGGAGAGCTTCATGAACCTCTTGATATACTCCCTAACCGACATGCCCTTTTATGTGAGTTCATACCATTCTTCATGGTATCGGTCAAGAAGGCGACACAAATGTCATATTCATTTCATGCTTGAGTTCTTCCCAAGTATGTGGCATAACTCCTTCCTTGAGCATATGTCTCCACCATTGATGTGCATAGTCTTCCAAATGCAAGGATGCAAAATGCACTTTGTCCCTTTCATTCTTCGGATAGAGCTAAAAGTATGTATCCAACTTATTCATCCATTCTTCCAACTCATGTGGGGCTGAACCATCACCCTTGAACTTAGAGAGTGAAATCTTGTCCTTTACATCCTTTGACACGGTTGACAATGCATTCTCATGATGGTGCGAGGGCTTGTGCTTTTGCATTTGCACAAAAGATACAAGGAATTGTGAAAAATCCTTGTACTCCCTTTTGAGGAAATTTGGCTTTTCCATCCACCTATCATGAGCTTCTCTTTGTCTCTCAATGAATGACATATGTTCCCAATCAAGCTCAACCACATCATCCATATCATACACCTCCTCTTCAAGCATGGAGAACTGATTTGCTTTGGGAACCTCATAAAAGAACTTGACAATTGAGTCTACTTTGCAGCCCCTCATTGTCTTTGCCTCCACCCATTTGGTGTAATAATGTGTTGCTACCGAGACGTGCTTGTTTTGTATTTCTGGGCTACAGGTTTGAATGGTCACCCAAAGTCCAAGCCCCACTTCTAGAATAGGTCTAGACGCAATACACTTTGGTGAGGTATCTTATCTATTACACTGGGTCATCCATCCTCATGAAACCGTATCGGTGTAGTCCGCATCCTCAAGAACATAATCATTATGAAGTGTGGGACACTCAATCATGTCATTAAAATAAAAATCAGCCCATGCAATCAGTGCCAAACCATCTTTGTCGATGTAACAAAGCAATGAAGTCTCCGTGTGCCGATCACTTGGACCATTTGGCACACATCTCCTCCTCATTGAACAAATGCCCCAAATGACTAGGTATCAGACTCTAAAGCTTGAACAACTAATACTGACATGAATATGTCACCTCTTCATAGCAAGAAATCGGTGAGAGAGATGTAGAGGTCTAAGCGCCTCAAACTGCCAAAGGCATGTGCGAATGCAGCAAAAGAGAATTGATACATGACACGAGATGGCAAATCAAACTAGCAATTGTAGAGCCATGATGATAATGCATGAACAATGCTCTTCTACCAATCACAAGTAGAAATGCTATCAAAATGATGTCAATGTGATGAGTGAACTCGCACCATGGGGATCATATAAAGGATAAAAGTAGTAAGCCTAAACATGATGCACAATGCGTGCGAAAAACCACAATCAATGCTCAAAGTGTGAACAAGCTCTATAAAACCCCCAAAGTGTGCCTTCAATGCCCTAAGTGTGTGAATAAAGGCTAGCAATGCACAAGGACTCACACTACATGTGAACAAAACTAGGAATGTGGAAATTCCTGCAAACAAGCCCCAAGAATACTCAATTACACTAATGTCTGAATGACTCAATCACACCCAAGCGTGTGAAGTACCCGAACCTAAATAGGCAAGGTAGATGGGTAGTGTAAATGCATAAGGTCCAGGTTTCAACTGTGAATTGGGAAAAAGTGCGGAGAGGTTTCAGATAGAGAGGGTTAGGGTGGACAAGATGAGAGAGAGATTAAAAAGGAACCCCTAGGATTTTCAAAAGTTATTAAAAAAATGAAACCCTTCTATCTTTTTCTCTCACACTAGCAGCCTTCCTTGTTTTTGTGGTGCAAGCTATCCCCCCTTAACCAACCTCTCTCAAGTGAAATATGCCCTCAAACACATATCCTCTCTCTCTCTCTCTCTCACCACCCAATGGCCAATTTTTAAGACATCAAGAGAAGTTTCAGGATTTTTAAGATTATCAGGTTGGTGTAGGATATTTGTCAATGATTTGCCAAAGTTACTACCCCGCTCACAAGAATATTCACTCAAGAAGGATCTGCATTTCAAGTGGACCCATGATTTGTATAGTAGCTTTGATAAGCTAACACCGATGTATTGGTAACCTTTCTTGTTTTAAGGCTGCCTGATTTTTTGAAACCTTTTGAGATATTAGTTGACAAAATGGTTAAGCCATTGGTGGATTTTTAATCCAAGAAAGCCATCCCATGGCTCATGAATCCAAGAAACTCTGACCACACAAAAAAATTATCCCATCCTACACATGATTTAGAATGACTAGCTATGGTTCATGCTGTCAAGATTTAGAGACGTTATCTTTTAGAAAGTAAATTTCAATTAATGCCTGACCACAAAAGTTTTAAAATGGATCTTTACTCAACCACAATTAAACATGAGACAAAGATGATGGATCCAAATTTTGTATGGATATGATTTTGAGATAAAATATAGGCTAGAAAAAGAAAATGTAGTTGCTAATGCTAGGAAAAGGAAATGTAGCTGCTGATGCTCTTTAGCAAAAAATCATTTGTTGCTGTTATTTTTATTATGCCTTCAACTACTATCTAAAAAGGTATCCAAAAATCAGGCAGCCTTCGAACAAGAAAGGTTACCAATATAGCCGTTAGCTTATCAAAGCTACTCTAAAAATCATGGGTACCATTATTGCCATCTTTGGGCTTTATATTTTGTAGGTATTAGTCCACCTCATTTTCAGCTTGCCAATATGCATCCCTATTCTTGAATTGAATAATAGGACATCATCTCCTTCTTCAAATATTTATTTAGCTTGTTGTTTGTGTTCACCTATATCTTCTTCCTCTTTTGCATTATCTTAGTGATCCAGGTGCTAAGTCCTCTTTCTTCATCCAGTTCAATCAACCTAAATTCTATGGTCTCTCTAAGTCTTTTGGACTTGACCTTTCTATGATAGTTTCTCTAAGACTAGGCAGCACTAAGAATTATATGGGTACTACTATCTTTCCATACCATAATGAAAGGTGTGTGAGGCTAGTTGTGTCCTTGTGGGTTATTCACAAAAATCCCATAATGTAGAGTGTAGTTTCCTATCCCAATAGTTCCTATTCTCATTCACCGTTTTGATTAGAATTTCTTTTCCAATATGAGTCGTTGTGACTTGGATTGGCCTTTTTTGTAGGGGGAATATATGGATTAGAATTCCTCTCGAAATCTTATGGGTTCTGACTAGGCTTGACCATTTGCCTACATGACAATATATTGGGGAATTTTTGTACATGACCATGTGCTGTTCCATCAGTTTCTTGAGCACCTCATTTAGGAAGTGGGTGTCGTGATCACTTTACTAGCTTAATTGGGAGACCCAAAACTTGTCTCATGAGATAACCTCATATAAGAACTTGGCAATTGAGTCTACCCCTCATTGTCTTTGCCTCCACCCATTTGGTGCAATAATGTGTTACTACCGAGACGTGCTTGTTTCCTATTTCTAGGCTACAGGTTTGAATGGTCACCCAAAGTCCAAACCCCACTTCTAGAATAGGTCCAGATGCAATACAGTTTGGTGAGGCATCTTATCTATTACACTGGGTCGTCCATCCTCTGATGAAACCGTATTGGTGTAGTTAGCATCCTCAAGAACATAATCATGATGACACAAAATTGTGGGACAATCAATCATGTCATCAAAATAAAAATCAACCCATGCAAATAGTGCCAAACCATCTTTGTCAATGTAACAAAGCAATGAAGTCTCCATGTGCCGTTCACTTGGACCATTTGGCACACATCTCCTCCTCATTAAAAAAATTCCCCAAATGACTAGGCATCAAACTCTGAAGCTTGAACAACTAATACTGACATGGATATGTCACCTCATCATCACAGCAAGAAATCGGTGAGTGAGATGTAGAGATCTAAGCCTCAAAGTGCCAAAGGCATGTGTGAATGCAGCAAAAGAGAATTGATACATGACACGAGATGGCAAATCAAACTAGCAATTGTAGAGCCAGAGAATTGATACATGACACGAGATGGCAAATCAAACTAGCAATTGTAGAGCCATGATGATAATGCATGAATAATGCTCTTCTACTAATCACAAGTAGAAATGCTATCAAAACGATGTCAATGATGAGTGAAGTAGAAATGCTATCAAAATGATGTCAATGATGAGTGAACTCGCACCATAGGGATCAGATGAAGGATAACAGTAGTAAGCCAAAACACGATGCACAATGCATGTGAAAAACCACAATCAATGCTCAAAGTGTGAACAAGCTCTATAAAACCCCCAAAGTGTGCCTTCAATGCCCTAAGTGTGTGAAGACTAGCAATGCACAAGGACTCACACTACATGTGAACAAAACTAGGAATGTGGAAATTCCTGCAAACAAGCCCCAAGAATACTCAATTACACTCATGTCTGAATGACTCAATCACACCCAAGCGTGTGAATAACCCCAACCTAAATAGGCAAGGTAGATGGGTAGTGTAAATGCACAAGGTCCAGGTTTCAACTGTTAATTGGGAAAAAGCGCGGAGAGGTTTCAGAAAGAGAGGGTTAGGGTGGACAAGATGTGAGAAAGATTAAAAAAGGAACCCCTAGGATTTCCAAAAGTTATCAAAAAAATGAAACCCTTCTCTCTTTTTCTCTCACACTAGCAGCCTTCCTTGTTTTTGTAGTGCAGGCTATCCCCCCTTAACCAACCTCTCTCAAGTGAAATATGCCCTCAAACACTTATCCTCTCTCTCTCTCTCACACCACCCAATGGCCAATTTTAAAGACATCAAGAGAAGTTTGAGGACTTTTAATAAGCTAACACCGCTATATCGGTAACCTTTCTTGTTTTAAGGCTTCTGCCTGATTTTTTGAAAACTTTTGAGATATTAGTTGACAAAATGGTTAAGCCATTGGTGGATTTTTAATCCAAGAAAGCCATTCCATGGCTTATGGATCCAAGAAGCTCTGACCACACAAAAAAAATATCCCATCCTACACATGATTTAGAATGACTAGCTATGGTTCATGCTGTCAAGATTTAGAGACGTTATCTTTTAGAAAGTAAATTTCAATTAATGCCTGACCACAAAAGTTTAAAAATGGATCTTCACTCAACCACAATTAAACATGAGACAAAGATAATGGATCCAAATTTTGTATGGATATGATTTTGAGATAAAGTATAGGCTAGAAAAAGAAAATGGATCTTTACTCAACCACAATTAAACATGAGACAAAGATGATGGATCCAAATTTTGTATGGATATGATTTTGAGATAAAGTATAGGCTAGAAAAAGAAAATGTAGTTGCTAATGCTAGGAAAAGGAAATGTAGCTGCTGATGCTGTTGATGCTGTTTAGCAAAAAATCATTTGTTGCTATTATTTTTATTATGCCTTCAACTACTATCTAAAAAGGTATCAAAAAATTAGGCAACCTCAAAACAAGAAAGGTTACCAATATAGCCGTTAGCTTATCAAAGCTACTCTAAAAATAATGGGTACCATTATTGCTATCTTTGGGCTTTATGTTTTGTAGGTATTAGTCCACCTCATTTTCAGCTTGCCAATATGCATCCCTATTCTTGAATTGAATAATAGGACATCATCTCCTTCTTCAAATATTTTTTTAGCTTGTTGTTTGTGTTCACCTATATCTTCTTCCTCTTTTGCATTATCTTAGTGATCAAGGTGCTAAGTCCTCTTTCTTCATCCAGTTCAATCAACATAAATTCTATGGTTCTCTGAGTCTTTTGGACTTGACCTTTTTGTGATAGTTTTTCTAGGACTAGACACTAAGAATTATATGGGTACTACTACCTTTCCATACCATAATGAAACGTGTGTGAGGCTAGTTATGTCCTTGTGGGCTATTCACAAAAATCCCATAATGTGGTGGAGTGTAGTTTCCTATTCCAATAGTTCCTATTCTCATTCACCGTTTTGATTAGAATTTCTTTTCCAATATGAGTGGTTGTGACTTAGATTGGCCATTTTCATAGGGGGAATATATGGATTAGAATTCCTCTCGAAATCTTATGGGTTCTGACTAGGCTTGGCCATTTGCCTACGGGACAATACACTGGGGAATTTTTGTGCACGACCATGTGCTGTTCCATCAGTTTCTTGATCACCTCATTTAGGAAGTGGGTGCCTTGATCACTTTACTAGCTTAATTGAGAGACCCAAACATTGTCTCATGAGATAACCTTATATAAGAACTTGGCAATTGAGTCTACTTTGCATTCCCTCATTGTCTTTTCCTCCACCCATTTGGTGCAATAATGTGTTGCTACCGAGACGTGCTTGTTTCCTATTTCTGGGCTACAGGTTTGAATGGTCACCCAAAGTCCAAGCCCCACTTCTAGAATAGGTCTAGACACAATACAGTTTGGTGAGGCATCTTATTTATTACACTAGGTAGTCCATCCTTATGAAACCGTATCGGTGTAGTAGGCAACCTCAAGAACATAATCATGTGATGACACAAAAGTGTGGGACAATCAATCATGTCATCAACATAAAAATCAGCCCATTCAAACAGTGCCAAACCATCTTTGTCGATGTAACAAAGCAATGAAGTCTCCATGTGCCGTTCACTTGGACCATTTGGCGGCACACATCTCCTCCTCATTGAACAAATGCCCCAGATGACTAGGCATTAAACTCTGAAGCTTGAACAACTAATACTGACATGAATATGTCACCTCATCAACAGCAGCAAGAAATCGGTGAGTGAGATGTAGAGGTCTAAGCCTCAAAGTGCCAAAGGCATGTGCAAATGCAACAAAAGAGAATTGATACATGACACGAGATGGCAAATCAAACTAGCAATTGTAGAGCCATGACGATAATGCATGAATAATGCTCTTCTACCAATCACAAGTAGAAATGCTATCAAAATGATGTCAATGATGAGTGAACTCGCACCATGGGGATCAAATGAAGGATAAAAGTAGTAAGCCAAAACACGATGCACAATGCATGTGAAAAACCACAATCAATGCTCAAAGTGTGAACAAGCTCTATAAAAACCCCAAAGTGTGAACAAGCTCTATAAAAACCCCAAAGTGTGCTGTGACACAAAGTTGGGGTTTTGACTTCGGTCACTTCAAAACACACTTGTATGAAACCTCACAGCCTCCTCACCTCCCTTTCTCTCCCTAGGTTAAGATAAAGATATACACATCAAAGGTGAGATCATAATTCATGGAAGGAAAGATGAAAGGCTCAGGACAAGCAAGAATTTCTACTAGTCTGGCAGCTCCAAACAAGAGGGCAATTCTTTGTTGAAAGAAAATCTTCCGACTCAGGATTATGTGAACAGAAACATACGGGGAATGTTGGTAAGGTTCATCCATTCAAATTGGGCGATTTGGATGGAACATATTAAAGCAAAAGAATATAGCAATTACTTACAAGAGGATAAGACACATGGAATTGGCCTTTTGATAAGAGATTAAGAGGAATTAATCATTATTAAGAAGAAAGAATGGCCAAAAGTCTATAAAAATAGAGATACACAGAGAATTGCAGTTTTAAATCCATAAAGACTATGCAAAAGAGGATTACATAGATGCGTAGATCTTGAAGAGAGCTTCGCGTCCATATAAAAACTTTAAAAAACGGACAACCGAGCGAAAAGTTATGAGCATTTTACTACAAGACTATAAAATTGGCAAAATTCGCCTAAAAGTTAGCAACTTTGGGATAAATTCTGATCATCAATGAAGTAAAGAATTAAGAAATTAGTTACATGAGTGGAAAGAGTATATAAAGAGCTTCCTAGCCATATGATCAATTTTAAAAATCAATACACAAGTGATGAGTAATTACCAATTGAAATTTGGGTATTGGACCACAAAAACTGCACTTCCCTCTCTTTGCATGAAACCTCAATTTTCACATAGCCTCTTGCTTCTCATCTCCTTCATGATTCAAGCTAGAGGGTAAGGGTTAACATTGCTCAGTGAACAATCGTAAAGATTTACCTATGGTCCCCAAAGTCTTTCCACATGCTCATTACCCGCTAAAACCATTGGTACCTCCAAAGGAGTGCGGCAATAAGACAAGGGCTACCTTGAGAAGTCACAGGCCCACCAAGATAATAACTCCTTATCCCACTTATCATGAATCATCAAAGAGGTCCAAAATTAGGTTAAACATGAGGAGCTAATGCTAAATGAGATATTCACATGTAAAGAGAGTGTTTGAATAAGGGATTGAAAGATGGCAATGACACAAAATGTTCAATTGAGGAGGCTTCATTCATTGATTTGAAAGGGAGAGGAGGGCCCTATTTATAGGTGGAGAATCACCCTCTCTTCCATTGTTACAAATTACAACATAAAAATCTTCAATCCTTCAGTGACATAAGGGTAGATGTCACCATTAATTGTTCTCTTAGGCTAAGTCTTCTATTGATTATTAAATTGAAGACTTTTTTGACTTTGAAAGTGTGATGAGATAATAGCCAAGTCCAAGTGGCATGTAAGTGGAGATCCCAATTATACATGGCAAAATTCATCTCTTCCATGTAGGCATTCTAGAAGAATCTTTTCCAATTATGCACCAAGACACACTCCTCCACATGCCTTCCACACTCCCCAACTTGTAGCCTTATGGTGAATACCATATTAATAATACCATTCTAGAAGAATCTTTTCCAATTATGCACCTACACACACTCCTCCACATGCCTTCCACACTCCCCAACTTGTAGCCTTATGGTGAATACCATATTAATAATACAATTAAAATCCATGTGAGCATGAAGGCCCACTTTTATGTTCCACATCACTAGCCTATCTACCATACCAAAGTATTTATCAAGCATACTTATGGCATTTACAATGTGTGCACCCTAAATCAAGTAAAACCATTATATTTGAAGATAGAATGCTGTTATCGGGGTAGCCGCCAAGCCGCCACATCACCACACCGTTATTCCATTGTGGGTGCCGCAATCTTCTTGGACAAGCTTCCACATTATTACCATTGAGAAACCATTAAAATATGCACAAAATTGAAAATGAAAGATATCAATTTTTCATGTCACATCTTTCCCCCCAATAGATCCTCCATGCTTGTCTTGGGGGTCTGCTGGCCATGGTGCTCGAGGGTAAAATATCTTTAGCCGGTACTCATTGGCACGTCTGAGAACCTCCTGGCCACTTGCATCCTCTAGAAGATAGGTGTTATTTTTAAACTTTTGCTTTATCCTGAAGGGGCCTTCCCAGCATCGAAGAAGCTTCTTATCTAGCCGTTTCTCCACAGGCCATCATACCTCATGACTAAGCTTCCTTGCTTGAGTTTTGGCTTCTTCTTCTTCTTCATGAGAGTGTCATGCCTTGCCTTGCGCCATTGTTGTGCAGCCTCTAAATTTTGAAGTGCCTGAAGTCGCCTCTCATCCAAGGTCTCCAGTTGTGCTAGGCATTGGGCATGTGTTTCTTCTTCATTATTCAAGCATGCAAAAGATGTGCGAAGTCTTGTGATTTCCATTTCTATTGGCAAAATAGCCTCCATTCCATAAACTAACTGAAAAGGTGTGAAACCAAGAGAGAGTTTGTGAGTTGTCCTATAGGCCCATAGGACCTCTGGCAAATGCACATCCCACTTTCTCTTCATAGTATCCACTAGCTTAGACAAAGATCTACAAAGCAGTCTATTAGTTTTTTCTACTAAACCATTACATTGGGGATAATAGGGAGTTGACATAGCATGCTTTATTTTTAATTTCTGCACCAAAGCTTCAATCAAGTCATTCCTGAAAGACCTCCTCCCATCCGTAAGGATTTCTAATGGACACCCAAATCGGGCACATATGTATTCCCTAAGAAAGGATGCCACAGCCACTGCTTTATTATTGACCATTGCCTTTGCTTGTGCCCACCTTGTTGCATAATCTGTGGCCACCAATATGTAATACTTCCCATGTGAGGAACGAGGAAGTGGGCCCACAAAATCTAATCCCCACCTTTCAAATGGACCATATGCTAGGATAGGGTTTAAGGGTCCAGGAACCAATTGCTTATGCCCATATGGCTGGCATACTTCACAGCTTCTACACCACTCATAGACATCTTTACTGAGTCGAGGCCAATAATATCATGTGTTAAGGATCCTCCGAGTTGAGTTGGCTGCTAAGGCAAAGTGACGTGAATATTCATGACATAATTCCATAATCCTTTTAGACTCCTCTAGGCTCACTACCCTCCTAAGAATCTTATCCTTACCTTGCTTGTAAAGAACATCCCCTAGAATTGTGTAAGGATGAGCTTTCCTTGTAAGCCTTTGCTTTTGTTGAGGATTTAATCCAGGAGGGAAGTATTCTGTATCTAAATAGTGTTGAACATCTTGGAGCTCAGGCCAACCTGTATCCATTAATGCGAGAGTAGCTACTTTGAAAGAAGCCAAGGTTTTATTAGCCTTTTGATTATCCTTCCTGTTAACATGCACAAATTTACAAAACTCAAAAGCTTCTTTTAACTCCATTGCCCTTTTATACAATTCTTGGAGATTAGGACTCCTTGCCTTATATTCTCCTTTCATTTATCGAATGACCAATTGTGAATCCCCTTTAACCTTTACCTCTTTAATTTCATCTTTTATGCAATCTTCTAATTCCCAAATTAATGCTTTGTACTCAGCCACATTATTTGATATAGCCTTTGGAAATTCCCTACCCTTGGTCCATACCTCTTTTCCTTCTGGATCAAATAAAACTATCCCCCCACATTACCTGGAAGGGCTAAAGGCTCCATCAAAATGCATAGTGAAAGCAGTTGGTGGTGTCTCCAAATCTTCATATACTTCTTCCTTTGCTCCTGTTCCTTCTTCCTCTTCCTTCCTGGTAAGCAAATCTACAAGAGAGGCCCTAGTGGTGTTTTTTGTAAATAAAAGTGAAAGAAAATTCTTGAAGCTCACAAATCCACTTTGCAAACTTCCCTCCTGCAGGATTGGGTTTACGGACCAAGAATTGTAAAGAAGGTTGAGATATGAGGAAGAAAAAAGGGCGAGGTAACAAGTATGACCTGAACTTCTGTACTGCAAAAACAAGAACAAACCACCTTTCTCCATTTCACCAACCTCTCCTCGGCATCAATGAGTTGTCAGCTTGCATAATACACTGGTTGCATATGCCCTTGCTCTCCCTTTTGCAAGAGTATAGCACCCACTGAATGTGATGAGACACTTGGATTCACATAAAAGTCCTCCCCCCACCTAGGAGGCTGCACAATTGGACTTTGACTCATGCATTCCTTGAGCAAACAAAAAGATTGAATCTGATCGGGCCCCCATTGGAAAGAAACATTCTTCTTTGTCAATAGATTTATAGGATACATCTTCTTAGAGAACATGTCAACAAAGCGTTGGTAATACTTTGTTTTACCCAAAATCCTCCTTACCTCCCTTACATTGGTAGGTGGTGGGAGGGCCACAATTGCTTGCATGTTAGGGCTTTCTTATGTAATTCTTAGACCTTAGTCAAAGGGCTTGGGGGTTAGTTACGTGTGGATGTACCCTTTGGGATATGAATCGAGTAGTTATTACCCTGACAGTTGTACCTAGGGAATAGAGGGATGGAACATTGATTCTAATCGCTAAGAAGTTCTGCTATGTCTTTGCTCAGTGTTTTATTATGTCTTTCTTGATGTTTGTGCAATCATTATGTTGTCGTGATGAATCAGAGTCTGTGCTCTGATATGCTCTGAATGGTGTTGAGTATTATTTATTAATGCTTTGTACAGAACCTTTCAGAGGGCCATGTACACATTAGCAATCTTGCGAGTTCGAATGCCCTGAGTTCTGGGAGGATATGACATATTCAGAGGACCGCTAGCCTTGGATGTTTGAAGATAATTCGGGGAATTCAAGACGATATTATACAAGGTTAAGGGCCAGAGATGCTGATGCTGCTTTAACAAGCAGGAATGATGAAGAAGGTGATGATTATGGTTTCGATTATGAACTTCCTCCAAGGACAAGTGGACCATTGGAAACTGTTTTGGAAGAAGATGTAGAGGAGGAAACATTAGATCAAGAAGCAGAGGATATTGATGATGAGGAAGAAGTACATGATCAGTTTGTGGATGCTATTCAAGGAGAAGGAATTCCGATAGGTTCGGTATAATCTGAATCTGATTTGGGTATTCCAATTTTAGATGGTGATTCAAATGCTAATGCAAAAGCAAGAAGTGTTGGGGATGCTCAAAATCCACCAGTATTCTCAAGCACTTTCAGGACATTTCTTGGGGGAACCTTGTTGAATAGAGTTATTAGGGGAAGTAGTAGGAGAAGGTTGCAGTTTCAACCATTACCAATCTTAGCAAGGAGGCCAGTTAGAGGGGCAGCAATGAATCCTCAAAATCCACCAGCACAGAACCCAAAGGTGAGATTAGCAAAGTTCAGGGGAAAACCCAAGGAGGACCCTGACTGTCATGTAGCCCAATTCTAAACAAGGTGGGAGGCTAGTGGCTATGACACACTTCATGGGGAAGAGGTGAAGAAGAGGCAGTTTGCTGCTACCCTAGAAGGCTCGGCAATGGATTGGTTTAGCCAGTATGGTTTGGGACATTTTGGAAACTTTGATGCTTTGTGAGATAGTTTTCTTGCCAGGTTCAGAAGGGAGAAAATAGCCAATGGCATCATAAATAAAATTAAAGATCTTCAACAAAAAGAAATGCTAGTAGAGGACTATGCTCAGAAGTTCAGGGTTCTCTCTAGAAGATTGGAAGGAGCAGATAGGCTTTCTAATGAAATATTAGCTTCCTATTTCTTGAATGGATTAAGGAAGACAATCAGATCAGCAGTGGCTAATGTAGACATTGCTGCAAGTTTTGATGCTTTGGTGCAAGCAGCAGTAAGAGTAGAAAAGAGGTTGGGTGTTACCAAGAAAAAGAAAAAGAAAAAGAGGTCTGATTCAGACCTGGAATCTGACTCTGATGGAGACACAGACTCAGAGAGCTTTGATGATAATTTAGAATATAATAGTGACTCAGATTCAGATGATGAATCAACTAGCTAGAAAAGGAAAAAGAAGAAGAAATCTTCTAAGTCCAAAGATAAGGGCAAAAAGAAGAAGAAAGGATTGGATGATGAACAACTGTTAAAGAGCCTTAAAGCATTGAAGTATGCCTTAGTATTAACAAATGACAAACCAGTGTGTCAGATATGCTCCAAGGAAGGACATTTAGCAACCAATTTGCTAGTATAACCCAAATTTCAGAGGAAGAGTTCCCCTCGGTGTACAAAGGTCAAAGCAACAGTAGAACAAAACTTCATCTAATCAAGTTTTCCCTGCTCAAGCTAGAGGACCAAATAGACAGTTCAGATCACAACCTAGATAAACATGGCAATCAGATTTCAGAGGAGAATTGAAGTGCACTTATTGTGACAAAGAGGGCCATAGATAGGGCCCAGCTTATGAGTTATGGTGCAAGCATAGGACAGAGAGGGGTATCCCAATTATAAGGTACCCTGTAGAGCAATCAAAATCAGAGAGGAAAGATGCAACAAAACCAACAAATAACACAGTTAAATGCAATGATAGTGATAGAGGACCAGTTTCAGAGTAACTCTGATATGGTTGAGCATGTTGCTTGTGATTGTTCTGGATGTGTAGTCCATGCAAATGATAAGGATGGGAAACAACAGATTCTTGCCTTGGTAGTGACAAGAGCTGCAAAGTTGAATAAAGGTCCAATTCAATGGGTGGATCAGGAGAAAGTTAGAAGCAAGGTTCAGAGGAAGTTGGACAAGAAGAAGCCAGCTTTTGAAGAACTATTGTTAGAACAAATAGAAGGGGTTTGTGAAGAACAAGGATAGGACAAAGGAGAAGAGGAAATTTCTATGGTTGACTCACGCTATGAAGCTCTGTTACATTCAAAAATTCAGATTTCTCTTGACCAATTGCTGACATTAGTACCAGGGTTCAGAGATTTGCTGTTTCAAAGAATTCTTCAAAGAAAAGGTGTTGATTCACCTCAAAGTAATTTTTCAATGAGTAATATTGTTCAGGTGGAAGATGTTGATTTTTGTATAGTAACATCATGACAAGGTTTGGATGTCCCATTGAGCTTGTAAGTGATCAGGGAACACACTTCTTGAATGATGTTATCAGAGAGCTAACTCAAATCCATATGATTTTGCATAAGAAGTCCACTCCCTATCATCCCCAGGCAAATGGATAGGTTGAGAGTTCAAACAAAGTCCTGCTTAAAATCATCAAGAAGATAGTTCAGGACAACAAGTCTGATTATTGGGATAAGAAATTGGACTCAGCTTTATGGTCATTTCGAATAGCTTTTAAAGTAACACTGGAATGACTCCTTTTAGGCTTGTTTATGGGTTAGAAGCAGTAGTACCCATGGAGTTTGTGGTGCCTAGCTTGAGAGTTGCTGCAGAAAGCAGACTCCCACTCAGAGAATCTCTGATATAGATAGCACAATCTGAATCAGTTGGAGGAAGACAGAGCAATGAGTGCTTATGTTTCAGAGATCATTCAAAAGAGGAGACAAGATTGGGTAAATAGGAATGTCAATTTCAAAGTCTTCAAAGTGGGAGATTGGGTCATGCTTTACGATTCCAAGTTAGCCAGGGAAGTTGAGGCTTAGGTACATTGGGCCCTACAGAATTGAAAAAGACTTGGGGCAAGGAACCTTCATGATTTTAGATGCCTTTGGAACATTGGTACCAAAGGGGGTAAATGGGTTTAGACTTAAGCCATTTGTGGGCACTCCCCCTGTAGTTCAGAGTACATGTTCAGATCAGGGTGGAGTAAAAGATCAGACAATAGAGGAAATTTAGAGCTTCTGTGTGGATAAGAGTTCGCTTGGATTTTTTAATTTGAACGGTGGGGAATATATTTCGCACGAGTTGGCTATCAATTGGCTTGATTTAACTTTTTGTCCGACATTATTTGCGGTAATGGCCGACGTGATGCATAAGAATCCCTATAAACCCGCACCAGTGAGGGGACGGCATGCATGAATTCATCCAGTCCATTCTAGCAGTGCATGGAAGAGGAGATTGCGAGAGGTGACATCTGCGTTTCAAAGGCATCCATTCCAGAAGCCTCATTGTGCTGTGTGCTGCGTGTCTCATTCTTCTTCTCTTTGTTCTACTTATTCCCCTGCTCACATGCCCCGTAGTTCTACCACTAGGCCGGACCTTCTTGCTCTGAATATAGTTAGGCAGAGGTTAGCCATGGTGAAGGGTAAGCAGGCTATGCAGCAAGGGTGACCTAAGGCGGAGACCACATCAGTTTGACGGTCCCTATGAGAGCATTCAGCGCCAAGCAAAGAAGTGGAGCAGTGTTTTAGCTCGGATTCTGAAGAGACGGAGCAACAGGAGGAGACTTCTATGAAGGATATTTTTACTGCTATGGGTAGCCTGATGGAGAACTTTGCACCTTTCAAGTACAACATGGATTTGGAGAATAATGCAAATGTTCAGTGGCTTACTTCAATTGGGTTGATCGGGTATGCAAAGTTAGCATGGGTTGAGTGGCAAGACAATATATATGCTCCCACACAGCTAGCTCTGCTGAGAAAGACAGAGGGAGTACTCAAATGAGGTACAAGGATAACCCCAGCTTTGATTTCTCAGGTATTTGAATTACCTTTTAACCCAAGTTTGGAAGCTTTGAATTTAGTTTTTGATGAGGATATGGAGAGAGAATTTGGGAATGCTGTGGGCTCCAGACATTATTATCATTTAAAGATAGTAGAAGCCGCCAGGAAGTAGCAATTGTGATGGTTTATGGAGCGTGTGCTTTTACTCCAGAAGGTTGATTATATGTCAAAAGAATCTTATACCCTTTAGCTGCAGCGGCAGCAGAGGCACGAGTAGATGTGGATTGGGCCACTGTGGTACATTAGAGGATTATGATTGAAGTGGGAGAGAAGGATAAAAGGAGAGCAGTTAGTAAGAGCAGGCTAGGCCCTTCCTTAAGGTCTTATTTGATTATGACTCTTTTCAAACAGCTATACCTCTAAAGCCTGTGGACCCTAGACTTTCTTCACATACATTGGCTCTGACTCTGAAGAGAAAACTTAGGGATAGACAGTTGACAGAGGAGGAGCAGAAAACAGTAGGGTGTCTCTTGGAGGTAGGTTATAGTTTGGAAGAGGCTACAACTTTTGTGTTGCAGTCTAGGATAAATGATGATGATGAACCATTTTTAGGGACAAAAGTCTCTAGGATAGGGCAATCTTTAACTCTTTCTCAAACCAAGTTGGTGAAGAAGATGCAGTTGAGTGAAAAGGAACATGTGGCAGGAGGCAGCAAAAGATATGATCTATTGAAGATGCAAGGGATGCCTTCGAAGGTGACTCCGTTGTGTTTGGTAGTAAAATCTGGTTCAGAGCAGTCTTGGACTGTCACTACAGAAAATGTGGGAGATACTCTTGTAGTTCTGAGGAAGTTTTGTCTGCAGAGCAAGTTGAAAAGATTAGGGAATATCAAAATAGAGCTTATGCAAAAGAGCAGTTTTGCAGAAGGCTAATGATCAACTTAGACAAATGCTTGCAGAAAAAGCTCAAGAAGTAGAAGTGTTGCAGAATCAGATCAAAGCTCTGAATGCTGACATGGCTGAGTTGAAAGTTTCTTCAGCCAAGGAGATCTCTAAACAGACTAGTCAGTTAGTTAAGAATAGATTGTCTCTGAAGTTGTTTGAAGAATGGACAACATCTTTGAAGGATAGTGTAGAGTCAGAGATGCAAAGATTTCTTGAAAGACAGGTGGAGCTTGAAATAGAGAATAGGATGCTTTTAAATAGATTGGAACCCTTAGAAGAACAGATGAAGGAGAAAATATTAAGGAGCATGAAGAACTGTCTGTAGGAGGTGTTCTGGTCTCTGAAGCAGATGTGGGGAGAATCAAATCAGAAATGATCCAACAGGGATCAGCGATATGGAAAGAGATCAGAGAAAGAATGGGGCAGTTTGTTTTCAAGCCATAGCAGAACCTCAAAGGCGTTGTGAGCACAATGGAGCAAGAGGTAAATTTGAAGCGCATTGCTCAATTGGAAGCTGAGGTGGTACAGCTTGTAGCTGAAAAGCCCAAATTTCAGAGCAAGGTGGATGAAACAAGAGGATATGCTAGAATATAAGACGTCGAGTGGTTTTGCTCTCTGAAAAGCACAATTAGGCCAGAGGAATCTCATATGATGGGGATAGAAAGTCCAAGTTCTAATCCTTTTAAGCTTGTTAAGTTGAAATCATCTACAGGGAAGCTGAAGAAGATTAGAGCCCTTTTTCAGACACAGGAAGAAGGAACAGGTGCTGCTGAAGGACAAACATCTGGAGCTATTCAGACAAAGAGCTCTGATGTGAGCACGTGAGCTTGCTGCTGATGGGTATGGATAAAGGTTTACCAGATGATGAGGACCTTGAGGCGGTGATCAACATTGCAAAGGAGGTTCAAATGGACGTGGAAGCATAGCAGGAGCAGGTCTTAGAGATTCAGACTGACCAACTGGGTTAGGCATAGTGATGCTCGGAATGTTTACCATTGTGTTTTCAACACTAGTTTTTTTAAAAAAAAGCAAATAAATATTAGGCATTTTCTTTTTAGGGAAATTTTATTTTGTTCTTGACACTCTCTTTACATGATCAGAGGATCACTGTAGAAATCAGATTTTGCTGATCAGGGATTGATGGGTTCAGGTCAAATTTTTGGAAAAAATTTAGCCACCAGGCTGTGCCAAGTGTTAGGGCTTTCTTGTGTAATTCTTAGACCTTAGTTAAAGGGCTTGGGGGTGTATCCTTTGGGATCTGAACTGAGTAGTTATTACCCTGATAGTTATACCTAGGGATTAGAGGGATGGAACATTGATTCTGCTAATGAATGAAGGAGAAGTTCTGCTATGTCTTTGCTCAGTGTTTTATTTTATCTTTCTTGATGTTTATGCAATCATTATGCTGTCGTGATGAATCAAAGTCTGTGCTCTGATGTGCTCTGAATGATGTTGAGTGAGTATTATTTATTAATGCTTTGTACAGAACCTTTTACTCAAGATCTATCTCTATGCCTTCTTCTGAGATAACATGTCCCAAGAGAACCACCTTCCTTCGTGCCAAGCGGCATTTTCCAGGATTAAGACAGCCTTTTGCATTATCAATACTTTGCAAGACCAACCTCAACTTTTCCAAGTGATCCATGCGGCTTGAATAAATGTAAAAATCATCAAGAAAGACCCTTATAAACTTTCCCAAGTAAGGTGCAAATACCTGACTCATGAAGCGTTGAAAAATTGCTGGTGCATTGGTCAAGCCAAATGGCATCACCCTATAGGCATATACTCCCCAAGGGATGATAAATGAGATTTTCCTTTTATCTTCTTCACAAATCTAGATTTGAAAGTATCCAGAGTATCCATCACACACTGAATACAACTCATGACCTCTGCAACTTGATCCAAAATCTCATCCTAAAAGGGTAGAGGATAATAATCCCTCTTTGTGCATGCATTCAGAGGGCGGAAGTCCACACACACACGCTATTTTCCACACTTTTTGGGAGTGACTACAACTGGGGAAATCCACTTTGAATTCTCTACTGGATAAATAAATCCAGCTTCAAGCAAATTAGTTACCTCCTTCTTAAGCACCTCTGCTTGCACTACTCCCAAATGCCTTAGCTGTTGTACCACTGGCTTACTTTGGGGCTTGAGATCAATCTTGTGCTCTACTAGGGTAACTTGGCGTACTTGTGAGTAGCTGTTTGCAAAAAGGTTAGGAAATCCATCCAACATTTTTAAGTAATTCTCCCTTTTAGTACCTGCTATGGACTCATCAAGAAGAAGTTCATTTTATTGGTGAAGACTAGTGAGGTCCACATCTCCTTTCTTGCACATGGTTGAAGAAGCTTCCCCTTCCAAGGCTCCATTGTCTTCAGCATCCCCTCGATCCCTTCCTAGGGAAAGACCAAATGCAACTCCCTCCACCTCCCCTTCTGAGATGGAATCCTTGGAGCTACCACTTGTCTCCTCTTCATCGGATGACTCTGACTCTGAACTTTTGGAAGTTGAAGGTTCACCTCTTACCACTTTCTTGTGACGACTCTTGATGTTGTAGTGGACCTTCTTATTCTCACCTTGTAGAATAAGATCACCTGTCTTCCACTTTTGAATTGCCTTCACTTGGCAAAGCCATGGCCTACCCAATATCAATGGGTAAGCCCTATTATCAGGCTTTGTAGGAATGACCTGAAAAGTTGTAGACACAGAAATACCACATACATCCACTCCTAAATTCCTGACAATTCCTAAGGTTTTCACCCTAGTATTAATCAGCAAGTTTTATGCGATAGGGAGAGTTGGTAGAAGATAACTTTAAATCAGCATCTTTCATTATTTTTTCACTCATGACATGGATTGATGCACCTCCATCAATGTATACATTAGAAATTGTTTGCCCCTCAATGATGACATCAATCATAGGCACATCATCTCCTACATCAATATCCACCTTTTGAGCCATAGGAGTCCCATTATCCCTCTTCTTCTTTTTCTTAGATTCCCTTGTGCTAGCCAGCTTACCCTATTTCTTTCTGAGCTTTGGAGAGAGTGGCAAAAGCTGTCCAAATGTGATTTGTGCTGTTTTCTCCCTAAGATCTATTAAGAGGTCATAACTAAGAGATCCTTGTCCAAGAGGAAAGTCAGATTGTCCAATTTTTCTCCTAGATGACTTCTTCTTCTTTTTCTTATTTTTCTCCTCTTCTTCAGATTTATCTTCTTGTTCTTCTTCTTCCTGGCTTCTAGTTTTATGACCCCCTTTTTTGCCATTAATGGCATCAATGTTTCCTCTTCTTCTTCTAAGCATGTTTCTTCTAAAAGTGCTAAACTTTTATCCTCTCTTTTCTACACTCAGTGCGATAGTGTCCCTTCTCTTGACATTCATAGCATGTGACACTACTTCTATCCCTAGGTTTATCCTCAACTCGTGGAACCCTAGGTGGCCTTGCATTGACTAAGTGTAACTTCAAATTAGCAAATTCTGCCATAAGTTGTGCAATGTTATGATCCAAGGATGGAGCTTGTACCTGAGATGTTGAGGCTATCTCTACTCGTGGGGTGGGGTTGGCACCACACTCGGAGAAGATTAGAATGTGGACTCAATATGAAGAGTGGCCTCCTTCTTCAAAGCAATACGAAGAGCCTCTCTAAAATTAGTGGGATCTTTGCTAAGAACTTTTCCATGTAGGCAAGGATCCAAAGCCCTGATAAACTTGCTCATCTTAAGGTGCTCCATTGCTAAAGAACTCTTTGAATCTCCCATAGAAGGTGAAGAAGAAGAAGCAACAACATGTAAGGCAGCTTGTTGATATTTGATGAATAAGGCTTCATACCTCACTGAAAAGGCAGAAATTGACTCTCCTTCCTTTTGGAAAATTTGATCCAATTGCAATAGTAAAGCATTTTGTGACTCCATTGTCCCAAATCTTCTCCTTCATTGCTTTGGTCAACCTTTCCCAATCATTCTTGGACTCCTCTGGCAAAGCCTCATGCCAAGTTAAGGCCACACCCTCCAAGAAATCTGGAAGTATTTCTGCCCTCTCCTTCATAGACCAACCCGTTAAGCGACATGCTCGGTTAAACTCTTGGAGATAACTCCTTGGGTCCTCTCCTTCCGATCCTTGGAACACCGGAATGTTGAACATCTTGCACCAAAAGATGAGTAGCAACAAGGAAAATTTACTTATTTCAAAATAACTTTCCTTTAATCATGTGGGACCTTAAGGTTGAAATAGAATAATTCTAAGTAAAACTTGCCCGTGATCTCCACCAAAAGATGTGACACAAAGTTTGGGTTTTGACTTCGGTCACTTCTTAGAATCAAAACACACTTGTATGAAACCTCACAGCCTCCTCACCTCCCTTTCTCTCCCTAGGTTAAGATAAAGATATACACATCAAAGGTAAGATCATAATTCATGGAAGGAAAGATGAAAGGCTCAGGAGAAGCAAGAATTTTTGCCAGTCTGGCAGCTCCAAACAAGAGGGCAATTCTTTGTTGAAAGAAAATCTTGCGACTCAGGATTATGTGAACGGAAACATACGGGGAATGTTGGTAAGGTTCATTCGTTCGAATTGGGCAATTTGAACGGAACATATTAAAGCAAAAGAATATAGCAATTACTTACACGAGGATAAGACACATGGGATTGGCCTTTTGATAAGAGATTAAGAGGAATTAATCATTATTATTAAGAAGAAAGAAATGGCTAAAAGTCTATAAAAATAGAGATACACAGAGAATTGCAGTTTAAAATCCATAAACATTGTGTAAAAGAGGATTACATAGATATGTAGAGCTTGAAGAGAGCTTCGCGCCCATATAAAAACTTTCAAAAACGGACAATTGAGCAAAAAGTTATGAGCATTTTACTAAAAGACTATAAAACTGCCAAAATTTGCCTAAAAGTTAGCAAATTTGGGAGAAATTCTGATCATCAATGACGTAAAGGATTAAGAAATTAGTTATGTGAGTGGAAAGAGAATATAAAGAGCTTCTTAGCCATATGATCAATTTTAGAAATCAATACCCAAGTGATGGAGTAATTAATGGTTGAAATTTGGGTATTGGACCACAAAAACTGTACTCCCCTCTCTTTCCATGAAACCTCAATTTTCACATAGCCTCTTGCTTCTCATCTCCTTCATGATTCAAGCTAGAGGGTAAGGGTTAACATTGCTCAGTGGACAATCGTAAAGATTTACGTATGGTCCCCAAAGTCTTTCCACATGCTCATTACCGCTAAAACCATTGGTACCTCCAAAGGAGGGCGGCAACAATAAGGCAAGGGCTACCTTGAGAAGTCACACGCCCACCAAGATAATAACTCCTTATCCCACTTATCATGAATCATCAAAGAGGTCCAAAATTGGGTTAAGCATGAGGAGCTAATGCTAAATGAGATATTCACATGTAAAGAGAGTGTTTGAATAAGGGTTTGAAAGATGGCAATGACACAAAATGCTCAATTGAGGAGGCTTCATTCATTGATTTGAAAGGCAAAGGAGGGCTCCTTTTATAGGTGGAGAATCACCCTCTCTTCCATTGTTAAAAATTACAACATAAAAATCTTCAATCCTTCAGTGACATAAGGGTAGATGTCACCATCAATCGTCCTCTTAGGCTAAGTCTTCTATTGATTATTAAATTAAATACTTTTTTACTTTGAAAGTGTGATGAGATAATAGCCAAGTCCAAGTGGTATGTAGGTGGAGATCCCACTTACACATGGCAGAATTCTCCTCTTCCATGTAGGCATTCTAGAAGAATCTCAATGATTCTGCCAAAGTTACTGCTCCACTCACAAGAATATTCACTCAAGAAGGATTTGCGTTTCAATTGGACCCATGATTTGTACAGTAGCTTTGATAAACTAACACCACTGTATTCGTAACCTTTCTTGTTTTAAGGCTGCATGATTTTCCGAAACCTTTTGAGATATTAGTTGACAAAAGGGTTAAGCCATTGGTGGATTTTTAATCCAAAAAAAGCCATCCCATGGCTTATGATTCCAAGAAGCTCTGACCACACAAAAAATTATCCCATCCTACACATGATTTATGCTATGGTTCATGCTATCAAGATTTAGAGACGTTATCTTTTAGAAAGTAAATTTCAATTAATGCCTGACCACAAAAGTTTAAAAATGGATCTTTACTCAACCACAATTAAACATGAGACAAAGATGATGGATCCAAATTTTGTATGGATATGATTTTGAGATAAAGTATAGGCTAGAAAAAGAATAGGCTAGAAAAAGAAAATGGATCTTTACTCAACCACAATTAAACATGAGACAAAGATGATGGATCAAATTTTGTATGGATATGATTTTGAGATATAGGCTAGAAAAGAAAAATGTAGTTGCTAATGCTAGGAAAAGGAAATGTAGATGTTAATGTTGTTTAGCGAAAAGTCATTTGTTGCTTTTATTTTTATTATGCCTTCAACTACCATCTAAAAAGGTATCAAAAAATCAGGCAGCCTTCAAACAAGAAAGGTTACCAATATAGCCGTTAGCTTATCAAAGGTACTCTAAAAATCATGGGTACCATTATTGCCATCTTTGGGCTTTATGCTTTGTAGGTATTAGTCCACCTCATTTTCAGCTTGCCAATATGCATCCCTATTCTTGAATTGAATAATAGGAGATCATCTCCTTCTTCAAATATTTTTTTAGCTTGTTGTTCGTGTTAACCTATATCTTCTTCCTCTTTTGCATTATCTTAGTGATCCAGGTGCTAAGTCCTCTTTCTTCATCCAGTTCAATCAACCTAAATTCTATGGTTCTCGAGTTCTTTTTGACTTGACCTTCCTGCTGTGATAGTTTTTCTAAGACTAGGCACTAAGAATTATATGGGTACTACTACCTTTCCATACCATAATGAAAGGTGTGTGAGGCTAGTTTTGTGTCCTTGTGGGGTATTCAAAAATCCCATAAGGTAGAGTGTAGTTTCCTATCCCAATAGTTCCTATTCTCATTCACCGTTTTGATTAGAATTTCTTTTCCAATATGAGTGGTTGTGACTTGGATTGGCCATTTTCATAGGTCCTCTCAAAATCTTATGGGTTCTGACTAGGCTTGGCCACTTTTGCCTACGGGACAATATATTGGGGAATTTTTGTGCACGACCATGTGCTGTTCCATCAGTTTTCTGATCACCTCATTTAGAAAGTGGGTGTCTTGATCACTTTACTAGCTTAATTGCGAGACCCGGACCTTGTCTCATGAGATAACCTCATATAAGAATTTGGCAATTGAGTCTACTTTGTATTCCCTCATTGTCTTTGCCTACACCCATTTGATGCAATAATGTGTTGCTCTACTGAGATGTGCTTGTTTCCTATTTCTAGGCTACAGGTTTGAATGGTCACCCAAAGTCCAAGCCTCACTTCTAGAATACGTCTAGATTTAATATAGTTTGGTGAGGCATCTTATCTATTACACTGGGTCATCCATCCTCATGAAACCGTATCGGTGTAGTCGGCATCCTCAAGAACATAATCATGATGACACAAAAGTGTGGGACACTCAATCATGTCATCAAAATAAAAATCACCCCATGCAAACAGTGCCAAACCATCTTTGCCAATGTAACAAAGCAAGGAAGTCTCCATGTGCCATTCACTTGGACCAACATCTCCTCCTCATTGAACAAATGCCCCAAATGACTAGGCATCAAACTCTGAAGCTTGAATAACTAATATTGACATGAATATGTCACCTCATTACAGCAAGAAATTGGTGAGTGAGATGTAGAGGTCTAAGCCGCCTCAAAGTGCCAAAGGCATGTGCGAATGCAGCAAAAGAGAATTGATACATGACACGGCATGGAAAAAAAAACTAGCAATTATAGAGCCATGACGATATTGCATGAACAATGCTCTTCTACCAATCGTAAGTAGAAATGCTATCAAAATGATGTCAATGATGAGTGAACTCACACCATGGGGATCAGATGAAGGATAAAGTAGTAAGCCAAAACACGATGCACAATGCGTGTGAAAAACCACAATCCATGCTCAAAGTGTGAGAAGCTCTATAAATCCCCCAAAGTGTGCCTTCAATGCCCTAAGTGTGTGAATAAAGGCTAGCAATGCACAAGGACTCACACTACATGTGAACAAAACTAGGAATGTGGAAATTCATGCAAATAAGCCCCAAGAATACTCAATTACACTCATATCTAAATGACTCAATCACACCCAAGCGTGTGGATAACCCCAACCTAAATAGGCAAGGTAGATGGGTAGTGTAAATGCACAAGGTGCAGGTTTCAATTGTGAATTAGAAAAAAGTGTGGAAAGGTTTCGGATAGAGAGGGTTAGGGTGGACAAGATATGTGAAAGATTAAAAAAGGAACCCCTAGGATTTCCAAAAGTTATCAAAAAAATGAAACCCTTCTCTCTTTTTCTCTCACACTAGCAGCCTTCCTTGTTTTTGTGGTGTAGGCTATCCCCCCTTAACCAACCTCTCTTAAGTGAAATATGCCCTCAAACACATATCCTCTCTCTCTCTCACCACCCAATGGCCAATTTTATAGACATCAAGAGAAGTTTGAGGATTTTTAAGATTAATAGGTTGGTGTAGGATATTTTGTCAATGATTCTGCTAAAGTTACCTGCACACAAGAATATTCACTCAAGAAGGATCTGCATGACCATGTGCTGTTCCATCAGTTTTTCGATCACCTCATTTAGAAAGTGGGTTTCTTGATCACTTTGCTAGCTTAATTGGGAGACCCAAACCTTGTCTCATGAGATAACCTCATATAATAACTTGGCAACAATTGAGTCTACTTTACATTCCCTCATTGTCTTTGCCTCCATCCATTTGGTGCAATAATGTGTTGCTACTACCGAGACGTGCTTGTTTCCTGTTTCTGGGCTACAGGTTTTAATGGTCACCCAAAGTCCAAGCCCCACTTCTAGAATAGGTCTAGACGCAATATAGTTTGGTGAGGCATCTTATCTACTACACTGGGTCGTCCATCCCCAGGAAACCGTATCGGTGTATAGTCGGCATCCTCATCAAGAACATAATCATGATGACACAAAAGTGTGGGACACTCAATCATGTCATCAAAATAAGAAACAGCCCATGATGCAAACAGTGCCAACCCATCTTTGTTGATGTAACAAAGCAATGAAGTTTCCACTTGGACCATTTGGCACACATCTCCTCCTCATTGAACAAATGCCCTAAATGACTAGGCATCAAACTCTAAAGCTTGAACAACTCATACTGACATGAATATGTCACCTCATCATAGTAAGAAATCGGTGAGTGAGATGTAGAGGTCTAAGCCTCAAAGTGCCAAAGGCATGTGCGAATGCAGCAAAAGAGAATTGATTTATGACACGAGATGGCAAATCAAACTAGCAATTGTAAAGCCATGAAGATAATGCATGAACAATGCTCTTCTATCAATCACAACAAGTAGAAATGCTATCAAAATGATGTCAATGATGAGCCTAAATAGGCAACAAGGTAGAGGCAAGGTCCAGGTTTCAATTGTGAATTAGGAAAAAGTGCGGAGAGGTTTCAGATAGAGAGGGTTAGCATGGACAAGATGTGTGAAAGATTAAAAAAGGAACCCCTAGGATTTTCGAAAGTTATCAAAAAAATGAAACCCTTCACTCTTTTTCTTTCACACTAGCAGCCTTCCTTGTTTTTGTGTATGCTATTCCCCCTTAACCAACCTCTCTCAAGTGAAATATGCCCTCAAACACATATCCTCTCTCTCTCTCTCACCACCCAATGGCCAATTTTAAAGACATCAAGAGAAGTTTGAGGATTTTTAAGATTAACAGGTTGGTCTAGGATATTTGTCAATGATTCTGCCAAAGATACTGCCCCGCTCACAAGAATATTCACTCAAAAAAGGATCTGCGTTGTTTCAACTTGACCCATGATTTGTACAGTAGCTTTGATAAGCTAACACTGCTGTACTGGTAACCTTTCTTGTTTTAAGGCTGGCTTTCACAACAAGTAGAAATGCTATCAAAATGATGTCAATGTGATGAGTGAACTTGCACCATGGGGATCAGATGAAGGATAAAAGTAGTAAGCCAAAACACGATGCACAATGCATGTGAAAAACCACAATCAATGCTCAAAGTGTGAACAAGCTCTATAAAACCCCCAAAGTGTGCCTTCAATGCCCTAAGTGTGTGAATAAAGGCTAGCAATGCACAAGGACTCACACTAGATGTGAACAAAACTAGGAATGTGGAAATTCCTACAAACAAGCCCCAAGAATACTCAATTACACTCATGTTTGAATGACTCAATCACACCCAAGCGTGTGAATAACCCCAACCTAAATAGGCAACAAGGTAGATGGGTAGTGTAAATGCACAAGGTCCAGGTTTCAATTGTGAATTGGGAAAAAGTGCGGAGAGGTTTCAGATAGAGAGGGGGTTAGCGTGGACAAGATGTGTGAAAGATTTAAAAAGGAACCCTTAGGATTTCGAAAAGTTATCAAAAAAATGAAACCCTTCATCTTTTTCTCTCACACTAGTAGCCTTCCTTGTTTTTGTGCAGGCTATCCCCCCTTAACCAACCTCTCTCAAGTGAAATATGCCCTCAAACACATATCCTCTCTCTCTCTCTCTCTCTCACATCAAGAGAAGTTTGAGGATTTTTAAGATTAACAGGTTGGTGTAGGATATTTCCAAAGTTACTGCCCCGCTCACAAGAATATTCACTCAAGAAGGATCTGCGTTTCAACTCGACCCATGATTTGTACAGTAGCTTTGATAAGCTAACACCGTTGTACTGGTAACCTTTCTGGTTTTAAGCCTGATTTTTTGAAACCTTTCTTGTTTTAAAGCTGCCTGATTTTTTGAAACCTTTTGGGATATTAGTTGACAAAATGGTTAAGCCATTGGTGGATTTTTAATCCAAGAAAGCCATCCCATGGCTTATGAATCCAAGAAGCTCTGACCACACAAAAAAATTATCCCATCCTACACATGATTTAGAATGACTAGCTATGATTCATGCTGTCAAGATTTAGTGACGTTATCTTTTAGAAAGTAAATTTCAATTAATGCCTGACCACAAAAGTTTAAAAATGGATCTTTAAACATGAGACTAAGATGATGGATCCAAATTTTGTATGGATATGATTTTGAGATAAAGTATAGGCTAGAAAAAGAAAATGTAGTTGCTAATGCTAGGAAAAGGAAATGTAGCTGTGCTGATGCTGTTTAGTAAGAAAATCATTTGTTGCTGTTATTTTTATTATCCCTTCAACTACTATCTAAAAAGGTATCAAAAAAACATCCAACCTCACAACAAGAAAGGTTACCAATATATAGCCGTTAGCTTATCAAAGCTACTCTAAAAATCATGGGTACCATTATTGCCATCTTTGGGCTTTATGTTTTGTAGGTTTTAGTCCACCTCATTTTCAACTTGCCAATATGCATCCCTATTCTTGAATTGAATATAATAGGACATCATCTCCTTCTTCAAATATTTTTTAAGCTTGTTGTTCGTGCTCACCTATATCTTCTTCCTCTTTTGCATTATCTTAGTGATCCAGGTGCTAAGTCCTCTTTCTTCATCCAATTCAATCAACCTAAATTCTATGGTTCTCTGAGTCTTTTGGACTTGACCTTTCTGTGATAGTTTTTCTAAGACTAGGCACTAAGAATTATATGGGTACTACTACCTTTCCATACCATAATGAAAGGTGTGTGAGGCTAGTTGTGTCCTTGTGGGCTATTCAAAAATCCCATAATGTAGAGTGTAGTTTCCTATCTCAATAGTTCCTATTCTCATTCACCGTTTTGATTAGAATTTCTTTTCAATATGAGTGGTTGTGACTTGGATTGGCCATTTTAGTAGGGGGAATATATGGATTAGAATTCCTCTCGAAATCTTATGGGTCCTGACTAGGGTTGGCCATTTGCCTATACGGGACAATATATTGGGGAATTTTTGTGCACGACCATGTGCTGTTCCATCAGTTTCGTGATCACCTCATTTAGGAAGTGGGTGTCTTGATCACTTTACTAGCTTAATTGGGAGACCCAAACCTTGTCTCATGAGATAACCTCATATAAGAACTTGGCAACAATTGAGTCTACTTTGCATTCCCTCATTATCTTTGCCTCCACCCATTTGGTGCAATAATGTGTTGCTACTACCGAGACGTGCTTGTTTCCTATTTCTGGTCTATAGGTTTGAATGGTCACCCAAAGTCCAAGCCCCACTTCTAGAATAGGTCTAGACGTAATACAATTTAGTGAGGCATCTTATCTACTACACTGGGTCGTCCATCCTCATGAAACCATATCAGCGTAGTCGGCATCCTCATCATCAAGAACATAATCATGATGACACAAAAGTGTGGGACACTCAATCATGTCATCAAAATGAAAATCAGCCCATGGAAACAGTCCCAAGCCATCTTTGTCGATGTAACAAGGCAATGAAGTCTCCACTTGGACCATTTGGACCATGGAAACAGTGCCAAACCATCTTTGTCGATGTAACAAGGCAATGAAGTCTCCACTTGGACCATTTGGACCATGAAAATCAGCCCATGGAAACAGTGCCAAACCATCTTTGTCGATGTAACAAGGCAATGAAGTCTCCACTTGGACCATTTGGACCATGAAAATCAGCCCATGGAAACAGTGCCAAACCATCTTTGTCGATGTAACAAGGCAATGAAGTCTCCACTTGGACCATTTGGACCATGAAAATCAGCCCATGGAAACAGTGCCAAACCATCTTTGTCGATGTAACAAGGCAATGAAGTCTCCACTTGGACCATTTGGCACAAATCTCCTCCTCATTGAACAAATGCCCCAGATGACTAGGCATCAAACTCTAAAGCTTAAACAACTAATACTGACATGAATATGTCACCTCATCATAGCAAGAAATCGGTGAGTGAGATGTAGAGGTCTAAGCCTCAAACTGCCAAAGGCATGTGTGAATGCAGCAAAAGAGAATTGATACATGACACGAGATGGCAAATCAAACTAGCCATTAGGAACTCAATGGAGTCTTCTTGGGCCCTTTTATTTGGCAGTTTAAGGGAGTCAAACCTTTTCTCTTAAGAAGAAACGTTTTCTAATTTGAAGCTTCAAAACGGCTACTTTATTCGAATTTGAATTTTGGGGCGAAAATGGAATTTAAATCTAGCGGATAAAACCATATCATGTAACATATCTATGGAAAGCTCTTGATGCGTAGATCACGGATCTGTAATCTCCGCTCAAATCGGAGCTTGTATGTAGAAGTTATGGAGGTCCGAAAATTGTAAAATTACCCCCTCCCCTTTTTGGGGGAAAAAGTGCACCCTTTGACCACTCTTACACCTCTCTTACAAACCATTGGTTTTTGCTTACATGGCGGGCTCCTATTTGTCAAAAAGTTAAACGTTTCCATAACCTCATGGCAAATTAAAGGGCCCAAAAAGACTCCATTGAGTTCCTAATGAATTGTAGAGCCATGACGATAATGCATGAACAATGCTCTTCTACCAATCACAACAAGTAGAAATGCTATCAAAATGATGTCAATGATGAGTGAACTCGCACCATGGGGATCAGATGAAGGATAAAAGTAGTAAGCCAAAACACGATGCACAATGCATGTGAAAAACCACAATCAATGCTCAAAGTGTGAACAAGCTCTATAAAACCCCAAAGTGTGCCTTCAATGCCCTCCACCTCATTTTCAACTTGCCAATATGCATCCCTATTCTTGAATTGAATAATAGGACATCATCTCCTTCTTCAAAAATTTTTTTAGCTTGTTGTTTGTGCTCACCTATATCTTCTTCCTCTTTGCATTATCTTAGTGATCCAGGTGCTAAGTCCTCTTTCTTCATCCAGTTCAATCAACCTAAATTCTATGGTTCTCTGAGTCTTTTGGACTTGACCTTTCTGTAAAAGTTTTTCTAAGACTAGGCACTAAGAATTATATGGGTACTACTACCTTTCCATACCATAATGAAAAGGTGTGTGAGGCTAGTTGTGTCCTTGTGGGCTATTCAAAAATCCCATAATGTAGAGTGTAGTTTCCTATCCCAATATTTCATATTCTCATTCACCGTTTTGATTAGAATTTCTTTTCCAATATGAGTCCTCTCGAAATCTTATGGGTCCTGACTAGGGTTGGCTATTTCCCCACGGGATAAAATATGTTTAGGAATTTTTGTGCACGACCATGTGCTGTTCCATCAGTTTTGTGATCACCTCATTTAGGAAGTGGGTGTCTTGATCACTTTACTAGGTTAATTGGGAGACCCAAACCTTGTCTCATGAGATAACCTCATATAAGAACTTGGCAACAATTGAGTCTACTGTGCATTCCCTCATTGTCTTTGCCTCCACCCATTTGGTGCAATAATGTGTTGCTACTACCGAGACGTGCTTGTTTCCTGTTTCTGGGCTATAGGTTTGAATGGTCACCCAAAGTCCAAGCCCCACTTCTAGAATAGGTCTAGACACAATACAGTTTGGTGAGGCATCTTATCTACTACACTGGGTCATCCATCCTCATGAAACCGTATCGGTGTATAGTCGGCATCCTAATCGAGATCATAATCACCTGGACCCATGATTTGTACAGTAGCTTTGATAAGCTAACACCGTTGTACTAGTACCCTTTCTTGTTTTAAGGCTGCCTCATTTTTTGAAACCTTTTGGGATATTAGTTGACAAAATGGTGAAGCCATTGGTGGATTTTTAATCCAAGAAAGCCATCCCATGGCTTATGAATCCAAGAAGCTCTGACCACACAAAAAAATTATCCCATCCTACACATGATTTAGAATGACTAGCTATGGTTCATGCTGTCAAGATTTAGAGACGTTATCTTTTAGAAAGTAAATTTCAATTAATGCCTGACCACAAAAGTTTAAAAATGGATCTTTACTCAACCACAATTAAACATGAGACAAAGATGATGGATCCAAATTTTGTATGGATATAATTTTGAGATAAAGTATAGGCTAGAAAAAGAAAATGGATCTTTACTCAACCACAATTAAACATGAGACAAAGATGATGGATCCAAATTTTGTATGGATATGATTTTGAGATAAAGTATAGGCTAGGAAAAAAAAATGTAGTTGCTAATGCTAGGAAAAGAAAATGTAGCTGCTGATGCTGTTTAGCAAAAAATCATTTATTGCTATTATTTTTATTATGCCTTCAACTACTATCTAAAAAGGTATCAAAAAACTGGCAGCCTTAAAACAAGAAAGGTTACCAATATAGCTGTTAGCTTATCAAAGCTACTCTAAAAATCATGGGTACCATTATTGCCATCTTTGGGCTTTATGTTTTGTAGGTATTAGTCCACCTCATTTTCAGCTTGCCAATATGCATCCCTATTGAATTGAATAATAGGACATCATCTCCTTCTTCAAATATTTTTTTAGCCTGTTGTTCGTGTTCACCTATATCTTCTTCTTCTTTTGCATTATCTTAGTGATCCAGGTGCTAAGTCCTCTTTCTTCATCCAGTTCAATCAACCTGAATTCAATGGTTCTCTGAGTCTTTTGGACTTGACCTTTCTGTGATAGTTTCTAAGACTAGGCACTAAGAATTATATGGGTACTACTACCTTTCCATACCATAATAAGAGGTGTGTGAGGCTAGTTGTGTGTCCTTGTGGGCTATTCAAAAATCCCATAATGTAGAGTGTAGTTTCCTATCCCAATAGTTCCTATGCTCATTCACCATTTTGATTAGAATTTCTTTTCTAATATGAGAGGTTGTGACTTGGATTGGCCATTTTCGTAGGTCCTCTCGAAATCTTATGGGTTCTGACTAGGCTTGGCCATTTGCCTATGCGACAATATATTGGGGAATTTTTGTGTACGACCATATGCTGTTCCTTCAGTTTCCTGATCACCTCATTTAGGAAGTGGGTGTCTTGATCACTTTAATAGCTTAATTGGGAGACCCAAACCTTGTCTCATGAGATAACCTCATATAAGAACTTGGCAATTGAGTCTACTTTGCATTCCCTCATTGTCTTTGCCTCCACCCATTTGGTGCAATAATGTGTTGCTACCAAGACGTGCTTGTTTCCTATTTCTGGGCTACAGGTTTGAATGGTCACCCAAAGTCCAAGCCCCACTTCTAGAATAGGTCTAGATGCAATACAGTTTGGTGAGGCATCTTATCTATTACACTGGGTCGTCCATCCTCATGAAACTGTATCGGTGTAGTCGGCATCCTCAAGAACATAATCATGATGACACAAAAGTGTGGGACACTCAATCATGTCATTAAAATAAAAATCAACCCATGCAAACAGTGCCAAACCATCTTTGTCGATGTAACAAAGCAATGAAGTCTCCATGTGCCGTTCACTCGGACCATTTGGCACACATCTCCTCCTCATTGAACAAATGCCCCAAATGATTAGGCATCAAACTCTGAAGCTTGAACAACTAATACTGACATGAATATGTCACCTCATCACAGTAGAAAATCGGTGAGTGAGATGTAGAGGCCTAATCCTCAAAGTGCCAAAGGCATGTGCGAATGCAGCAAAAGAGAATTGATACATGACACGAGATGGAAAATCAAACTAGCAATTGTAGAGCCATGATGATAATGCATGAACAATGCTCTTCTACCAATCACAAGTAGAAATGCTATCAAAATGATGTCAATGATGAGTGAACTCGCACCATGGGGATCAAATGAAGGATAAAAGTAGTAAGCCAAAACACGATGCACAATGCGTGTGAAAAACCACAATCAATGCTCAAAGTGTGAACAAGCTCTATAAAACTCCCAAAGTGTGCCTTCAATGCCCTAAGTGTGTGAATAAAGGCTAGCAATGCACAAGGTCTCAGACTACTTGTGAACAAAACTAGGAAGAATGTGAAAATTCCTGCAAACAAGCCCCAAGAATACTCAATTACACTCATGATGCATTTTTGACACCTCTGCATGGGGGAATTCTCCTCATGAAGGAGGCGCCTATTTCACATGCTTGAATGAGTTTTAAACTCCCAAATAATGGGATATTTTTATCTCTCCTCTCTCCTGTTTCAACTAGATCCAAAAAGTGAGCAAAATTGACCTAAAAATGATCAAAAATTGACCAAACTGATCTGGAAAATTCTAAGAATCAGTGGGCTTGGTTAGAAGCTCACTTTTTCCTATTAATAGAATCCCTCCCCTTTGTTGAAACTTAATAGTGTTTTTGCACTCTTACCCTGTCTCTCCCAAGTGCCAAAAATAGTGAATTTATTGTATTCATAATTCATTAGTTTTTGACCTTCCCTCTTCCAAAAGATTGGTGGCCACTTTATGTGATTATGACTGAGGTAGTGACTATGGAGCCGAGCTGCTCTATGTACATATTACAACTTTTATATAAATAAAGAAATGTTTTCCGGAGAAAAATTCCCTGTTGTATAAGTGATTGTTTACGGACGATCTGATAAAGAAAAATCTGTTATCAGACATATGTCATAGATCTCCAATAAGATCATTGTCTTGTTTAAGAAATTGTTTTTCGAACCTCTTAAGTCTTAGGATCTCGTGGATAATATTGAATTAAAAATTTAATAATATATAAATTTTTGGCAAAATCATGAGACGAGGAACCGTGGCTGTCAGCCAGACCCTCTCTCTGAAGATGACGAGCTTGACCCTGATGTCTCAAGGAAGGCTCTTCATAGGACCCAGCTAGGACCCTTTAAAGGTCAAGGGGAGAACCTGGGCGAGGCTGTGGAGAAATGGGTGGAAGCCATGGAAGAGTATTTTGACATCAGAGGCTACAATGAGCGGAGAAAAATGGCTCTTGCCCAGCTGAAAATAGTGGAAACAGCTAGGGTAGCATGGAGGAACCACTGTGACACTAACCATCTGGATAGAAATACTCAGTCCTTGAATGATCTAAAAACCTATCTAAGAAAGAGATTTTGTCCCCCTGGATTTTTGGAAACCAAAATGAATGAATTTTTAGAGCTAAAGCAGGAGAGCAAAACCATCGAGGAATATCACCAGGCCTTTGCTCTTTTACTCAAATATTCACCACCTCTAGATGAAGAGCAACTCATGGTGGCGAGGTTCATTCGGGGAATGAATGAACCCTTGGACACACTGGTCAAAAATGCCAAGCCAGTGTCCATGGCTGAAGCAGTAAGAATGGCAAAGGATTTTGCCAAAGCCTTTGTAGTAAAGGTTCCGCCAAAGCCTGCACCCTCTAACTTTAAAAGATTCCAAGCCCAGGGAAGTACTTCAAACTTTGGACCCCCGAGGCCTGAATCAGAATCAGGATGCAGGAAGATTCCGAAGTGAAGGAAGACCCTTCCCCTAGAATACTTTCTCATCAGGAGCCTCACCTCTTTCAAGAAATCAGAGGGATGAACTCAGAACTGAAAACCGATGTTTTGGATGCCAGGGTTTTGGTCACCAACTAAAAGACTACCCGACTCCTGCCATGTCAAGGGGACAGGGAAGTCAAGGACCCCGAGTTCAGAGACCAACCCCTTCATACTAATTAGGGTCCGTCTCGCCCAAGCCAAGGTAACCCCAGAAGAACTCTAGCTCAGCCATCTACCTCTGTCTCCAGAGTAACCTCAGAACTCCTTCCCAGAACTGGGGCAACCAAAGAGAAAGAGTTTCACCTCAGACTGCAGCAGCCAGAACAATCACAATTTTAGATGTAGTAGAAGAGGAAAGAGGGCAGATCTATGCTGCCATTGAAAATCAAGGGCCTAACCTAGCAGTTCTCTATCATCCATACTCCAGTAGAGTATCAAGGTAAGCCTCAGACTGCAGCAGCCAGAGCAGTCACAATTTTAGATGATGTAGAAGAGGAAAGAGGGCAGATCTATGCTGCCATTGAAAATCAAGGGCCTCTCCATCATCCATACTCTAGCAGAGTATCAGGGTAAGCCTTTTAAGCTTTTGATTGATTCTGGCAGTTCTCATTCATTCATTTCCCCTGGATGCTTGCGTAAGCTAGTCTTAGAACAGAAATCAGGGAAACCTATCTTATCCAGTTCAATCTAGATGGTAATGTGACTGATTGTCAGTTCAAAGTTTTACCTCTGGGAGTGTTTGATGGAATCCTTGGAATGGATTGGCTCCACAAAAATCAAGCTGACATACACTATCACAATGGAACCATTTCCTTCCATGACCTTCATGGGAACAAAGTTCAAGGAACTGGAGTTTCCGGATCCCCAGACCTTCAGTTAGTAAAAGCTTCCAGGTTGCTGAAAGGACTTAGGAAGAAGCAACAAATTTATGTTGTCAAAATGAACCGAGTAGACTCAAAGCTTAAGGCTAAAGAACCAGAATGGTTAAGTGAATTTGATGATCTATTCCCAGGAGAGCTAACTGAAATGCCTCCAATTGGGAAAGTAGATCATGTGATAGAATTGACCCTCGGAGCTTAGCCAGTAGCCCTACGCACGTACAAAATGCCAGTTCTTGAAGCCATCAAACTCAAGGAATAGCTTAGGCAACTGTTAGAACAAGGGTTTGTTAGACCCAGTGTTTCACCTTAGGGTGCGCCAGTTCTCTTTCAGAAAAAGAAAGATAGAACGCTTAGACTCTGTGTGGACTACAGAGGTCTAAATCAATTGATAGTTAAGAATAAGTATCCTATCCCAAGAATTGATGAACTTTTGGACAGGCTAAATGGAGCCCAGATCTTCACAAAGATAGATCTCAAATCCGGGTATTACCAGATCAGGATCAATGATCAAGATATACCAAAAACAGCCATAATCAGTCAAACTCACTATGGGCATTATGAATTTATTGTCATGCCATTCGAATTAACTAATGCCCCAGCTACATTCAATCGCCTAATACAGGACATCCTCACTATACCAAAAATAGCCATAATCGAACTCACTATGGGCATTATGAATTTACTGTCATGCCATTCGGATTAACTAATGCCCCAGCTACATTCAATCGCCTAATGCAGGACATCCTCAGAGAATACTTGGATGATTTTGTTCTAGTTTTCTTTGATGACATTTTGATTTACTCAAGGAATGTAGCTGACCATGAGACTCATGTCAAAAAAGTTCTTGAGATTCTAAGGAAGCACCAACTCTTTGCAAAAAAGAGCAAATGCACTTTCTCTGCCGACCATGTTCGAGCATGGGAATTTTTCCCGGTTTCGGTTTTCGGAGTGACCACTAGCCTAGTCTCGTGCCCGGACATTTGTGGGCGAGGCCCGAGTGAGAGACCTGCCCCGCGCATGAGGGGGCTGCTTCCGCTGTCCAGCTACCGGGAGCCTCGTGCGTGAAGGGGGCAGAGGGATCTCACAAGCCATGACGATATTGCATAACAATGCTCTTCTACCAATCACAAGTAGAAATGCTATCAAAATGATGTTAATGATGAGTGAACTTGCACCATGGGGATCAGATGAAGGATAAAAGTAGTAAGCCAAAACACGATGCACAATGCGTGTGAAAAACCACAATCAATGCTCAAAGTGTGAACAAGCTCTATAAAACCCCCAAAGTGTGCCTTCAATGCCCTAAGTGTGTGAATAAAGGCTAGCAATGCACAAGGACTCACGCTACATGTGAACAAAACTAGGAAGAATGTGGAAATTCCTGCAAACAAGCCCCAAGAATACTCAATTACACTCATGTCTGAATGACTCAATCACACCCAAGCGTGTGAATAACCCCAACCTAAATAGGCAAGGTAGATGGGTAGTGTAAATGCACAAGGTCCAGGTTTTAATTGTGAATTGGGAAAAAGTGCAGAGAGGTTTTAGATAGAGAGGGTTAGGGTGGACAAGATGTGTGAAAGATTAAAAAAGGAACCCCTAGCATTTCCAAAAGTTATCAAAAAAATGAAACCCTTCTCTCTTTCTCTCTCACACTAGCAGCCTTCCTTGTTTTTGTGGTGTAGCCTATCCCCCCTTAACCAACCTCTCTCAAGTGAAATATGCCCTCAAACACATATGCTCTCTCTCTCTCACCACCCAATGGCCAATTTTAAAGACATCAAGAGTTGGTGTAGGATATTTGTCAATGATTCTGCCAAAGTTATTGCCCCGCTCAGAAGAATATTCACTCAAGAAGGATCTGCGTTTCAACTAGACCCATGATTTGTACAGTAGCTTTGATAAGCTAACACCGCTGTATCTAGGTGATACCCATTATCTTAGTGATCCCATTATCTTAGTGATAAGCTTTGATACCCATTATCTTAGTGATCCAGGTGCTAAGTCCTCTTTCTTCATCCAGTTCAATCAACCTAAATTCTATGGTTCTGTGAGTCTTTTGGACTTGAACTTTCTGTGATAGTTTTTCTAAGACTAGGCACTAAGAATTATATGAGTACCACTACCTTTCCATACCATAATGAAAGGTGTGTGAGGCTAAAAAATCCCATAATGTAGAGTGTAGTTCATGCATTATCGTAATGAATCTACAATTGCTATTTTGATTTGCCATCTCATGTCATGTATCAATTGCTGGTAGTTGAAGGCATAATAAAAATAACAGTAATAAATGATTTTTTGTTAAACAGCATTAGCAGCTACATTTCCTTTTCCTAGCATTAGCAACTACATTTTCTTTTTCTAGGCTATACTTTATCTAAAAATCATATCCATACAAAATTTGGATCCATCATCTTTGTCTCATGTTTAATTGTGGTGTTGAGTAAAGATCCATTTTCTTTTTCTAGCCTATTCTTTTTCTAGCCTTTACTTTATCTCAAAATCATATCCATATAAAATTTGGATCCATCATCTTTGTCTCATGTTTAATTGTGGTTGAGTAAAGATCCATTTTTAAACTTTTGTGGTCAAGCATTAATTCAAATTTACTTTCTAAAAGATAAGGTCTCTAAATCTTGACAGCATGAACCATAGCTAGTCATTCTAAATCATGTGTAGGATAGGATAATTTTTTTGTGTGGTCAGAGCTTCTTAGATTCATAAGCCATGGGATGGCTTTCTTGGATTAAAAATCCACCAATGGCTTAACCATTTTGTCAACTAATATCTCAAAAGGTTTCAAAAAATCAGGCAGCAGCCTTAAAACAAGAAAGGTTACCGATATAGTGGTGTTAGCTTATCAAAGCTACTGTACAAATCATGTGGGTCCAATTGAAACGCAGATCCTTCTTGAGTGAATATTCTTCTAAGCGGGGCAATAACTTTGGCAAAATCATTGACAAATATCCTACACCAACCTGTTAATCTTAAAAAACCTCAAACTTCTCTTGATGTCTTTAAAATTGGCCATTGGGTGGTGAGAGAGAGAGAGAGAGGATATGTATTTGAGGGCATATTTCACTTTAGAGAGGTTGGTTAAGGGGGGATAGCTTGCACCACAAAAACAAGGAAGGCTGCAAGTGTGAGAGAAAAAGAGAGAAGGGTTTCATTTTTTGATAACTTTTGGAAATCCTAGGGGTTCCTTTTTTAATCTTTCACACATCTTGTCCACCCTAACCCTCTCTATCTGAAACCTCTCCGCACTTTTTTCCAATTCATAGTTAAAACCTAGACCTTGTGCATTTACACTACACCCACTTCCTAAATGAGGTGATTTGGAAACTGATGGAACAGCACATGATCGTGCACAAAAATTCCCCAATATATTGTCCCCTAGGCAAATGGCCAAGCCTAGTCAAAACCCATAAGATTTTGAGAGGAATTCTAATCCATATTGGAAAAGAAATTCTAATCAAAACGATGAATGAGAATAGGAACTATTGGGATAGGAAACTACACTCTACATTATGGGATTTTTGTGAATAGCCCACAAGGAGACAACTAGCCTCACACACCTTTCATTATGCTATGGAAAGGTAGTAGTACCCATAAAATTCTTAGTGCCTAGTCTTAGAAAAACTATCACAGAAAGGTCAAGTCCAAAAGACGTAGAGAACCATAGAATTTAGGTTGATTGAACTGGATGAAGAAAGAGGACTTAGCACCTGGATCACTAAGATAATGCAAAAGAGGAAGAAGATATAGGTGAACATGAATAACAAGCTAAAAAAATATTTGAAGAAGGAGATGATGTCCTATTAATCAATTCAAGAATAGGGATGCATATTGGCAAGCTTAAAATGAGGTGGACTAATACCTACAAAACATAAAGCCCAAAGATGGCAATAATGGTACCCATGATTTTTAGAGTAGCTTTGATAAGCTAACGGCTATATTGGTAACCTTTCTTGTTTTAAGGTTGCCTGATTTTTCAATACCTTTTTCGATAGTAGTTGAAGGCATAATAAAAATAACAGCAACAAATGATTTTTTGCTAAACAGCATCAGCAGCTACATTTCTTTTTCCTAGCATTAGCAACTACATTTTCTTTTTCTAGCCTATAATTTATCTAAAAATCATATCCATACCAAATTTGGATCCATCATCTTTGTCTCATGTTTAATTGTGGTTGAGTAAAGATCCATTTTCTTTTTCTAGCCTATTCTTTTTCTAGCCTATATTTTATCTCATATCCATACAAAATTTGGATCCATCATCTTTGTCTCATGTTTAATTGTGGTTGAGTAAAGATCCATTTTTAAACTTTTGTGGTCAAGCATTAATTGAAATTTACTTTCTAAAAGATAACGTCTCTAAATCTTGACAGCATGAACCATAGCTATTCATTCTAAATCATGTGTAGGCTCGGATAATTTTTTTGTGTGGTCAGAGCTTCTTGGATTCATAAGCCATGGGATGGCTTTCTTGGATTAAAAATCCACCCATGGCTTAACTATTTTGTCAACTAATATCTCAAAAGGTTTCAAAAAATCAAGGAGCAACCTTAAAACAAGAAATCTTACCGATACAGCGGTGTTAGCTTATCAAAGCTACTGTACAAATCATGGGTCCAGTTGAAACGCAGATCCTTCTTGAGTGAATATTCTTCTAAGCGGGGTAGTAACTTTGGTAGAATTATTGACAAGTATCCTACACCAACCTGTTAATCTTAAGTGGGGTAGTAACTTTGGTAGAATCATTGACAAATATCCTACACCAACCTGTTAATCTTAAAAATCGTCAAACTTCTCTTGATGTCTTTAAAATTGGCCATTGGGTGGTGAGAGAGAGAGAGAGGATATGTGTTTGAGGGCATATTTCACTTGAGAGAGCTTGGTTAAATCTTTCACACATCTTGTCCACCCTAACCCTCTCTATCTGAAACCTCTCCGCACTTTTTCCCAATTCATAGTTGAAACCTGACCTTGTGCATTTACACTACTTATCTACCTTGCGTATTGAGGTTGGGGTTATTCACACGCTTGGGTGTGATTGACTCATTCAAACATGAGTGTAATTGAGTATCTTTGGGGCTTGTTTGTAGGAATTTCCACATTCTTCCTAGTTTTGTTCACGTGTAGTGTGAGTCCTTGTGCATTGCTAGCCTTTATTCACACACTTAGGGCATTAAAGGCACACTTTGGGGGTTTTATAGAGCTTGTTCACACTTTGAGCATTGATTGTGGTTTTTCACACGCATTGTGCATAATGTTTTGGTTTACTACTTTTATCCTTTATCTGATCCCCAGGTCACTCATCATTTTTGATAGCATTTCTACTTGTGATTGGTAGAAGAGCATTGTTCATGCATTATCATCATGGCTCTACAATTGCTAGTTTGATTTGCCATCTCGTGTCATGTATCGATTCTCTTTTGCTGCATTTGCACATGCCTTTGGCACTTTGAGGCTTAGACCTCTACATCTCACTCATGGATTTCTTGCTGTGATGAGGTGACATATTCATGTCAGTATTAGTTGTTCAAGCTTCAGAGTTTGATGCCTAGTCATTTGGGGCATTTGTTCCATGAGGAGGAGATGTGTGCCAAATGGTCCGAGTGAACGGCACATGGAGACTTCATTGCTTTGTTACATCGACAAAGATGGTTTGGCACTGTTTGCATGGGCTAATTTTTATTTTGACGACATGATTGAGTGTCCCACACTTTTGTGTCATCATGATTATGTTCTTGAGGATGCCGACTACATTGATACGGTTTCATGAGGATGGATGACCTAGTGTAATCTATTGCATCTAGACCTATTCTAGAAGTGGGGATTGGACTTTGGGTGACCATTCAAACCTGTAGCCCAAAAATAGGAAACAAGCATGTCTCGGTAGCAACACATTATTGCACCAAATGGGTGGAGGCAAAGACAATGATGGAATGCAAAGTAGACTCAATTGCCAAGTTCTTATATGAGGTTATCTCATGAGACAAGGTTTGGGTCTCTCAATTAAGCTAGTAAAGTGATCAAGACACCCACTTCCTAAATGAGGTGATCAAGAAACTGATGGAATAGCACATGGTCGTGCACAAAAATTCCCCAATATATTGTCCCGTAGGCAAATGGCCAAGCCTAGTCAGAACCCATAAGATTTTGAGAGGAATTCTAATCCATATATTCCCCCTACGAAAATGGCCAATCCAAGTCACAAAACCACTCATATTAGAAAAGAAATTCTAATTAAAATAATGAACGAGAATAGGAACTATTGGGATAGGTAACTCCTTTTTAGATAGTAGTTGTAGGAATAATAAAAATAACAGTAACAAATTATTTTTTGCTAAATAGCATCAGCAGCTACATTTCCTTTTTCTAGCATTAGCAACTACATTTTCTTTTTCTAGCCTATACTTTATCTCAAAATCATATCCATACAAAATTTGGATCCATCATCTTTGTCTCATGCTTAATTGTGGTTGGGAGTAAAGATCCATTTTCTTTCTCTAGCCTATACTTTATCTCAAAATCATATCCATACAAAGTTTGGATCCATCATCTTTGTCTCATGTTTAATTGTGGTTGAGTAAAGATCCATTTTTAAACTTTTGTGGTCAGGCATTAATTGAAATTTACTTTCTAAAAGATATCGTCTCTAAATCTTGACAGCATGAACCATAGCTAGTCATTCTAAATCATGTGTAGGATGGGATAATTTTTTTGTGTGGTCAGAGCTTCTTAGATTCATAAGCCATGGGATGGCTTTCTTGGATCCAATGGCTTAACCATTTTGTCAACTAATATCTCAAAAGGTTTCAAAAAATCAGGCAGCAGCCTTAACACAAGAAAGGTTACCGATACAGCGGTGTTAGCTTATCAAAGCTACTATACAAATCATGGGTCCAGTTGAAACGCAGATCCTTCTTGAGTGAATATTCTTCTGAGCGGGTCAGTAACTTTGGCAGAATCATTGACAAATATCCTACACCAACCTGTTAATCTTAAAAATCCTCAAACTTCTCTTTATGTCTTTAAAATTGGCCATTGGGTGGTGAGAGAGAGAGAGAGGATATGTGTTTGAGGGCATATTTCACTTGAGAGAGGTTGGTTAAGGGGGGATAGCCTGCACAAAAACAAGGAAGGCTACTAGTGTGAGAGAAAAAGAGAGAAGGGTTTCATTTTTTTGATAACTTTTGGAAATCCTAGGGGTTTCTTTTTTAATCTTTCACACATCTTGTCCACCCTAACCCTCTCTATCTGAAACCTCTCCGCACTTTTTCCCAATTCACAGTTGAAACCTGGACCTTGTGCATTTACACTACCCATCTACCTTGCCTATTTAGGTTGGGGTTATTCACATGCTTGGGTGTGATTGAGTCATTCAGACATGAGTGTAATTGAGTATTCTTGGGGCTTGTTTGTAGGAATTTCCACATTCTTCCTAGTTTTGTTCACATGTACTGTGAGTCCTTGTGCATTTCTAGCCTTTATTCACACACTTAGGGCATTGAAGACACACTTTGGTGGTTTTATAGATCTTGTTCACACTTTGAGCATTGATTGTTGTTTTTCATGCATTGTGCATCGTGTTTTGGCTTACTATTTTTATCCTTCATTTGATCCCCATGGTGCGAGTTCACTCATCATTGACATCATTTGATTAGCATTTCTACTTGTGATTGGTAGAAGAGCATTGTTCATGCATTATCATCATGGCTCTATAATTGCTAGTTTGATTTCCCATCTCGTGTCATGTATCAATTCTTTTTTGTTGCATTCGCACATGCCTTTGGCACTTTGAGGCTTAGACCTCTACATCTCACTCACCGATTTCTTGTTGTGATGAGGTGATATATTCATGTCAGTATTAGTTGTTCAGGCTTCAGAGTTTGATGCCTAGTGATTTGGGGCATTTGTTCAATGAGGAGGAGACTTGTGTCAAATGGTCTAAGTGAACGGCACATGGAGACTTCATTGCTTTGTTACATCGACAAAGATGGTTTGGCATTGTTTGCATGGGCTGATTTTTATTTTGATGACATGATTGAGTGTCCCCACCACACTTTTGTGTCATCATGATTATGTTCTTGAGGATGCCGACTACACCGATACGGTTTCATGAGGATGGACAACTGAGTGTAATAGATAAGATGCCTCACCAAACTGTATTGCGTCTAGACCTATTCTAGAAGTGGGGCTTGGACTTTGGGTGACCATTCAAACCTATAGCCTAGAAATAGGAAACAAGCACGTCTTGGTAGCAACACATTATTACATCAAATGGGTGGAGGCAAAGACAATGATGGAATGCAAAGTAGACTCAATTGCCAAGTTCTTATATGAGGTTATCTCATGAGACAAGGTTTGGGTCTCCCAATTAAGCTAGTAAAGTGATCAAGACACCCACTTCCTAAATGAGGTGATCGAGAAACTGATGGAACAGCACATGATCATGCACAAAAATTCCCCAATATATTGTCCCGTAGGCAAATGGCCAAGTCTAGTGAGAACCCATAAGATTTCGAGAGAAATTCTAATCAATTTATTCCCCCTATGACAATGGCCAATCCAAGTCACAAACCACTCATATTGGAAAAGAAATTCTAATCAAAACGGTGAATGAGAATAGGAACTATTGGGACAGGAAACTACACTCTACATTATGGGATTTTTGTGAATAGCCCACAGGGACACAACTAGCCTCACACACCTTTCATTATGCTATGGAAATGTAGTAGTACCCATAAAATTCTTAGTGCCTACTCTTAGAAAAACTATCACAGAAAGTCAAGTCCAAAAGACTTAGAGAACCATAGAATTTAGGTTGATTGAACTGGATGAAGAAAGAGGACTTAGCACCTGGATCACTAAGATAATGCAAAAGAGGAATGCAAAAGAGAAAGAAGATATAGGTGTGCATGAATAACAAGCTAAAAAAATATTTGAAGAAGGAGATGATGTCCTATTAATCAATTCAAGAATAGGGATGCATATTGGCAAGCTTAAAATGAGGTGGACTAATACCTACAAAACATAAAGCCCAAAGATGGCAATAATGGTACCCATGATTTTTAGGTAGTTGAAGGCATAATAAAAATAATAGCAACAAATAATTTTTTTGCTAAACAGCATCAGCAATAGCTACATTTCCTTTTCCTAGCATTAGCAACTACATTTTCTTTTTCTAGCCTATACTTTATCTCAAAATCATATCCATACAAAATTTGGATCCATCATCTTTGTCTCATGTTTAATTGTGGTTGAGTAGAGATCCATTTTCTTTTTCTAGCCTATTCTATTTCTAGCCTATACTTTATCTCAAAATCATATCCATACAAAATTTGGATCCATCATCTTTGTCTCATGTTTAATTGTGGTTGAGTAAAGATCCATTTTTAAACTTTTGTGGTCACGCATTAATTGAAATTTACTTTCTACTAAAAGATAACGTCTCTAAATTTTGACAGCATGAACCATAGCTAGTCATTCTAAATCATGTGTAGGATAGGATATATTTTTTGTGTGGTCAGAACTTTTGTGGTCACGCATTAATTGAAATTTACTTTCTACTAAAAGATAACGTCTCTAAATCTTGACAGCATGAACCATAGCTAGTCATTCTAAATCATGTGTAGGATAGGATATATTTTTTGTGTGGTCAGAGCTTTTGGATTCATAAGCCATGGGATGGCTTTCTTGGATTAAAAATCCACCAATGGCTTAACCATTTTGTCAACGAATATCTCAAAAGGTTTCAAAAAATCAGGCAGCAGCCTTAAAACAAGAAAGGTTACCGATATAGCGGTGTTAGCTTATCAAAGCTACTGTACAAATCATGGGTCCAGTTGAAACGCAGATCCTTCTTGAGTGAATATTCTTCTGAGTGGGGTAGTAACTTTGGCAAAATCATTGACAAATATCCTACCTGGACCTTGTGCATTTACACTACCCATCTACCTTGCTTATTTAGGTTGGGGTTATTCACACGCTTAGGTGTGATTGAGTCATTCAGACATGAGTGTAATTGAGTATTCTTGGGGCTTGTTTGCAGGAATTTCCACATTCCTAGTTTTGTTCACATGTAGTGTGAGTCCTTGTGCATTGCTAGCCTTTATTCACACACTTAGGGCATTGAAGGCACACTTTGGAGGTTTTATAGAGCTTGTTCACACTTTGAGCATTGATTGTGGTTTTTCAAACAGGCATTGTGCATCGTGTTTTGGCTTACTACTTTTATCCTTCATCTGATCCCCATGGTGCGAGTTCACTCATCATTGACATCATTTTGATAGCATTTCTACTTGTGATTGGTAGAAGAGCATTGTTCATGCATTATCGTCATGGCTCTACAATTGCTAGTTTGATTTGCGATCTCGTGTCATGTATCAATTCTCTTTTGCTGCATTTGCACATGCCTTTGGCACTTTGAGGCTTAGACCTCTACATCTCACTCATCGATTTCTTGTTGTGATGAGGTGACATATTCATGTCACTATTAGTTGTTCAGGCTTCAGAGTTTGATGCCTAGTCATTTGGGAGCATTTGTTCAATGAGGAGGAGACTTCTGCCAATGATCCGAGTGAACGGCACATGGAGACTTCATTGCTTTGTTACATCGACAAAGATGGTTTGGCATTGTTTGCATGGGCTGATTTTTATTTTGATGACATGATTGAGTGTCCCCACACTTTTGTGTCATCATGATAATGTTCTTGAGGATGCCGACTACACCGATACGGTTTCATGAGGATGGACAACCTAGTGTAATAGATAAGATGCCTCACCAAACTGTATTGCGTCTAGACCTATTCTAGAAGTGGGGTTTGGACTTTGGGGTGACCATTCAAACCTATAGCCTAGAAATAGGAAACAAGCACGTCTCGGTAGCAACACATTATTGCACCAAATGGGTGGAGGCAAAGACAATGATGGAATGCAAAGTAGACTCAATTGCCAAGTTCTTATATGAGGTTATCTCATGAGACAAGGTTTGGGTCTCCCAATTAAGTTAGTAAAGTGATCAAGACACCCACTTCCTAAATGAGGTGATCAGGAAACTGATGGAACAGCACATGGTCGTGCACAAAAATTCCCTAATATATTGTCTCGTGGGCAAATGGCCTAGCCTGGTCAGAACCCATAAGATTTCGACGAGAGGAATTCTAATCAATTTATTCCCTCTATGAAAATGGCCAATCCCAAGTCACGACCACTCATATTGGAAAAGAAATTCTAATCAAAATAGTGAATGAGAATAGGAACTATTGGGATAGGAAACTACACTCTACATTATGGGATTTTTGTGAATAGCCCACAAGGACACAACTAGCCTCACACACCTTTCATTATGCTATGGAAAGGTAGTAGTACCCATAAAATTCTTAGTGTCTAGTCTTAGAAAAACTATCACAGAAAGGTCAAGTCCAAAAGACTCAGAGAACCATAGAATTTAGGTTGATTGAACTGGATGAAGAAAGAGGACTTAGCACCTGGATCACTAAGATAATGCAAAAGAGGAATGCAAAAGAGGAAGAAGATATAGGTGAGCATGAATAACAAGCTAAAAAAATATTTGAAGAAGGAGATGATGTCCTATTAATCAATTCAAGAATAGGGATGCATATTGGCAAGCTTAAAATGAGGTGGACTAATACCTACAAAAAATAAAGCCCAAAGATGGCAATAATGGTACCCATGATTTTTAGGTAGTTGAAGGCATAATAAAAATAACAGCAACAAATGATTTTTTGCTAAACAGCATCAGCAGCAGCTACATTTCCTTTTCCTAGCATTAGCAACTACATTTTCTTTTTCTAGCCTATACTTTATCTCAAAATCATATCCATACAAAATTTGGATCCATCATCTTTGTCTCATGTTTAATTGTGGTTGAGTAAAGATCCATTTTCTTTTTCTAGCCTATACTTTATCTCAAAATCATATCCATACAAAATTTGGATCCATCATCTTTGTCTCATGTTTAATTGTGGTTGAGTAAAGATCCATTTTTAAACTTTTGTGGTCAGGCATTAATTGAAATTTACTTTCTAAAAGATAACGTCTCTAAATCTTGACAGCATGAACCATAGCTAGTCATTCTAAATCATGTGTAGGATGGGATAATTTTTTTGTGTGGTCAGAGCTTCTTGGATTCATAAGCCATGGGATGGCTTTCTTGGATTAAAAATCCACCAATGACTTAACCATTTTGTCAACTAATATCTTAAAAGGTTTCAAAAAATCAGGCAGCAGCCTTAAAACAAGAAAGGTTACCGATACAGCGGTGTTAGCTTATCAAAGCTACTGTACAAATCATGGGTCCAATTGAAATGCAGATCCTTCTTGAGTGAATATTCTTCTGAGCGAGGCAGTACCCCCATGGTGTTACCCTAGATATTGTTGAAAATACAAGTGAATAGGGTGTGTGTGGGAACAAGCCCTTGGTTAGAGGCTGTAAAAGAGAAGATGTAATTGTGAAAGAACCTGTGAAAAGGTGAGAAGAATCTACTAGGAGAGAATAAAGGGTAGCATGAGAAGATTTAGGAAGTGTGGAGTTATTCTGGGAGATATTCAGGGAAAAGAGAAGAGGTGGAGAGAATCAAGCAAGAGGTGGAGATATTTTGGGAGTGAATCATGGAGAAATCAATGGGATTTGATGCTTGATGTAAACTCTATAAATTGAGGCATAGCCCTAATGAGAATTTGCTAGTGTTTGAGTATCCATGCCTACATTAATCTATTTGCTAATTATTCACTAATTACGTATTAATCATTTATTAATCACTTTGTTAATGATGTTGATTCTAGTGTTTGATCCACCATAGCTCATCATTATGCTGAAATTTCAACATGGTGTTAGAGCCATGCCTAGAATCAATTAGGTTTATGAGCCCATTAGTAAATTAATTAGGATTAGTAGATAATTAGCAAAAAAATCAAATTTTTAGTGAGTTTTTCACTTCCCGCTTCACCCCCAGCCAGTGGAGGACTCCATTCAGCTTGCACACTCACAATTAGGGAAAAATCTTCTAATCATAGCTAGCTAACACACTTGGCTACAAGCCCATCCAAACGGCGCAGTAAACCGCCAAGCAACGAAGGAGCATTTTGCGTTTTTTCTAGCGTAGATTTTTCTGAGTGATTTGTAGATCTTGTGTTCATCAAGTCAAATCCTTCTAATTCCTCTTAGCCCAAGGGGTAATCAAGCATGCTCTACAAGCTGGTGAAGACAGAATTCAGTTTCATCAAGTCTACAGTGAGATCCAAGCTCTTCATCAAATCTGCAGAGGTGACTGGTAAAACAGAGATTAAGCTTTCAATATTTGGTCAAATCTTGTGTTTCTTGGTTAATCCTCTACTAGAATCATTGCTATTGATGTATTTGAAAGAATTTGAGCTCATTTGAAGTGTAAGGCACCAGATCTGGACTCCCCGCATACTCTATTTTCTGCACACAAAATAGAGCATTAATTTGCTAATCAATGATTAATCAATGCTAATCACTATATTTTGGTGCAATTGAGGGTTCAAATTAACCATTAGGTATCTGATACAGATCCCTATAACTTCATATTGCAAATCGGAGTTGGTTTGATACTCCAACCATCCTGTACAAATTGGTTACCCTTAATTTAATGTAATTTCTGGGAAAATTGTGCTGATAAATTTGTGATAATCATCATTTTGCCTTTAACCCTTAGTTAATGCTTGCAAATTACACTCAAATTCAAGATTATTCACAGCCAGAGTTGCATTTGGGAATGTGCATGAGAATGAATGCTATACGCATTATGTATTGGGCACATTGCATCAGTGTAAAAATGGGATCAGACACTGCCCTTGTCCAGAATAAGGCAAGAGGTAAGACCTCCCGCATAAATTTGGGTTTGCATTGCATAATGATACAAAATAAACATAAAAAGCCCAAAGGAACTGTCAGCAAAACATTGAAACATGTTGCTCACATGGAGCAAAATGACCTGACGGACGAGCTCATGGCCCCAGCCATGAAAGAAGAAGAATATCTCTTTCCAAGAAGAAGATCCACACCAAGAAGATCTAAAGGAAGATATGGACACGAGAAGAGAAGCTGCCACAAGAAGAGAAGCTGCCCCAAGAAGACTGAAAGAAGAGACGGACGCGTGGAGAGAAGCTGCCATGAGAAGAAGACTGAAGATAAGAGAAGATGTGAGGCTCCAAAGAGTGAGGAGCCATGTGAAAATCTCTAAGAGAGAGAGAGAGAGAGAGAGACCCCACAACCCAATGTAACCTGCTCCAATAAAGTAAAACCACCTCTGAGCCACCGATGATGTAGGCCACGTGGTAGATGTATGTGTGAGCACTTTAGTCAAGGTCGCGGGCACTTATAGTAGCCTTGGACACATAGAGAGAGAGAGAGTGTCAAGGACTATGGAGTTTAGGGACTTGAGGCACTGGTTGCAGACTGTCAAGTAAGAAAGAAACTTGATACAGGGTCTAGGTGTACTAGGAGTATTCACTTGAGGGGAGGTGTTAAAAATACAAGTGAATAGGGTGTGTGTGGGAACAAGCCCTTGGTTAGAGGCTGTAAAAGAGAAGATGTAATTGTGAAAGAACCTATGAAAGGGTGAGAAGAATATACTGGGAGAGAATAAAGGGTAGCATGAGAAGATTTAGGAAGTGTGGAGTTATTCTGGGAGATATTCAGGGAAAAGAGAAGAGGTGGAGAGAATCAGCCAAGAGGTGGAGATATTTTGGGAGTGAATCATGGAGAAATCAATGGGATTTGATGCTTGATGTAAACTCTATAAATTGAGGCATAGCCCTAATGAGAATTTGCTGGTTTTTGAGTATCCATGCCTACATTAATCTATTTGCTAATTATTCACTAATTACATCTTAATTATTTGCTAATCACTTTGTTAATGATGTTGATTCTAGTGTTTGATCAACCATAGCTCATCATTATGCTCAAATTTCAACAATTATGTCTCGATAGGTCCGCCATTTGGTCCGAGCTACAGAAGTTCCCAAGTGAGGGAAAAGTGAGCGCTCATACAGTTCTATAAAATCCTTCTTCATAGACTCGCTTGCGTCTTGAAGGTGAGAAATCATCATGGATAAAACCAAGTCCTGCTGCCAAGCCATAAAGGAGATTAAGAAGAAAGGAGATCGATGAAAGTAAGATTACTGTGAGCGACAAGTAAGAGTTATGATTTATATAAAAGAAGGAACTAGCGTAACCTAGAAGCCGACGGTGTATCTTACCACTGAAGTTTTACCGTCTTTCCATGATTTGGGCTTGGCACATATTTCTTTAGAAGGCTTACATGAAATACATTATGAACTTTAACATGAGGAGGTAGAAGAAGCTCGTAGGCTAAGTCACCTACTTTCCTTGAAATCAGATATGGCCCACAATATCTGGGGGATAACTTCTTATACTTCCTAAGAGATAAAGAACTTCTTTTGGGCCGTACTCGAATGAAGACCATATCTTTTCTTTGAATTCTCTGACTATCCTCTTCTTATCTGCATACTGCTTCTGTCGATCCTGGGCAGCTTTTATATCTTTATGAATTGCTTGCATCTGCTGCTCCATGTCGTCAAGCATTTGTGTGGACATATCGATCCTAATCAATGGGTCGGACCTAGTTAATGGAGTTAAGCAATCTTGTCCAAATAGAGCTTTAAAAGGGCTCATCCCAATACTTCTGTGATAAGAAGCATTGTAGGCAAACTTGACTAGGTGCAGATAGCTTAGCCACTTCTTGGGTTCCGTGCCACACACAGCATGACCGAAGTATATCTTCGATTACTTGGTTTACCCTGATACTCTGCTGGAGTATGGATGACTGAGGATTGTCGGTTAGACCCTTGGTTTTCAATTGTAGATCTATCATTTTTCCTCTTCTACTATATCTGAAATTGTGATTGCTCTGGCTGCTACAGTCTGAGGTGGAATTCTTTCTCTTTGGTTGCCCCAGTTTTAGAGAGGAGTTCTAAGGTTATTCTGGACAGAGGTAGATGGATGAGCTGGAGTTCTTCTAGGGTTACCCTGGCTTGGGCGAGACGGACCCTGATTAGATTGGTCTCTGAATTTGGGTTTCTTGACTTCCCTGTGCCCTTGACATGGCAGGAGTCAGGCAGTCTTTTAACTAATGACCAAAACCTTGTCATCCAATCCTCACTTCTGAACTCATCGGTCTGAATACTTAAAACAGGTGGGCACCTGAGAAGTATTCTGGGGGAAAGGGTCTTCCTTTTTTAAATAGAATCTTTCTTTTATTTTAGAGAGGGAATAATTATAAGATCAGAAAGGGAGGTTCTTACTCCTATATACCTCGAAGGCTGGGGGGAGGAATCTTACATTCTATCCCACTTAAAAAGTGTGAGATATCCTCATCTCGCAAAGTAGAGGACAACTCTTTTTTTCTTAAGATCCAATTTAAATATCCCTTATATAGAACTCATCATTAAATAACAATTCATTCAGATCATATCATTCATATCTTTAACATGATAATGATCCATTAGACCGAAAAATTTCCTTCCGAATATTCCTCCACCACACGGGAATTTCAGTCAAGCAAGTTCTCAATTTGTCATCCCTTAACTTGATCTACCATGTCAAGTGTTAACAGTAGCAATTTGATAGCACAATCCACTAATCTCATAGTGATTTGCTGAAATCATTATCATCATTCTAGTTATAAATATCATCACAGGGACTCGTCCCATTCATCCTTATTGTGGTTTTGCTCAGGTTATTATATTTCAACTGAATTTCAGAAATCATCATTTTTCAATCGGAATCCAAATCAATTCATCAGTTCTCAAACAGAATCAAAAAATCATATCAACCCCATTCAAAATCATCATCTGGATAGCATTAATGCTTATAATTTCAAGTCTTAGATTTACTCGTATATAAGAGCTACAGTTATACCCTTGGTATATACGGGTAGTCATGATACTTAGAACTATAAGGTAAATACCATCATGTCTAGGCCTCAAGCAAGTCAGGGTTCCATACAATTGCGGTACTTCCATCTGAAGACCCAATTACTAATTGACGAATTTTCAATTTGAATATCAACTTATCACACAAATACAACCTTTTTGTGCTTCTTGATAAATTTTTGACATATTTGGCTTCTCGGTTGATCTTTATTAGCCAATTGGCTCTGATATCAACTGTGAGATCCCTGTTCCCACCGCACAACGGATTCGGGGTGCTAGCAGCGGAAGTAGCACATCTTATGCAGGGCAAGGGTCCCACACTCGGGGCCTCGTCCATGGATATCCGGACAAGAGGCTAATCCGTCGGTTTTTCCAAAACTGAACTCGGAAAAACTTCCTTTACCCGCAAAGCACGGGCGATTCTACCAGGATAACTTTTTACTCTAATGTAGTCAAGACCATTACTGATTAAGCTGATCCGAATGCACCTATAAAGATACTCGGTCAGAAAAAGGAAGAAACTTGCACTTGAATCATTGAAATCAATGCTTTTTTTCCCATCAAGAGGCACAGCCATTGATTCCTATCCATAGAACAATTGCTATCCGAGATTTACTTTATCTATCGTAATAATAGAAATTGAGTCTCGATTTACGGATCCATCAGTCCAGAAAAACTTTCGCCATAACCTCCTTTGTATGGCTAACAATTTTTCAAAATTTTTAAGTCTTTAAGACTAATTAAAAGTGCACCAAGAGTATTGAAATTATCCTAAAGTAAACATTTTTCCATTTAATTTAGACAAACATTATAAAAACTTGACTTTAATCATTAACCATTCACCTAGGATAGAGAATGGTTGGTTTTGCTAGAGAAGAGAGGGGAATGCCTTTTTGTAATGAGGCATAACATTTTTAGAGAAGACATAACGCATAAAAACCATTTAAAACCATAAAAATAAAAAAAATAGAATAATCACCAACTTACTAATGACTTTGATAGCTTTCCTTTGGCTTGATGGTTTGAGGGTTCATTGGACAAGAGTGGCCACCAATCTTTAGAAGAGGGAAATGTCAAAAACTAGTGAATTATTAATAAATTCATAGTTCTTGGCTTGGGAGGAGTAGAGTAACAGTGCCTAAAACACTATTGAGTTTCAACAAAAGAGAAGGCCTCTATTTATAGGAAAAAGTAAGCTCCTAACCAAACAAACTGATTCTAGAATTTTCCAATTCAATTTGGTCAATTTTTGACCATTTTTAGGTCAGTTGAGCTAACTTTTGCAACTAGACTTGAAGTAGGAGAGAGGAGAGATGAAATATCTCAATTTTTGAAGATTTAAAACTCAATTGCACATGTGAAGTAGGCGCCTCATTCATGAGAGGAAAATCCCCATGCAGAGGTGTCAAAAATGCATCATTACTTCTAAATATCTCCCCTTTTTAACTATTAGCCTTGTCCTTATTCAACTCTTCATCTTATGTGAGTATTTACTTCTAAATATCTCCCCTTTTTAACTATTAGCCTTGTCCTTATTCAACTCTTCATCATATGTGAGCATTTACTCATTTTTGGATACCCAAAATATCTCATATTTTTGATATTACTCATAGTTTCTTAGTAATAAACCTTGTACATAGTCAACTCTTCATCTTATGTAAGCATTTACTCATTTTTGGATATCTTCTTTTACAAATTGGATTTATCTCCTCCCCACACATGGATTGATCCTATTGGCCCACAGGAACCTTAATTCGACTATAATCCAAAATTTTTTAAAAATCTAGACCCTTAGGCTAAGGTCCTTTATACCCATTGCCAATTAATTCCAATTGCACATTGGAAAGTTCTTTTTGAATTTCTGTTTTGGGGGAATTCATTTTAATAATATGAGAAATTTTTCTATCTAAAAATATTCAAAATCTGAATATTCTCTCTTTAGAATATTTTCTCTCTCTATGTTAAAACAGGCAGAGATAAGATCTTTTATATTTCTGAAGATATGATTGATTACAGGGGAAGATGCTGGATATCTTGAGAGCCTGGGGAGGAATCCTTCATTCTCTCCCACCTGAAAAATGCGAGATGCCCTCATCTCGCAATTTGGGTTGATTCTGTAAGATGCACGAATATGAGACTAAGAGAAAATTTAATCAAGAGTAACCACCAAGAAAAGTCTCAAAGAGAGCAAGACTCAAGACAAGAACAAAGATTTCAACTTTATTCACTCTTGGAACATATACAGCAAGATAGAAGAACTTTTTACAATTCCATAAGCCCGTCCATCATATGGTCACAAAAGTAGCACTCACAAGCAGCACACGTATAAGGTAACTCATCCATGGGAATAATTCGGCTGGTTATTACAGCACCTACCTCATTGGTATGAGGTGACCTAATAAAAGGATCTCTAACAGGCAAGCCAAAAATGGGATAAAGACATATCTTCTAGTGAGGAAGAAAACACGCAAGTAAGAAGAATCGCTCAGAAAACCCACCATGCCTTGATCTCATCACGCAATAGTATCGGGGACCCAAACCCAAAGCTTCAATAACCATAGCCAAGCAGACATTGTTACGAAAGTGATGCCGACCCCACGGTGTTACCCTAGTTATGTCTCGATAGGTCTGCCATTTGGTCTGAGCTACAGAAGTTCCCAAGTGAGGGAAAAGTGGGCACTCATACAGTTCTATAAAATCCTTCTTCACAGACCTGCTTGCATCTTGAAGGTGAGAAATCATCATGGATAAAACCAAGTCCTGCTCTGCCAAGCCATAAAGGAGATTAAGAAGAAAGTGGATCTATGGAAGTAAGATTACTGTGAGCGACAAGTAAGAGTTACGATTTATATAAAAGAAGGAACTAGCGTAACCTAGAAGCCGACGGTGTATCTTACCACTGAAGTTTTACCGTCTTTCCATGATTTGGGCTTGGCACATATTTCTTTGGAAGGCTTACATGAAATACATTATGAACTTTGAGATGAGGAGGTAGAAGAAGCTCGTAGGCTAAGTCACCTACTTTCCTTGAAATCACATATGGCCCACAATATCTGGGGGATAACTTCTTATACTTCCCAAGAGATAAAGAAATTCTTTTGGGCTGTACTCGAATGAAAACCATATCTATTCTTTGAATTCTCTGACTATCCTCTTCTTATCTGCATATTGCTTTTGTCGATCGTGGGCAGCTTTTATATCTTTATGAATTGCCTGCATCTGCTGCTCCATGTCATCAAGCATTTGTCTGGACATCTCGACCCTAATCAATGGGTCGGACCTAGTTAATGGAGTTAAGCAATCTTGTCCAAATAGAGCTTTAAAAGGGTTCATCCCAATACTTCTGTTGATAAGAAGCATTGTAGGCGAACTTGACTAGGTGCAGATAGCTTAGCCACTTCTTAGGTTCCCGACCACAGCATGTCCGAAGTATATCTTCGATTACATGGTTTACCCTGATACTCTGCTGGAGTATGGATGACTGAGAATTGTCGGTTAGACCGTTGGTTTTCAATTGTAGCATAGATCTATTCTTTTTCCTCTTCTACTACATTTGAAATTGTGACTACTCTGGCTGTTGCAGTCTGAGGTGGAATTCTTTCTCTTTGGTTGCCCCAGTTCTAGAAAGGAGTTCTGAGGTTATTCTGGACAGATGTAGATGGATGAGTTGGAGTTCTTCTGGGGTTACCCTGGCTTGGGCGAGACAGACCCTGATTAGATTGGTCTCTAAATTTGGGTTTCTTGACTTCCCTATGCCCTTGACATGGCAGGAGTCGGGTAGTCTTTAACTGATTGACCAAAACCTTGTCATCCAAAACACCGATCCTTACTTATGAACTCATCGTTCTGAATCCTTAAAACAGGTTGGCTCCTGAGAAGTATTCTGGGGGGAGAGGGTCTTCCTTTTTTAAATAGAATCTTTCTTTTATTTTAGAGATGGAATAATTATAAGATCAGAAAGGGAGGTTCTTACTCCTATATACCTCGAAGGCTGGGGGACGAATCTTACATTCTACCTCACTTAAAAAGTGAGAGATGTCCTCATCTCGCAAAGTAGAGGACAACTCTTTTTTCTTAAGATCCAATCTATTCTGGGGTTTCTTATATTCTGGTCAACCCAACAGAATACTGGGATAAATATCCCTTATATAGAACTCATCATTAAATAACAATTCATTCAGATCATATCATTCATATCTTTAACATGATAATGGTCCATTAGACCGAAAAATTTCCTTCTGAACATTCCTCCACGGGAATTTCAGTCAAGCAAGTTCTCAATTTGTCATCCCTTAACTTGATCTATCGTGTCAAGTGTTAACAGTAGCAATTTGATAGCACAATCCACTAATCTCATAGTGATTTGCTGAAATCATTGTCATCATTCTAGTTATAAATATCATCACAGGGACTCATCCCATTCATCCTCATTGTGGTTTTGCTCAGGTTATTATATTTCAATTGAATTTCAGAAATCAACATTTTTCAATCGGAATCCAAATCAATTCATCAGTTCTCAAACAGAATCAAAAAATCATATCAACCCCATTCAAAATCATCATCTGGATAGCATTAATGCTTATAATGTCAAGTCTTAGATTTACTCGTATATAAGAGCTACAGTTATACCCTCGGTATACACGGGTAGTCATGATACTTGGAACTATAAGGTAAATACCATCATGTCTAGGCCTCAAGCAAGTCAGGGTTCCATACAATTGCGGTACTTCCATCTGAAGACCCAATTACTAATTTACAAATTTTCAGTTTGAATATCAAATTGTATGAATTATATCACACAAATACAACCTTTTTGTGCTTCTTGATAAATTTTTGACATATTTGGCTTCTCAGTTGATCTTTATTAGCCAATTGGCTCTGATATCAACTGTGAGATCCCTGTTCCCATCGCACAACGGATTCGGGGTGCTAGCAGCAGAAGTAGCACATCTTGCACAGGGCAAGGGTCCCACACTCGGGGCCTCGTCCATGGATATCCGGACAAGAGACTAATCCGTCGGTTTTTCCAAAACTGAACCCGAAAAAACTTCCTTTACCCGGAAAGCACGGGCGATTCCACCAGGATAACTTTTTACTCTAACGTAGTCAAGACCATTACTGATCAAGCTGATCCGAATGCACCTATAAAGATACTTGGTCAGAAAAAGGAAGAAACTTGCACTTCGATCATTGAGATCAACGCTTTTTTCCCCATCAAGAGGCATAGCCGTTGATTCCTATCAATGGAACAGGTGCTATCCGGGATTTACTTTATCTATCCTAATAACAAAAATTGAGTCTCAATTTATGGATCCATCAGTCCAGCCTAACCCCATCCAGTCCCATGGGTTAGAACCACCCAACCACTGTAGTGATGGGATCCAATTAGGAATTTGGTTAGGTTTTTTCCCGGGTACTAGGGAAAAGAGTTCCCAGGTCCCCTAGCTGGAAGTTCATGCAAACATAAAACTAGTCACACCACTTACACACCCAATATAAAATTGCCTTTTTCTCAGTATCAACTAACTTTAAAACAATCCTTTAATGAAACCATTATGTCACCAATGACAATCCTCGAAATCTCTAGTTGAATCCATATTTTCAATTATTCATTCATCGATGTACTTATGGCATTATTGGCAACCAGAACGCTCACCACCTGTTCACTCAAAGGCCTTTTCAATAGTTTCTAGCTCATAGTACTCAGCAATATTTTCACATATAAAAATCAAGATGGAATCCTTGTTTTGAAAATCAGCAATATCAATCAACAGATCCATATGAAGGAGCCATGGACTCACCCGTTGAGGACCAGCAAGGTCAATCAACCAGATCCATACCCGGTTTCAGAAAACAACTCTTACTCCTTGTTCCAATATCTTCCACGATGCACGTGTGGGTATCTTTGGTGACCCAGAGCCCAAGCATCGTATGGTCAGCACCCTCTAGGATCCCTCGCAGGTGACCAACACTTCACTCATAGGCCGCTTCCTTGGTCCCTCATCCACCGTACCAGAAGCTCATTATTTAAATCGAACCGAGGTTGGTCAAGACCTCGGTCGACCTTGCTACGCGAGACGTCCTCCAGTGACTCTCCATCAGCAGTTGCAACTTTAACAGTTAGGTCTCCATGACCTTAATCCACAAGACGATCAAAATGCTTCCCCAGCATTCTTGACATAAAACAGTCATTTACAAACAGGTCACAAAATACAGTTTCTATTTCGAACTCTCATCTTTCCACGTTATCCCTCCTCAGTCCTCAGTCCACATTACTTATTCCACATTCCATTCATATGTGTACTCATTCTCATCCGTTCACTCATATCGATGACACATTATTTCACATACACATTCATATTCATTATTCTACATACACATCCATGGTCGTACATCCACATCATACATCCAATCCCATATCTGCATTCATACAAACACATCCATATCCACATACATACATCCACATCCACATCTACAATCATACATCCATACATCTACTTCTATATACATACATCCATTTTCACATCCTCATTCATACATCCACATTCATACATACATCCACATCTACATTCCCATTCACATCCATACTTCCACTTCTACATGCATACATCCATTTTCACATCCGCATTCATACATCCACATCCACATACATACATCCACATCCACATTTTCGTTCACATCCATACATCCACTTCTACATGCATACATCCATTTTCACATCATCCATTTCCACATTCCCATTCATATAACCACATATGCCTTCACATCTATTCTTTTACATCACATCCATTCTCACCCTATCATAACCCATATACCTCTTATCACATCTTAACTCATCTTATCACATCCTAACTCATCTCATATGCATCTTATCACATCATATCACATCTCATACACCTCTTATCACATCCTATCACATCTCATACACCTCTTATCACATCCTATCACATCTCATATGCATCTTATCACATCTTAACTTATCTTATCACATCGTAACTCATCTCATATGCATCTTATCACATCTTAATATCTATTTATAGAATACAGGAGAATTCTTATATTTGATATAAGATTTCTTTATGCATCTATATATGCAGAAATTCCATTTTAAGGAGAATAACCCTTTTGAATTAAAAATCAATCTTTTTTGCATCTTCCTATGCATAAATTCATTTTAAATGAGAATGACACTTTTGAATTAAAATCAATCTTTTATGCATCTTCCCATGCATAAATTCATTTTTAAATGAGAATGACACTTTTGGAGTAAAATAAATTATTTATGGATCTTTCCATGCATAAATCCAATTAAGTAGGAATTACACTTTTAGAATAAAAGAATTTCTCTTACGCATCTACTTTATGCATAAAATCCATTTATGATGAAAATCACACTTTTAGTATAAAAAAATCTCTCTTATGCATACCTCTATGCATGAAATTCAAATATGATAAAAGTATCACTTTTACATTAAAATAATAATCTTTTATGCATACCTCTATGCATGAAATCCAAATATGATAAAAGTAACACTTTTGCATTAAAATAATAATCTTTTATGCATACCTCTATGCATGAAATCCAAATATGATAAAAGTAACACTTTTACATTAAAATAATAATCTTTTATGTATGAAATTTAATTATGATAAAAGTAACACTTTTACATTAAAATAATAATCTTTTATGCATACCTCTATGCATGAAATCCAAATATGATAAAAGTAACACTTCTACATTAAAATAATAATCTTTTTTGCATACCTCTATGCATGAAATCCAAATATGATAAAAGTAACACTTTTACATTAAAATAATAATCTTTTATGCATATCTCTATGCATGAAATCCAAATATGATAAAAGTAACACTTTGACATTAAAATAATAATCTTTTATGCATACTTCTATGCATAAGAATGATACTTTAGAATATAGAAACTATAAGGATTACTCTTTTAGGATAATAAAAGATAAATTTTATCTCACTAATTTCTAAAACTTTCGCCATAACCTCCTTTGTATGGCTGACCATTTTGTAAATTTTTAAGTCTTTAAGACTAATTGAAAGTGCACCAAGAGTATTGAAATTATCCTAAAGTAAATATTTTTTTATTTAATTAAGACAAACATTATAAAAACTTGACTTTAATCATTAACCATTCACCTAGGATAGAGAATGGTTGGTTTTGCTAGAGAAGAGAGGGGAATGCCTTTTTGTAATGAGGCATAACATTTTTAGAGAAGACATAAAGCATAAAAACCATTTAAAATCATAAAAATAAAAAAAATAGAATAATCACCAACTTAATAATGACTTTGATAGCTTTCCTTTGGCTTGATGGTTTGAGGGTTCAACTCTTGTTTGGACAAGAGTGGCCACCAATCTTTGGAAGAGGGAAATGTCAAAAACTAGTGAATTATTAATAAATTCATAGTTCTTGGCTTGGGAGGAGTAGAGTAACAGTGCCTAAAACACTATTGAGTTTCAACAAAGGGGAAGGCCTCTATTTATAGGAAAAAGTGAGCTCCTAACCAAACAAACTGATTCTAGAATTTTCCAATTCAATTTGGTCAATTTTTGACCATTTTTAGGTCAGTTGAGCTAACTTTTTGCAACTAGACTTGAAGTAGGAGAGAGGAGAGATGAAATATCTCAATTTTTGAAGATTTAAAACTCAATTGCACATGTGAAGTAGGCACCTCATTCATGAGGGGGAAATCCCCATGCAGAGGTGTCAAAAATGCATCATTACTTCTAAATATCTCCTCTTTTTAACTATTAGCCTTGTCCTTATTCAACTCTTCATCTTATGTGAGTTTTTACTTATAAATATCTCCCCTTTTTAACTATTAGCCTTGTCCTTATTCAATTCTTCATCTTATGTGAGCATTTACTCATTTTTGGATACCCAAAATATCTCATATTTTTTATATTACTCAAAGTTTCTTACTAATAAACCTTGTACATAGTCAACTCTTCATCTTATGTGAGCATTTACTCATTTTTGGATATCTTCTTTTACAAATTGGATTTATCTCCTCCCCACACATGGATTGATCCTGTTGGCCCATAGGAACCTTTATTGGACCATAATCAAAAAATTTTTGAAAATCTAAACCCTTAGGCTAAGGTCCTTTATACCCATTTCCAATTAATTCCAATTGCACATTGGAAAGTTCTTTTTGAATTTTTGTTTCAGGGGAATTCATTTTAATAATATGAGAAATTTTTCTATCTAAAAATATTCAAAATTTGAATATTCTCTCTCTAGAATATTTTCTCTCTATGTTAAAACAGGTAGAGATAAGATCTTTTATATTTCTGAAGATGGGATTGATTACAGGGGAAGATGCTGGATATCTTGAGAGCCTGGGGAGGAATCTTTCATTCTCTCCCACTTGAAAAATGCGAGATGCCCTCACCTCGCAATTTGGGTTAATTCCGCAAGATGCACGAATATGAGACTAAGAGAAAATTTAATTAAGAGTAACCACCAAGAAAAGTCTCAAAGAGAGCAAGACTCAAGACAAGAACAAAGATTTCAACTTTATTCACTCTTGGAACATATACAGCAAGATAGAAGAACTTTTTACAATTCCATAAGCCCGTCCATCATATGGTCACAAAAGCAGCACTCACAAGAAGCACACGTATAAGGTAACTCATCTATGGGAATAATTTGGCTGGTTATTGCAGCACCTACCTCATTGGTATGAGGTGACCTAATAAAAGGATCTCTAAGAGGCAAGCCGAAAATGGGATAAAGGCATATCTTCTGGTGAGGAAGAAAACACGCAAGTAAGAAGACTCACTCAGAAAACCCACCATGCCTTGATCTCATCACACAATAGTATCGGGGACCCAAACCCAAAGCTTCAATAACCATAGCCAGGCGGACATTGTTACGAAAGTGATGCCGACCCCACGGTGTTACCCTAGTTATGTCTTGATAGGTTCGCCATTTATATAAAAGAAGGAACTAGCGTAACCTAGAAGCCGACGGTGTATCTTACCACTGAAGTTTTACCGTCTTTCCATGATTTGGGCTTGGCATATATTTCTTTAGAAGGCTTACATGAAATACATTATGAACTTTGAGATGAGGAGGTAGAAGAAGCTCGTAGGCTAAGTCACCTACTTTCCTTGAAATCACATATGGCCCACAATATCTGGGGGATAACTTCTTATACTTCCCAAGAGATAAAGAACTTCTTTTGGGCTGTACTCGAATGAAGACCATATCTATTCTTTGAATTCTCTGACTGTCCTCTTCTTATCTGCATATTGCTTTTGTCGATCCTGGGCAGCTTTTATATCTTTATGAATTGCGTGCATCTGCTGCTCCATGTCATCAAGCATTTGTCTGGACATCTCGACCCTAATCAATGGGTCGGACCTAGTTAATGGAGTTAAGCAATCTTGTCCAAATAGAGCTTTAAAAGGGTTCATCCCAATACTTCTGTTGATAAGAAGCATTGTAGACGAACTTGACTAGGTGCAGATAGCTTAGCCACTTCTTGGGTTCCCGACCACAGCATGTCCGAAGTATATCTTCGATTACTTGGTTTACCCTGATACTCTGCTGGAGTATGGATGACTGAGAATTGTCGGTTAGACCGTTGGTTTTCAATTGTAGCATAGATCTATTCTTTTTCCTCTTCTACTACATTTGAAATTGTGACTACTCTGGCTGCTGCAGTCTGAGGTGGAACTCTTTCTCTTTGGTTGCCCCAGTTCTAGAAAGGAGTTCTGAGGTTATTCTGGACAGATGTAGATGGATAAGCTGGAGTTCTTCTGGGGTTACCCTGGCTTGGGCGAGACGGACACTGATTAGATTGGTCTCTCAATTTGGGTTTCTTGACTTCCCTGTGCCCTTGACATGGCAGGAGTCGGGTAGTCTTTTAACTGATTGACCAAAACTTTGTCATCCAAAACACCGATCCTCACTTATGAACTCATCGTTCTGAATCCTTAAAACAGGTTGGCTCCTGAGAAGTATTCTGGGGGGAAAGGGTCTTCCTTTTTTAAATAGAATCTTTCTTTTATTTTAGAGAGGGAATAATTATAAGATCAGAAAGGGAGGTTCTTACTCCTATATACCTCGAAGGCTAGGGGACGAATCTTACATTCTACCTCACTTAAAAAGTGCGAGATGTCCTTATCTCGCAAAGTAGAGGACAACTCTTTTTTCTTAAGATCCAATTTATTCTGGGGTTCCTTATATTTTGGTCAACCCAACAGAATACTACGATAAATATCCCTTATATAGAACTTATCATTAAATAACAATTCATTCAGATCATATCATTCATATCTTTAACATGATAATGGTCCATTAGACCGAAAAATTTCCTTCTGAACATTCCTCCACGGGAATTTCAGTCAAGCAAGTTCTCAATTTATCATCCCTTAACTTGATCTATCGTGTCAAGTGTTAACAGTAGCAATTTCACAGCACAATCCACTAATCTCATAGTGATTTGTTGAAATCATTATAATCATTCTAGTTATAAATATCATCACAGGGACTCGTCCCATTCATCCTCATTGTGGTTTTGCTCAGGTTATTATATTTCAACTGAATTTCAGAAATCATCATTTTTCAATCGGAATCCAAATCAATTCATCAGTTCTCAAACAGAATCAAAAAATCATATCAACCCCATTCACAATCATCATCTGGATAGCATTAATGCTTATAATTTCAAGTCTTAGATTTACTCGTATATAAGAGCTACAGTTATACCCTTGGTATATACGGGTAGTCATGATACTTGGAACTATAAGGGTAAATACCATCATGTCTAGGCCTCAAGCAAGTCAGGGTTCCATACAATTGCGGTACTTCCATCTGAAGACCCAATTACTAATTTACGAATTTTCAGTTTGAATATCAAATTGTATGAATTATATCACACAAATACAACCTTTTTGTGCTTCTTGATAAATTTTCAGTTTGAATATCAAATTGTATGAATTATATCACACAAATACAACCTTTTTGTGCTTCTTGATAAATTTTTGACATATTTGGCTTCTCGGTTGATCTTTATTAGCCAATTGGCTCTGATATCAACTGTGAGATCCCTGTTCCCACCGCACAACGGATTCGGGGTGCTAGCAGCAGAAGTAGCACATCTTGCACAGGGCAAGGGTCCCACACTCGGGGCCTCGTCCATGGATATCCGGACAAGAGACTAATCCATCGGTTTTTCCAAAACTGAACCCGGAAAAACTTCCTTTACCCGGAAAGCACGGGCGATTCCACCAGGATAACTTTTTACTCTAACGTAGTCAAGACCAGTACTGATCAAGCTGATCCGAATGCACCTATAAAGATACTCGGTCAGAAAAAGGAAGAAACTTGCACTTTGATCAATGAGATCAATGCTTTTTTCCCCATCAAGAGGCACAGCCGTTGATTCCTATCCATAGAACAATTGATATCCAGGATTTACTTTATCTATCGTAATAACAGAAATTGAGTCTCAATTTACGGATCCATCAGTCCAGCCTAACCCCATCCAGTCCCAAGGGTTAGCCAACTGCCCAACCACTCTAGTGATGGGATCCAATTAGGAATTTGGTTAGGTTTTGTCCTGGGTACTAGGGAAAAGAGTTCCCAGGCCCCCTAGCCGGAAGTTCATGCAAACATAAAACTAGTCACACCACTTACGCACCCAATATGAAATTGCCTTTTTCTCAGCATCAACTAACTTTAAAACAATCCTTTAATGAAACCATTCTGTCACTGATGACAATCCTCAAAATCTCTAGTTGAATCCATATTTCCAATTACTCATTCATCGGTGTACTTATGGCATTATTGGCAACCAGAACGCTCACCACCTGTTCACTCAGGGGCCTTCCTAGCTCATAGTACTCGGAAATATTTTCACATATAAAAATCAAGATGGAATCCTTGTTGAAAATCAGCAAGATCAATCAACAGATCCATATGAAGGAGCCATGGACTCACCCGTTGAGGGCCAGCAAGGTCAATCAACCAGATCCATGCCCGGTTTCAGAAAACAACTCTTACTCCTTGTTCCAATATCTTTCACGACGCACGTGTGGGTATCTTCGGCAACCCAGAGCCCAAGCATCGTATGGTCAACACCCTCTAGGATCCTTCGCAGGTCACCAGCGCTTCACTCATAGGCCGCTTCCTTGCTCCCTCATCCACCGTACCAGAAGCTCAACATTTAAATCGAACCGAGGCTGGTCAAGACCTCGGTCGACCTTGCTATGCGAGAAGTTCTCCAGTGACTCTCCGTCAGCAGTTGCAACTTTAACAGTTAGGTCTCCATGACCTTAATCCACAAGACGATCAAAATGCTTCCGCAGCATTCTTGACATAAAACAGACATTTACAAACAGGTAACAAAATACAGTTTCTATTTCGAACTCTCGTCTTTCCACATTATCCCTCCTCAGTCCTCAGTCCACATTACTTATTTCACATTCCATTCATATGTGTACTCATTCTCATCCATTCACTCATATTATCGATGACACATTATTTCACATACACATTCACATTCATTATTCTACATACACATCCATGTTCGTACATCCACATCATACATCCAATCCCATATCCGCATTCATACAAACACATCCATATCCACATACATACATCCACATCCACATCTACATACATACATCCATACATCTACTTCTATATACATACATCCATTTTCACATTCTCATTCATACATCCACATTCATACATACATTCACATCTACATTCCCATTCACATCCATACTTCCACTTCTACATGCATACATCCATTTTCACATCCGCATTCATACATCCACATCCACATTCCCATTCACATCCATACATCCACTTCTACATGCATACATCCATTTTCACATCCGCACATCCACATTCACCTTCATACATCCATTTTCACATTCCCATTCATATAACCACATACGCCTTCACATCTATTCTTTTACATCACATCCATTCTCACCCTATCATATCCCATATACATCTTATCACATCTTAACTCATCTTATCACATCCTAACTCATCTCATATGCATCATATCACATCTCATACACCTCTTATCACATCCTATCACATTTCATACACATCTTATCACATCCTATCACATCTCATATGCATCTTATCACATCCTAACTCATCTTATCACATCCTAACTCATCTCATATGCATCTTATCACATCTTAATATCTTTTTATAGAATACAAGAGAATTCATATATTTGATATAAGATTTCTTTACGCATCTATATATGCATAAATTTCATTTTAAGGAGAATAACCCTTTTGAATTAAAAATCAATCTTTTATGCATCTTCCTATGCACAAATTCATTTTAAATGAGAATGACACTTTTGAATTAAAATCAATCTTTTATGCATCTTCCCATGCATAAATTCATTTTTAAATGAGAATGACACTTTTGGATTAAAATAAATTATTTATGCATCTTTCCATGCATAAATCTAATTTAGTAGGAATTACGCTTTTAGAATAAAAGAATTTCTCTTATGCATCTACTTAATGCATAAAATCCATTTATGATGAAAATCACACTTTGAGTATAAAAAATATCTTTTATGCATACCTCTATGCATGAAATTCAAAGATGATAAAAGTAACACTTTTACATTAAAATAATAATCTTTTATGCATACCTCTATGCATGAAATCCAAATATGATAAAAGTAACACTTTTACATTAAAATAATAATCTTTTATGCATACCTCTATGCATGAAATCCAAATAAGATAAAAGTAACACTTTTACATTAAAATAATAATCTTTTATGTATGAAATCCAATTATGATAAAAGTAACACTTTTACATTGAAATAATAATCTTTTATGCATACCTCTATGCATGAAATCCAAATATGATAAAAGTAACACTTTTACATTAAAATAATAATCTTTTATGCATATCTCTATGCATGAAATCCAATTATGATAAAAGTAACACTTTTACATTAAAATAATAATCTTTTACGCATACCTCTATGCATGAACTCCAAATATGATAAAAGTAACACTTACATTAAAATAATAATCTTTTATGCATACTTCTATGCATGAGAATGATACTTTAGAATATAGAAACCGTAAGGATTACTCTTTTAGGATAATAAAAGATGAATTTTATCTCACTAATTTCTAAAACTTTCGCCATAACCTCCTTTGTATGGATGACCATTTTGTAAATTTTTAAGTCTTTAAGACTAATTAAAAGTGCACCAAGAGTATTGAAATTATCCTAAAGTAAACATTTTTCCATTTAATTAAGACAAACATTATAAAAACTTGACTTTAATCATTAACCATTCACCTAGGATAGAGAATGGTTGGTTTTGCTAGAGAAGAGAGGGGAATGCCTTTTTGTAATGAGGCATAACATTTTTAGAGAAGACATAAAGCATAAAAACCATTTAAAATCATAAAAATAAAAAAAATAGAATAATCACCAACTTACTAATGACTTTGATAGCTTTCCTTTGGCTTGATGGTTTGAGGATTCAACTCTTGTTTGGACAAGAGTGACCACCAATCTTTGGAAGAGGGAAATGTCAAAAACTAGTGAATTATTAATAAATTCATAGTTCTTGGCTTGGGAGGAGTAGAGTAACAGTGCCTAAAACACTATTGAGTTTCAACAAAGGGGAAGGCCTCTATTTATAGGAAAAAGTGAGCTCCTAACCAAACAAACTGATTCTAGAATTTTCCAATTCAATTTGGTCAATTTTTGACCATTTTTAGGTCAGTTGAGCTAACTTTTTGCAACTAGACTTAAGGTAGGAGAGAGGAGAGATGAAATATCTCAGATTTTGAAGATTTAAAACTCAATTGCACATGTGAAGTAGGTGCCTCATTCATGAGGGAAAAATCCCCATGCAAAGGTGTCAAAAATGCATCATTACTTCTAAATATCTCCCCTTTTTAACTATTAGCCTTGTCCTTATTCAACTCTTCATCTTATGTGAGTATTTACTTCTAAATATCTCCCCTTTTTAACTATTAGCCTTGTCCTTATTCAACTCTTCATCTTATGTGAGCATTTATTCATTTTTGGATACCCAAAATATCTCATATTTTTTATATTACTCATAGTTTCTTAGTAATAAACCTTGTACATAGTCAACTCTTCATCTTATGTGAGCATTTACTCATTTTTGGGTATCTTCTTTTACAAATTGGATTTATCTCCTTCCCACACATGGATTGATTCTATTGGTCCACAGGAACCTTAATTGGACCATAATCCAAATTTTTTTGAAAATCTAGACCCTTAGGCTAAGGTCCTTTATACCCATTTCCAATTAATTCCAATTGCACATTAGAAAGTTCTTTTTGAATTTTTGTTTCAAGAGAATTCATTTTAATAATATGAGAAATTTTTCTATCTAAAAATATTCAAAATTTGAATATTCTCTCTCTAGAATATTTTCTCTCTCTATGTTGAAACAGGCAGAGATAAGATCTTTTATATTTCTGAAGATGGGATTGATTACAGGGGAAGATGCTGGATATCTTGAGAGCCTGGGGAGGAATCTTAAATTCTCTCCCACTTGAAAAATGCGAGATGCCCTCATCTCGCAATTTGGGTTAATTCCGCAAGATGCAGGAATATGAGACTAAGAGATAATTTAATTAAGAGTAACCACCAAGAAAAGTCTCAAAGAGAGCAAGACTCAAGATAAGAACAAAGATTTCAACTTTATTCACTCTTGGAACATATACAGCAAGATAGAAGAACTTTTTACAATTCCATAAGCCCGTCCATCATATGGTCACAAAAGCAGCACTCACAAGCAGCACATGTATAAGGTAACTCATCTATGGGAATAATTCGGCTGGTTATTGCAGCACCTACCTCATTGGTATGAGGTGACCTAATAAAAGGATCTCTAAGAGGCAAGCCGAAAATGGGATAAAGGCATATCTTCAGGTGAGGAAGAAAACACGCAAGTAAGAAGACTCGCTCAGAAAACCCACCATGCCTTGATCTCATCACGCAATAGTATCGGGGACCCAAACCCAAAGCTTCAATAACCATAGCCAAGCGGACATTGTTACGAAAGTGATGCCGATCCCACGTTGTTACCCTAGTTATGTCTCGATAGGTCTGCCATTTGGTATGAGCTACAGAAGTTCCCAAGTGAGGGAAAAGTGAGCGCTCATACAGTTCTATAAAATCCTTCTTCACAGACTCGCTGGCATCTTGGATAAAACTAAGTCCTGCTGCCAAGCCATAAAGGAGATTAAGAAGAAAGGAGATCGATGGAAGTAAGATTACTATGAGCGACAAGTAAGAGTTACGATTTATATAAAAGCAGGAACTAGCGTAACCTAGAAGCCGACGGTGTATCTTACCACTGAACTTTTACCGTCTTTCCATGATTTGGGCTTGGCACATATTTCTTTAGAAGGCTTACATGAAATACATTATGAACTTTGAGATGAGGAGGTAGAAGAAGCTCGTAGGCTAAGTCACCTACTTTCCTTGAAATCAGATATGGCCCACAATATTTGGGGGATAACTTCTTATACTTCCCAAGAGATAAAGAACTTCTTTTGGACCGTACTCGAATGAAGACCATATCTATTCTTTGAATTCTCTGACTGTCCTCTTCTTATCTGCATATTGCTTTTGGCGATCCTGGGCAGCTTTTATATCTTTATGAATTGCCCGCATCTGTTGCTCCATGTCATCAAGCATTTGCCTAGACATCTCGACCCTAATCAATGGGTCGGACCTAGTTAATGGAGTTAAGCAATCTTGTCCAAATAGAGCTTTAAAAGGGCTCATCCGAATACTTCTGTGATAAGAAGCATTGTAGGCGAACTTGACTAGGTGCAGATAGCTTAGCCACTTCTTGGGTTCCCGACCACAGCATGACCAAAGTATATCTTCGATTACTTGGTTTACCCTGATACTCTGCTGGAGTATGGATGACTAAGAATTGTCGGTTAGACCCTTGGTTTTCAATTGTAGCATAGATCTATCCTTTTTCCTCTTCTACTACATCTGAAATTGTGACTACTCTGGCTGCTGCAGTCTGAGGTGGAATTCTTTCTCTTTGGTTGCCCCAGTTCTAGAAAGGAGTTCTGAGGTTATTCTAGAAAGATGTAGATGGATGAGCTGGAGTTCTTCTGGGGTTACCCTGGCTTGGGCAAGACGGACCCTTACTAGATTGGTCTCTGAATTTGGGTTTCTTGACTTCCCTGTGCCCTTGACATGGCAGGAGTCAGGCAGTCTTTTAACTAATGACCAAAACCTTGTCATCCAATCCTCACTTATGAACTCATCGTTCTGAATCCTTAAAATAGGTGGGCTCCTAAGAAGTATTCTGGGGGAAGGGTCTTCCTTTTTTAAATAGAATCTTTCTTTTATTTTAGAGAGGGAATAATTATAAGATCAGAAAGGGAGGTACTTACTCCTATATACCTCGAAGGCTGGGAGAGGAATCTTACATTCTACCCCACTTAAAAAGTGCGAGATGTCCTCATCTCGCAAAGTAGAGGACAACTCTTTTTTCTTAAGATCCAATTTATTCTGGGGTTCCTTATATTCTGGTCAACCCAACAGAATACTCGGATAAATATCCCTTATATAAAACTCATCATTAAATAACAATTCATTCAGATCATATCATTCATATCTTTAACATGATAATGGTCCATTAGACTGAAAAATTTCCTTCTGAACATTCCTCCACGGGAATTTCAGTCAAGCAAGTTCTCAATTTGTCATCCCTTAACTTGATCTACCGTGTCAAGTGTTAATAGTAGCAATTTGACAGCACAATCCACTAATCTCATAGTGATTTGCTGAAATCATTATAATCATTCTAGTTATAAATATCATCACAGGGACTCGTCCCATTCATCCTCATTATGGTTTTGCTCAGGTTATTATATTTCAACTAAATTTCAAAAATCATCATTTTTCAATCAGAATCCAAATCAATTCATCAGTTCTCAAACAGAATTAAAAAATCATATCAACCCCATTCGAAATCATCATTTGGATAGCATTAATGCTTTTAATTTCAAGTCTTAGATTTACTCGTATATACTGCCGATAAAGAGCTGCAGTTATACCCTCAGTATATACGGGTAGTCATGATACTTGAAACTATAAGGTAAATACCATCATGTCTAGGCCTCAAGCAAGTCACGGTTCCATACAATTGCGATACTTCCATCTGAAGACCCAATTACTAATTTACAAATTTTCAGTTTGAATATCAAATTGTATGAATTATATCACACAATTACAACCTTTTTGTATTTCTTGATAAATTTTTGACATATTTGGCTTCTCGGTTGATCTTTATTAGCCAATTGGCTCTGATACCAACTGTGAGATCCCTCTCCCCACTGCGCAATGGATTCGGGGTACTAGCAGCGAAAGTGGCACATCTTGCGTAGGGCAAGGGTCCCACACTTGGGGCCTCGCCCATGGATATCTGGACAAGAGACTAATCCGTCGGTTTTTCCAAAACCGAACCCGAAAAAACTTCCTTTACCCAGAAAGCACGGGCAATTCTACCAGGATAACTTTTTACTCTAACGTAGTCAAGACCATTACTGATCAAGCTGATCCGAATGCACCTATAAAGATACTCGGTCAGAAAAAGGAAGAAACTTGCACTTGGATCATTAAGATCAACGCTTTTTTCCCCATCAAGAGGCACATCCGTTGATTCCTATCCATAGAACAATTGCTATCCGAGATTTACTTTATCTATCGTAATAAGAGAAATTGAGTCTCGATTTACGGATCCATCAATCCAGCCCAACCCCATCCAGTCCCATGGGTTCTAGTGATGGGATCCAATTAGGAATTTGGTTAGGTTTTGTCTCGGGTACCGGGGAAAAGAGTTCCTAGGCCCCCTAGCCGGAAGTTCATGCAAACATAAAACTAGTCACACCACTTACACACCCAATATGAATTTGCCTTTTTCTCAGCATCAACTAACTTTAAAACAATCCTGTAAATGAAACCATTATGTCACTGATGACAATCCTCGAAATCTCTAGTTGAATCCATATTTCCAATAATTCATTCATCGGTGTACTTATGGCATTATTGGTAACTAGAAAGCTAACCACTTGTTCACTCAATGGCCTTTTCAATAGTTCCTAGCTCATAGTACCTGGCAATATTTTCACATATAAAAATCAAGATGGAATCCTTGTTGAAAATCAGCAAGCTCAATCAACAGATCCATATGAAGGAGCCATGGACTCACCCGTTGTTGAGGACCAGCAAGGTCAATCAATCAGATCCAAGCCCAGTTTCAGAAAACAACTCTTACTCCTTGTTCCAATATCTTCCACGACGCACGTGTGGGTATCTTCGGTGACCCAGAGCCGAGCATCGTATAGTCAGCACCCTTTAGGATCCTTCGCAGGTGACCACACTTCACTCATAGGCTGCTTCCTTGGTCCCTCATCCACCGTACCGGAAGCTCACCATTTAAATCAAACCGAGGCTGGTCAAGACCTCGGTCGACCTTGCTACGCGAGACGTCCTCCAGCGACTCTCCGTCAGCAGTTGCAACTTTAACTGTTAGGTCTCCATGACCTTAATCCACAAGATGATCAAAATGCTTCCCCAGCATTCTTGACATAAAATAGTCATTAACAAACAGGTCACAAAATATAGTTTCTATTTCAAACTCTCGTCTTTCCAGATTATCCCTCCTCAGTGCACATTACTTATTCCACATTCCATTCATATGTGTACTCATTCTCATCCGTTCACTCATATCGATGACACATTATTTCACATACACATTCACATTCATTATTCTACATACACATCCATGTTCGTACATCCACATCATACATGCAATCCCATATCCGCATTCATACAAACACATCCATATCCACATACATACATCCACATCCACATTTACATAGATACATCCATACATCCAATTCTACATACATACATCCATTTTCACATCCTCATTCATACATCCACATCCTCATACATACATCCACATCTACATTCCCATTCATATCCATACTTCCACTTCTACGTGCATACATCCATTTTCACATCCACATTCATACATCCACATCCACATTTCCATTTACATCTATACATCCACTTCTACATGCATACATCCATTTTCACATCCGCACATCCACATTCACCTTCATACATCCATTTCCACATTCCCATTCATATAACCACATATGCCTTCACATCTATTCTTTTACATCACATCCATTCTCACCCTATCATAATGCATATACATCTTATCACATCTTAACTAATCTTATCACATCATATCACATCTCATACACCTCTTATCACATCCTATCACATCTCATACACATCTTATCACATCCTATCACATCTCATATGCATCTTATCACATCCTAACTCATCCTATCACATCCTAACTCATCTCATATGCATCTTATCACATCTTAATATCTATTTATAGAATATAAGAGAATACTTATATTTGATATAAGATTTCTTTACGCATCTATATATGCATAAATTCCATTTTAAGGAGAATAACCCTTTTGAATTAAAATCAATCTTTTATGCATCTTCCTATGCATAAATTCATTTTAAATGAGAATGACACTTTTGAATTAAAATCAATATTTTATGCATCTTTCCATGCATAACATCATTTTTAAATGAGAATGACACTTTTGGATTAAAATAAATTATTTATGCATCTTTCCATGCATAAATCTAATTTAGTAGGAATTACCCTTTTAGAATAAAAGAATTTCTCTTATGCATCTACTTAATGCATAAAATCCATTTATGATGAAAATCACACTTTGAGTATAAAAAATATCTTTTATGCATACCTCTATGCATGAAATTCAAATATGATAAAAGTAACACTATTACATTAAAATAATAATCTTTTATGCATACCTCTGTATGCATGAAATCCGAATATAATAAAAGTAACACTTTTACATTAGAATAATAATCTTTTATGCATACCTCTATGCATGAAATCCAAATATGATAAAAGTAACACTTTTACATTAAAATAATAATCTTTTACGCATACCTCTATACATGGAATCGATTTTTTACATTAAAATAATAATCTTTTATGCATACCTCTATGCATGAAATCCAAATATGATAAAAGTAACACTTTTACATTAAAATAATAATCTTTTATGCATATCTCTATGCATGAAATCCAATTATGATAAAAGTAACACTTTTACATTAAAATAATAATCTTTTATGCATACCTCTATGCATGAAATCCAATTATGATAAAAGTAACTCTTTTACATTAAAATAATAATCTTTTATGCATACCTCTATGCATGAAATCCAATTATGATAAAAGTAACACTTTTACATTAAAATAATAATCTTTTATGCATAACTATATGCATGAAATCCAAATATGATAAAAGTAACACTTTCACATTAAAATAATAATCTTTTCTGCATACCTCTATGCATGAAATTCAATTATGATAAAAATAACACTTTTACATTAAATTAATGATCTTTTATGCATACCTCTATACATGAAATCCAAATATGATAAAAGTAACACTTTTACATTAAATTACATTAAAATAATAATCTTTTATGCATACCTCTATGCATGAGAATGATACTTTAGAATATAGAAACCGTAAGGATTACTCTTTTAGGATAATAAAAGATGAATTTTATCTCACTAATTTCTAAAATTTTCACCATAACCTCCTTTGTATGCCTGACCATTTTTAAATTTTTAAGTCTTTAAAACTAATTAAAAGTGCACCAAGAGTATTGAAATTATCCGAAAGTAAATATTTTTCCATTTAATTAAGACAAACATGATAAAAACTTGACTTTAATCATTAACCATTCACCTAGGATAGAGAATGGTTGGTTTTGCTAGAGAAGAGAGGGGAATGTCTTTTTGTAATGAGGCATAACATTTTTAGAGAAGACATAAAGCATAAAAACCATTTAAAACCATAAAAATAAAAAAATAGAATAATCACCAATTTACTAATGACTTCGATAGCTTTCCTTTGGCTTGATGGTTTGAGGGTTCAACTCTTGTTTAGACAAGAGTGGCCACCAATCTTTGGAAGAGGAAAATGTCAAAAACTAGTGAATTATTAATAAATTTATAGTTCTTGGCTTGGGAGGAGTAGAGTAATAGTGCCTAAAACACTACTGAGTTTCAACAAAGGGGAAGGCCTCTATTTATAGGAAAAAGTGAGCTCCTAACCAAACAAATTGATTCTAGAATTTTCCAAATCAATGTGGTCAATTTTTGACCATTTTTAGGTCAGTTGAGCTAACTTTTTGCAACTAGACTTGAAGTAGGAGAGAGGAGAGATGAAATATCTCAATTTTTGAAGATTTAAAACTCAATTGCACATGTGAAGTAGGCGCCTCATTCATGAGGGGGAAATCCCCATGCAAAGGTGTCAAAAATGCATCATTACTTCTAAATATCTCCCCTTTTTAACGATTAGCCTTGTCCTTATTCAACTCTTCATCTTATGTGAGTATTTACTTCTAAATATCTCCCCTTTTTAACTATTAGCCTTGTCCTTATTCAACTCTTCATCTTATGTGAGCATTTACTCATTTTTGGATACCCAAAATATCTCATATTTTTTATATAATTTATAGTTTCTTACTAATAAACCTTGTACATAGTCAACTCTTCATCTTATGTGAGCATTTACTCATTTTTGGGTATCTTCTTTTACAAATTGGATTTATCTCCTTCCCACACATGGATTGATCCTATTGGCCCACAAGAACCTTAATTGGATCATAATCCAAAAATTTCTGAAAATCTAGACCCTTAGGCTAAGGTCCTTTATACCCATTTCCAATTAATTTCAATTGCACATTGGAAAGTTCTTTTTGAATTTCTGTTTCAGGGGAATTCATTTTAATAATATGAGAAATTTTTTATCTAAAAATATTTAAAATCTGAATATTCTCTCTCTAGAATATTTTCTCTCTCTATGTTAAAACAGGCAGAGATAAGATCTTTTATATTTGTGAAGATGGGATTGATTACAGGTAGAAGAAGCTCGTAGGCTAAGTCACCTACTTTCCTTGAAATCAGATATGGCCCACAATATCTGGGGGATAACTTCTTATACTTCCCAAGAGATAAAGAACTTCGTTTGGGCCGTACTCGAATGAAGGCCATATTTGTTCTTTGAATTCTCTGACTGTCCTCTTCTTATCTGCATATTGCTTTTGTCGATCTTGGGCAGCTTTTATATCTTTATGAATTGCCTGCATCTGCTGCTGCATGTCGTCAAGCATTTATCTGGACATCTCGACCCTAATCAATGGGTCGGACCTAGTTAATGAAGTTAAGCAATCTTGTCCAAATAGAGCTTTAAAAGGGCTCATCCCAATACTTCTGTGATAAGAAGCATTGTAGGCGAACTTGACTAGGTGCAGATAGCTTAGCCACTTCTTGGGTTCCCTACCACAGCATGATCGAAGTATATCTTTGATTACTTGGTTTACCGTGATACTCTGCTGGAGTATGGATGACTAAGAATTGTCGGTTAGACCCTTGGTTTTCAATTGTAGCATAGATCTATCCTTTTTCCTCTTCTACTACATCTGAAATTGTGACTACTCTGGCTGCTGCAGTCTGAGGTGGAATTCTTTCTCTTTGGTTGCCCCAGTTCTAGAAAGGAGTTCTGAGGTTATTCTGGACAGAGGTAGATGGATGAGCTGGAGTTCTTCTGGGGTTACCCTGGCTTGGGCGAGACAGACCCTGATTAGATTGGTCTCTGAATTTGGGTTTCTTGACTTCCCTAAGCCCTTAACATGGCAGGAGTCGGGCAGTCTTTTAACTGACGACCAAAACCTTGTCATCCAAAACATCGATCCTCACTTCTAAACTCATCGTTCTGAATCCTTAAAACAGGTGGGCTCTTGAGAAGTATTCTAGGGGAAAGGGTCTTCCTTTTTTAAACAGAATCTTTCTTTTATTTTAGAGAGGGAATAATTATAAGATCAGAAAGGGAGGTCCTTACTCCTATATACCTCGAAAGGCTGGGAGAGGAATCTTACATTCTACCCCACTTAAAAAGTGCGAGATGTCCTCATCTCGCAAAGTAGAGGACAACTCTTTTTTCTTAAGATCCAATTTATTCTTGGGTTTCTTATATTTTGGTCAACCCAACAGAATACTGGGATAAATATCCCTTATATAGAACTCATCATTAAATAACAATTCATTAAGATCATATCATTCATATCTTTAACATGATAATGGTCCATTAGACCGAAATATTTCCTTCTGAACATTCCTCCACAGGAATTTCAGTCAAGCAAGTTCTCAATTTGTCATCCGTTAACTTGATCTACCGTGTCAAGTGTTAACAGTAGCAATTTGACAGCACAATCCACTAATCTCATAGTGATTTGTTGAAATCATTATCATCATTCTAGTTATAAATATCATCACAGGGACTCATCCCATTCATCCTCATTGTGGTTTTACTCAGGTTATTATATTTCAACTAAATTTCAGAAATCATCATTTTTCAATCAGAATCCAAATCAATTCATCAGTTCTCAAATAGAATTTAAAAATCATATCAACCCCATTCGAAATCATCATTTGGATAGCATTAATGCTTATAATTTCAAGTCTTAGATTTACTCGTATATACTGTCGGTAACGAGCTGCAGTTATACCCTCGGTATATATGGGTAGTCATGATACTTGGAACTATAAGGAAAATACCATCATGTCTAGGCCTCAAGCAAGTCAGGGTTCCATACAATTGCAGTACTTCCATCTGAAGACCCAATTACTAATTTACAAATTTTTAGTTTGAATATCAAATTGTATGAATTATATCACACAAATATAACCTTTTTGTGCTTCTTGATAAATTTTTGACATATTTGGCTTCTCGGTTGATCTTTATTAGCCAATTGGCTCTGATACCAACTATGAGATCCCTATCCCCACTTCGCAACAGATTCGGGGTGCTAGCAGCGGAAGTAGCAAATCTTGCGCAGGGCAAGGGTCCCACACTAGGAGCCTCGTCCATGGATATCTGGACAAGAGACTAATCCGTCGGTTTTTCCAAAACCGAACCCGAAAAAACTTCCTTTACCTGGAAAGCACAAGCGATTCCACCAGGATAACTTTTTACTCTAACGTAGTCAAGACCATTACTGATCAAGCTGATCCGAATGCACCTATAAAGATACTCGGTCAGAAAAAGGAAGAAACTTGCACTTGGATCGTTGAGATCAACGTTTTTTTCCCCATCAAGAGGCATAGCCGTTGATTCCTATCCATAGAACAATTGCTATCCGATATTTACTTTATCTATCGTAATAACAGAAATTGAGTCTCGATTTACGGATCCATCAATCCAACCTAACCCCATCCAGTCCCATGGGTTCTAGTGATGGGATCCAATTAGGAATTTGGTTAGTTTTTGTCTCGGGTACCAGGGAAAAGAGTTCCCAGGCCCCCTAGCCGGAAGTTCATGCAAACATAAAACTAGTCACACCACTTACACACCCAATATGAAATTGCATTTTTCTCAGCATCAACTAACTTTAAAACAATCCTTTAATGAAACCATTATGTCACTGATGACAATCCTTGAAATCTCTAGTTGAATCCATATTTCCAATTATTCATTCATCGGTGTACTTATGGCAGTATTGGCAACCAGAACGCTCACCACCTGTTCAGGGGCCTTTTCAATAGTTCCTAGCTCATAGTACCTGGCAATATTTTCACATATAAAAATCAAGATGGAATCCTTGTTGAAAATCAGCAAGATCAATCAACAGATCCATATGAAGGAGCCATGGACTCACCCGTGGACCAGCAAGGTCAATCAACCAGATCCATGCCCACTTTCAGAAAACAACTCTTACTCCTTGTTCCAATATCTTCCACGACGCGCGTGTGGGTATCTTCGGCAACCCAGAGCCCGAGCATCGTATGGTCAACACCCTCTAGGATCCTTCGCATCGCAGGTGACCAGCGCTTCACTCATAGGCCGCTTCCTTGGTCCCTCATCCACCGTACCAGAAGCTCACCATTTAAATCGAACCGAGGCTGGTCAAGACCTCGGTGGACCTTGCTACGCGAGACGTCCTCCAGTGACTCTCCGTCAGCAGTTGTAACTTTAACAGTTAGGTCTCCATGACCTTAATCCACAAGAGGATCAAAATGCTTTCCCAGCATTCTTGACATAAAACAGTCATTTACAAACAGGTCACAAAATACAATTTCTATTTCGAACTCTCGTCTTTCCACATTATCCCTCTTGAGTCCACATTTCTTATTCCACATTTCATTCATATGTGTACTCATTCTCATCTACATTCCAATTCACATCCATACTTCCACTTCTACATGCATACATCCATTTTCACATCCGCATTCATACATCCATATCCACATACATACATCCACATCAGCATTCCCATTTACATCCATACATCCACTTCAGCATTCCCATTTACATCCATACATCCACATTCATACATCCACATCCACATACATACATCATACATCCACATCCACATACATACATCCACATCAGCATTCCCATTTACATCCATACATTCACTTCTACATACATACATCCATTTTCACATCTGCACATCCACATTCACCTTCATACATCCATTTCCACATTCCCATTCATATATACACATATGCCTTCACATCTATTCTTTTACATCACATCCATTCTCACCCTATCATAACACATATACATCTTATCACATCTTAACTCATCTTATCACATCCTAACTCATCTCATATGCATCTTATCACATCATATCACATCTCATACACCTCTTATCACATCCTATCATATCTTATACACATCCTATCACATCCTATCATATCTTATCACATCCTATAACATCTCATATGCATCTTATCACATCCTAACTCATCTCATATGCATCTTATCACATCTTAATATCTATTTATAGAATACAAGATAATTCTTATATTTGATATAAGATATATGCATAAATTCCATTTTAAGGAGAATAAACCTTTTGAATTAAAAATCAATCTTTTATGCATCTTCCTATGCATAAATTCATTTTAAATGAGAATGACACTTTTGAATTAAAATCAATCTTTTATGCATCTTCCCATGCATAAATTCATTTTTAAATGAGAATGACACTTTTGGATTAAAATAAATTATTTATGCATCTTTCCATGCATAAATCCAATTTAGTAGGAATTACACTTTTAGAATAAAAGAATTTCTCTTATGCATCTACTTAATGCATAAAATCCATTTATGATGAAAATCACACTTTTAGTATAAAAAAATATCTTTTATGCATACCTCTATGCATGAAATCCAAATATGATAAAAGTGACACTTTTACATTAAAATAATAATCTTTTATGCATACCTCTATGCATGAAATCCAAATATGATAAAAGTAACACTTTTACATTGAAATAATAATCTTTTATGCATACCTCTATGCATGAAATCTAAATAAGATAAAAGTAACACTTTTACATTAAAATAAAAATCTTTTATGCATACCTCTATGTATGAAATCCAATTATGATAAAAGTAACACTTTTACATTAAAATAATAATCTTTTATACATACCTCTATGCATGAAATCCAAATATGATAAAAGTAACACTTTTACATTAAAATAATAATCTTTTATGCATATCTCTATGCATGAAATCTAATTATGATAAAAGTAACACTTTTACATTAAAATAATAATCTTTTATGTATACCTCTATGCATGAAATCCAAATATGATAAAAGTAACTCCTTTACATTAAAATAATAATCTTTTATGCATACCTCTATGCATGAAATCCAAATATGATAAAAGTAACACTTTTACATTAAAATAATAATCTTTTATGCATACCTCTATGCATGAAATCCAAATATGATAAAAGTAACACTTTTACATTAAAATAGTAATCTTTTATGCATACCTCTATGCATGAAATCCAATTATGATAAAAGTAACACTTTTACATTAAAATAATAATCTTTTCTACATATCTCTATGCATGAAATCCAATATGATAAAAGTAACACTTTTACATTAAAATAATAATCTTTTATGCATACCTCTATGTATGAAATTCAATTCTGATAAAAATAACACTTTTACATTAAATTAATAATCTTTTATGCATACCTCTATGGATGAAATCCAAATATGATAAAAGTAACACTTTTACATTAAAATAATAATCTTTTATGCATACCTCTATGCATGAAATCCAAATATGATAAAAGTAACACTTTTACATTAAAATAATAATCTTTTATGCATACCTCTATGCATGAGAATGATACTTTAGAATATAGAAACCGTAAGGATTACTCTTTTAGGATAATAAAAGATGAATTTTATCTCACTAATTTCTAAAAATTTTACCATAACCTCCTTTGTATGTCTGACCATTTTTTAAAATTTTAAGTCTTTAAGACTAATTAAAAGTGCACCAAGAGTATTGAATTTATCCTAACGTAAATATTTTTTCATTTAATTAAGACAAACATTATAAAAACTTGAGTTTAATCATTAACCATTCACCTAGGATAGAGAATGGTTGGTTTTGCTAGAGAAGAGAGGGGAATGCCTTTTTGTAATGAGGCATAACATTTTTAGAGAAGACATAAAGCATAAAAACCATTTCAAATCATAAAAATAAAAAAATAGAATAATCACCAACTTACTAATGACTTTGATAGCTTTCCTTTGGCTTGATGGTTTGAGGGTTCAACTCTTGTTTGGACAAGAGTGGCCACCAATCTTTGGAAGAGGGAAATGTCAAAAACTAGTGAATTATTAATAAATTCATAGTTCTTGGCTTGGGAGGAGTAGAGTAACAGTGCCTAAAATACTATTGAGTTTCAACAAAGGGGAAGGCCTCTATTTATAGTAAAAAGTGAGCTCCTAACCAAACAAATTGATTCTAGAATTTTCCAATTCAATTTGGTCAATTTTTGACCATTTTTAAGTCAGCTGAGCTAACTTTTTACAACTAGACTTGATGTAGGAGAGAGGAGAGATGAAATATCTCAATTTTTGAAGATTTAAAACTCAATTGCACATGTGAAGTAGGTGCCTCACTCATGAGGGGGAAATCCCCATGAGTGAGGTGTCAAAAATGCATCATTACTTCTAAATATCTCTCCTTTTTAACTATTAGCCTCGTCCTTATTCAACTCTTCATCTTATGTGAGTATGGGAAAATCCCCATGCATGGGAAAATCCCCATGCAGAGGTGTCAAAAATGCATCATTACTTCTAAATATCTCACCTTTTTAACTATTAGCCTTGTCCTTATTCAACTCTTCATCTTATGTGAGTATTTACTTCTAAATATCTCCCCTTTTTAACTATTAGCCTTGTCCTTATTCAACTCTTCATCTTATGTGAGCATTTACTCATTTTTGGATACCTAAAATATCTCATATTTTTGATATTACTCATAGTTTCTTACTAAACCTTGTACATAGTCAACTCTTCATCTTATGTGAGCATTTACTCATTTTTGAGTATCTTCTTTTACAAATTGGATTTATCTCCTCCCCACACATGGATTGATCCTATTGGCCCACAGGAACCTTAATTGGACCATAATCTAAATCTTTTTAAAAATCTAGACCCTTAGACTAAGGTCCTTTATACCCATTTCCAATTAATTCCAATTGCACATTGCAAAGTTCTTTTTGAATTTCTATTTCAGGGGAATTCATTTTAATAATATGAGAAATTTTTTATCTAAAAATATTCAAAATCTGAATATTCTCTCTCTAGAATATTTTCTCTCTCTCTCTCTCTCTATGTCAAAACAGGCAGGGATAAGATCTTTTATATTTCTCAAGAGGGGATTGATTACAAGGGAAGATGCTCGATATCTTAAGAGGCTGGGGAGGAATCTTACATTAACTTTGAGATGAGGAGGTAGAAGAAGCTCGTAGGCTAAGTCACCTACTTTCCTTGAAATGAGATATGGCCCACAATATCTGGGGGATAACTTCTTATACTTCCCAAGAGATAAAGAACTTCTTTTGGGCCGTACTCGAATGAAGAACATATCTGTTCTTTGAATTCTCTAACTGTCCTCTTCTTATCTGCATACTCCTTCTGTCGATCCTGGGCAGCTTTTATATCTTTCTGAATTGCCGGCATCTGCTGCTCCATGTCGTCAAGCATTTGTCTGGATATCTTGACCCTAATCAATGGGTTAGACGTAGTTAATGGAGTTAAGCAATCTTGTCCAAATAGAGCTTTAAAAGGGCTCATCCCAATACTTCTGTGATAAGAAGCATTATAGGCAAACTTGACTAGGTGCAGATAGCTTAGCCACTTCTTGGGTTCCCTACCACAGCATGACCGAAGTATATCTTCGATTACTTGGTTTACCCTGATACTCTGCTGGAGTATGGATGACTGAGAATTGTCAGTTAGACCGTTGGTTTTCAATTGTAGCATAGATCTGTCCTTTTTCCTCTTCTACTACATTTGAAATTGTGACTGCTCTGGCTGTGGCAGTCTGAGGTGGAATTCTTTCTCTAGAAAGGAGTTCTGAGGTTATTCTGGACAGAGGTAGATGGATGAGCTGGAGTTCTTCTGGGGTTACCCTGGCTTGGGCGAGACGGACCCTGATTAGATTGGTTTCTGAATTTGGGTTTCTTGACTTCCTTGTGCCCTTGAGATGGCAGGAGTCGAGCAGTCTTTTAATTGATGACCAAAACCTTGTCATCCAAAACACCGATCCTCACTTCTGAACTCATCATTCTGAATCCTTAAAACAGGTAGGCTCCTAAGAAGTATTCTGGGGGAAAGGGTCTTCCTTTTTTTAACAGAATCTTTCTTTTATTTTAGAGAGGAAATAATTATAAGATCAGAAAGGGAGGTTCTTACTCATGTATACCTCAAAGGCTGGGGGAGAAATCTTACATCTATAAAACCCTAAAAGTGTGCCTTCAATGCCCTAAGTGTGTGAATAAAGGCTAGCAATGCACAAGGACTCACACTACATGTGAACAAAACTAAGAAGAATGTGTAAATTCCTGAAAACAAGCCCCAAGAATACTCAATTACACTCATGTTTGAATGAGACAATCACACCCAAGCGTGTGAATAACCCCAACCTAAATAGGCAAGGTAGATGGTTAGTGTAAATGCACAAGGTCCAGGTTTCAACTATGAATTGGGAAAAAGTGCAGAGAGGTTTCAGATAGAGAGGGTTAGGGTGGACAAGATGTGTGAAAGATTAAAAAAGGAACCCCTAGGATTTCCAAAAGTTATAAAAAAAAATGAAACCCTTCTCTCTTTTTCTCTCACACTAGCAGCCTTCCTTGTTTTTGTGCAGGCTATCCCCACTTAACCAACCTCTCTCAAGTGAAATATTCCCTCAAACACATATCCTCTCTCTCTCTCTCACCACCCAAAGGCCAATTTTAAAGACATCAAGAGAAGTTTGAGGATTTTTAATATTAACAGGTTGGTGTAGGATATTTGTCAATGATTCTGTCAAAGTTACTGCCCTGCTCAGAAGAATATTCACTCAAGAAGGATCTGCGTTTCAACTGAACCCATGATTTGTACAGTAGCTTTGATAAGCTAACACCGCTGTATCGGTAACCTTTCTTGTTTTAAGGCTGCTGCCTGATTTTTTGAAACCTTTTGAGATATTAGTTGACAAAATGGTTAAGCCATTGGTGGATTTTTAATCCAAGAAAGCCATCCCATGGCTTATGAATCCAAGAAGCTCTGACCACACAAAAAAATTATCCCATCCTACACATGATTTAGAATGACTAGCTATGGTTCATGCTGTCAAGATTTAGAGACGTTATCTTTTAGAAAGTAAATTTCAATTAATGCCTGACCACAAAAGTTTAAAAATGGATCTTTACTCAACAACAATTAAACATGAGACAAAGATGATGGATCCAAATTTTGTATGGATATGATTTTGAGATAAAGTATAGGCTAGAAAAAGAATAGGCTAGAAAAAGAAAATGGATCTTTACTCAACCACAATTAAACATGAGACAAAGATGATGGATCCAAATTTTGTATGGATATGATTTTGAGATAAAGTATAGGCTAGAAAAAGAAAATGTAGTTGCTAATGCTAGGAAAAGGAAATGTAGCTGATGCTGTTTATCAAAAAATCATTTGTTGCTGTTATTTTTATTATGCCTTCAACTACTATCTAAAAAGGTATCAAAAAATCAGGTAGCCTTAAAACAAGAAAGGTTACCAATATAGCCGTTAGCTTATCAAAGCTACTCTAGAAATCATGGGTACCATTATTGCCATCTTTGGGCTTTATGTTTTGTAGGTATTAGTCCACCTCATTTTCAGCTTGCCAATATGCATCCCTATTCTTGAATTGAATAATAGGACATCATCTCCTTCTTCAAATATTTTTTTAGCTTGTTGTTCGTGTTCACCTATATCTTCTTCCACTTTTGCATTATCTTATTGATCCAGGTGCTAAGTCCTCTTTCTTCATCCAGTTGAATCAACCTAAATTCTATGGTTCTCTGAGTCTGTTGGACTTGACCTTTTCATGATAGTTTTTCTAAGACTAGGCACTAAGAATTATAAGGGTACTACTACCTTTCCATACCATAATGAAAAGTGTGTGAGGCTAGTTGTATCCTTGTGGGCTATTCACAAAAATACTATAATGTAGAGTGTAGTTTCTTATCCTAATAGTTCCTATTCTCATTCACCGTTTTTATTAGAATTTCTTTTCCAATATGAGTGGTTGTGACTTGGATTGGCCATTTTCGTAGGGAGAATATATGGATTAGAATTCCTCTCAAAATCTTATGGGTTCTGACTAGGCTTGGCCATTTGCCTACGAGACAATATATTAGGGAATTTTTGTGTACGACCATGTGCTGTTCCATCAGTTTCCTAATCACCTCATTTAGGAAGTGGGGGTCTTGATCACTTTACTAGCTTAATTGGAAGACCCAAACTTTGTCTCATGAGATAACCTCATATAAGAACTTGGCAATTGAGTCGACTTTGCATTCCCTCATTGTCTTTGCCTCCACCAATTTGGTGCAATAATGTGTTGCTACCGAGACGTGCTTGTTTCCTATTTCTAGGCTATAGGTTTGAATGGTCACCCAAAGTCCAATCCCCACTTCTAGAAAAGGTCAAGACACAATACAGTTTGGTGAGGCATCTTATCTATTACACTGGGTCGTCCATCCTCTCATGAAACCGTATCAGTGTAGTCAGCATCCTCAAGAACATAATCATGATGACACAAAAGTGTGGGACACTTAATCATGTTGTCAAAATAAAAATTAGCCCATGCAAAGAGTGCCAAACCATCTTTGTCGATGTAACAAAGCAATGAAGTCTCCATGTGCCGTTCACTTAGACCATTTGGCACACATCTCATCCTCATTGAACAAATGCCCCAAATGACTACGCATCAAACTTTGAAGCTTGAACAACTAATACTAACATGAATATGTCACCTCATCACAGCAAGAAATCGGTGGAGTGAGATGTAGAGGTCTAAGGCTCAAAGTGCCAAAGGCATGTGCGAATGCAGCAAAAGAGAATTGATACACAACAGGAGATGGAAAATCAAACTAGCAATTGTAGAGCCACGACGATAATGCATGAACAATGCTCTTCTACCAATCACAAGTAGAAATGCTATCAAAATGATGTCAATGATGAGTGAAATGCACCATGGGGATCAGATGAAGGATAAAAGTAGTAAGCCAAAACACGATGCACAATGCCTGAGTGAAAAACCACAATTAATGCTCAAAGTGTGAACAAGCTTTATAAAACCTCCAAAGTGTGCCTTCAATGCCCTAAGTATGTGAATAAAGGCTAGCAATGCACAAGGACTCACACTACATGTGAACAAAACTAGGAATGTGGAAATTCCTGCAAACAAGCCCCAAGAATACTCAATTACACTCATGTCTGAATGACTCAATCACACCCAAGCGTGTGAATAACCCCAACCTAAATAGGCAAGGTAGATGGGTAGTGTAAATGCACAAGGTCCAGGTTTCAACTGTGAATTGGGAAAAAGTGCGGAGAGGTTTCAGATAGAGAGGGTTAGGGTGGACAAGATGTGTGAAAGATTAAAAAGGGAACCCCTAGGATGTCCAAAAGTTATCAAAAAAAATGAAACCCTTCTCTCTTTTTCTCTCACACTAGCAGCCTTCCTTGTTTTTGTGCAGGCTATCCCCCCTTAACCAACCTCTCTCAAGTGAAATATTCCCTCAAACACATATCCTCTCTCTCTCTCACCACCCAATGGCCAGTAGACTCAATTGTTGCCAAGTTCTTATATGAGGTTATCTCATGAGACAAGGTTTGGGTCTCCCAATTAAGCTAGCATTAGGAACTCAATGGAGTCTTTTTGGGCCCTTTAATTTGCCATGAGGTTATGGAAACGTTTAACTTTTTGACAAATAGGAGCCCGCCATGTAAGCAAAAACCAATGGTTTGTAAGAGAGGTGTAAGAGTGGTCAAAGGGTGCACTTTTTCCCCCAAAAAGGGGAGGGGGCAATTTTACAATTTTCGGACCTCCATAACTTCTACATACAAGCTCCGATTTGAGCGGAGATTACAGATCCATGATCTACGCATCAAGAGCTTTCCATAGATATGTTACATGATATGGTTTTATCCGCTAGATTTTAAATTCCATTTTTCCCCCAAAATTCAAATTCGAATAAAGTAGCCGTTTTGAAGCTTCAAATTAGAAAACGTTTCTTCTTAAGAGAAAAGGTTTGACTCCCTTAAACTGCCAAATAAAAGGGCCCAAGAAGACTCCATTGAGTTCCTAATGTAAAGTGATCAAGACACCCACTTCCTAAATGAGGTGATCACGAAACTGATGGAATAGCACATGGTCCTGCACAAAAATTCCCTAGTATATTTTGTCCCGTAGGCAAATGGCCAAGCCTAGTTAGGACCCATAAGATTTTGAGAGGAGTTCTAATCCATATATTCCCCCTACAAAAATGGCCAATCCAAGTCACAACCACTCATCTTGGAAAAGAAATTCTAATCAAAACGGTGAATGAGAATAGGAACTATTGGGATAGAAAACTACACTCTACATTATGGGATTTTGGAATAGCCCACAAGGACACAACTAGCCTCACACACCTTTCATTATGGTATGGAAAGGTAGTAGTACCCATATAATTCTTAGTGGCCTAGTCTTAGAAAAACTATCTCAGAAAGGTCAAGTCCAAAAGACTCAGAGAACAATAGAATTTAGGTTGATTGAAGTGGATGAAGAAAGAGGACTTAGCACCTGGATCACTAAGATAATGCAAAAGAGGAAGAAGATATAGGTGAGCACGAACAACAAGCTAAAAAAATATTTGAAGAAGGAGATGATGTCCTATTATTCAGTTCTGTAAGATTCCTCCCCAGCCTCTCAAAAGGTCCAGCATCTTCTCCTATAATCAATCCCTCTTCAGAAATATAAAAGACTTGTTTCTAATTGTTTTAACCTAGAGAGACAAAATATTCTAGAGAGAGAATATTCAGATTTTTAATATTTTTGGATAGAAAATTATCTCATCTTATTAAAATAAGTTCCCCTGAAACAGAAATTCAAAAAGAACTTTCCAATGTGCAATTGGAATTAATTAGAAATGGGTATAAAGGACCTTAGCCTAAGGGTCTAGATTTTCAGAAATTTTTGGATTATGGTCCAATTAAGGTTCCTATGGGCCAATAGCATCAATCCATGTGTAGGGAGGAGATAAACCCAATTTGTAAAGAAGATACCAAAAAAATGAGTAAATGCTCACATAAGATGAAGAGTTGAAAATGTACAAGGTTTATTAGTAAAAAACTATGAGCAATATTAAAAATATGACATATGTAAGGAAGGGGAGTTCTTTAAAGGAGGTGCATATTTCACATAAGATGAAGAGTTGAAAATGTACAAGGTTTATTAGTAAAAAACTATGAGCAATATTAAAAATATGACATATGTAAGGAAGGGGAGTTCTTTAAAGGAGGTGCATATTTCACATAAGATGAAGAGTTGAAAATGTACAAGGTTTATTAGTAAAAAACTATGAGCAATATTAAAAATATGAGATATTTTGGGTATAATGATTCCATTTTGACATATATGTAAGGAAGGGGAGTTCTTTAAAGGAGGTGCAAATTTCACATGCTTGAATGAGTTTTAAACTCATAAAAATTGAGATATTTCATCTCTCCTCTCTCCTAATTCAAGTCTAGTTCCAAAAAGTTAGCTTAACTGACCTAAAAATGGTCAAAAATTGACCAAACTAATTTGGAAAATTCTAGAATCAGTTTGTTTGGTTAGGAGCTCAATTTTTCCTATAAATAGAAGCCTCCCCCTTGTTGAAAAATATATAGTGTTTATGCATCGTTACTCTACTCCACCTAAGCCAAGAACTATGAATTCATTAATAATTCACTAGTTTTTGGAGGTTCCCTCTTTCTTCAATCCCCATTGGTGGCTCCATCAACATACTTAACCAATTGATTGGTTGGGGGCCTCTACCGTGAACAAAGAATCAAGCAATTTGTAAGGTAATTAGTGAATATTAATCTTTTCTATAATTTCTCAATGTTTCTCTCTTCTCAACCCCTCTCAAGCTTGAGAAGCTATTGGTATGGTTTTTTTGAATGCTATTAAAGTGAATTGATGAATGTTAGTGAAGAGTTACATAATTTAATAAATGGTATTGAAGTTAATTTCTATTTATGTTTAAATTCTAATGGTTTTTATGTAATTTCTCTCTCTCACTCAAGAAATGGTCATACTCATGACCCATTCTCAATCCAAATCAAGCTTTTCATAAAGCTTTTCCTTAACCCAAGATTAAGCTATGCTTGAGGCCAAATTAATGGCTTTTTTCTATGCTTTTAGTTTATGTATATTGATGATTCAATCCATTATGGATTAATGATCCAATTAGAGATCATTTTAATTATTTCCTTAATGATAAGCTTTATCCCTTAGAAAAATTGAGATTTATCAGTCATAGCAGCGGAGCTATGGCAAAATTTTTATAAAAATTATGCATAAATTAATTTCATTCAAAGCATAAAAAGAGGACTTCCTACCATATTCTAGGAATTATCATCCTAGATTAATTCCTTATAATCATGGAGAAATTGAATTTTAATATCATGCATAAAGGATAAGTTTTTATATCAAAAGTGTTATTTTTACCATTTTTATTTCATGCATAGAAGTATGCGTAATGGATAAATTTTTATATCAAAAGTGTTATTTTTACCATTGTTATTTTCATGCATAGAAGTATGCATAATGGATAAATTTTTATATCAAAAGTGTTATTTTTATTATTTTTATTTTCATGCATAGAAGTATGCATAATGGATAAATTTTTATATCAAAAGTGTTATTTTTATTATTTTTATTTTCATGCATAGAAGTATGCATAATGGATAAATTTTTATATGAAAAGTGTTATTTTTGTTATTTTTATTTTCATGCATAGAAGTATGCATAATGGATAAATTTTTAAATCAAAAGTGTTACTTTTATCATTTTTATTTTCATGCATAGAAGTATGCATAATGGATAAATTTTTATATCAAAAGTATTACTTTTACCATTTTTATTTTCATGCATAGAAGTATGCATAATGGATAAATTTTTATATCAAAAGTGTTATTTTTATCAATTTTTATTTTCATGCATAGAAGTATGCATAAAGGATAAATTTTTATATCAAAAGTATTATTTTTATCATTTTTATTTTCATGCATAGAAATATGCATAAAGGATAAATTTTTATATCAAAAGTGTGACTTTTATCATAATTGAATTTCATGCATGGAGGTATGCATAAAAGTTGATTATTTTATTGTAAGAGTATTACTTTTATCATATTTGAATTTCATGCATAAAGGTATGCATAAAAGTTGATTATTTTATTATAAAAGTGTGTCTTTTATTATATTGAATTTCATGCATAGAGGTATGCATAAAGGTTGATTATTTTATTATAAAAGTGTGACTTTTATCATAATTAAATTTATGCATAAGAAGATGCATAAAAGATTGATTTTAATTTCGAAAGTGTTAGTCTCCTTAAATGGAATTTATGCATAAATAAATGTGTAGAGAAATCTTATATCAAATATAAGAATTCTCTTAAAAAAGATATGAAATGTGATAAGATGTGATAAGAGGTATATGAGATGTGATAAGATTTGACAAGATGCGTATGGAAAGTGATAGGATGTGATAAGAGGTGTATGAGATGTAAAAAGATGTGATAAGATGTGTATGAGATGTGAGAGAATGTGTTAAGATGAGTTAGGATGTGTTAAGATGTATATGGGATGTGTTAGGACGAGAATGGATGTAATATGGTTGTATGAATATGATGTGGATGTATACATGTAGATATATATGTATGAATGTGAATGTTGATGTGGATGTGGATGTATGGATGTAGATACAGATGTGTATGTATGTATGTGGATGTGTATGTATGAATGAGGATGTGAAAATGGATGTATGTATGTAGATGTGGATGTATGGATGTATGTATGTAGATGTGGATGTATGTATGTAAATGTGGATGTATGGATGTGAATGTGAATGAAGAGGTGGATGTGGATGTATGGATGTAGATACGGATGTGGATGTATGTATGTGAATGTGGATGTATGAATGAGGATGTGAAAATGGATGTATGTATGTGAATGTGGATGTATGAATATGAATGTGGATGTGTGGATGTGGAAATGGAGGTATGGATGTATGAATGTGGATGTGGATGTATGCATGTAGATGCATATGTATGAATGTGAAATTGGATGTATGATGTGGACGTACGAACATGGATATGTATGTAGAATAATGAATATGAAGGTGTATGTGAGATAATGTGTAGTCTATATGAGTGAATGGATGAGAACGAGTACACATTGAATGGAATGTGGAATAAGTAATGTGGTCCGAGAGTGGATAATATGGAAAGACAAGAGTTCGTTATAGAAACTGTATTTTGTGACTGTTTGTAAATGACTGTTTTATGTCAAGAATGCTGGAGAAGCATTTTGACTGTCTTGAGGATTAAGGTCATGAAGACCGAACTGATAAAGTTGCAACTGCTGACGGAGAGTCAATGGAGGACGTCTCGCGTAGCAAGGTCGATCGAGGTCTTGACCAGCCTCCGTTCGATTTAAATGGTGAGCTTCCGGTACGGTGGATGAGGGACCAAGGAAGCGGCCTATGAGTGAAGCGCTAGGTCACCTGCGAAGGATCCTAGAGGGTGTTGACCATACGGTGCTCGGGCTCTGGGTCGCCGAAGATACCCACACGTGCGTCGTGGAAGATATTGGAACAAGGAGTAAGAGTTGTTTTATGAAACCGGGCATGGATCTAGTTGATTGACCTTGCTGGTCCTCAACGGATGAGTCCATGGCTCTTTTATATGGATCTGTGGGTTGATCTAGCTGATCTTCCACGGAGATTCCATTCTATTATATGAATATATTGCCGGTTACTATGAGCTAGGAACTATGGAAAAGGCCCCTGAGAGAACAGGTGGTGAGCGTTCTGGTTGCCAATGATGCCATAAGTACACCGATGAAAGAATGACTGGAAATAAGGATTCAACCAGAGACTTTGAGGATTGTCGTCAGTGACATAATGGTTTTATTAAAGGATTGTTTTAAAGCTAGTTGATGCTAAGAAAAAGGCAATTTCATATTGGGTGTGTAAGTGGTGTGACTAGTTTTATGTTTGCATGAACTTCCGGCTAGGGGGCCTTGGAACTCTTTTCCTTGGTACCCGGGACAAAACCTAACCAAATCCTTAATTGGATCCCATCACTACAGTGGTTGGGCGGTTGGCTAACCCATGGGACTGGATGGGGTTAGGCTGGACTGATGGATCCGTAAATCGAGATTTAATTTCTATTATTACGATAGATGAAGTAAATCCCGGGTAGAAATTGTTCTATGGATAGGAATCAACGGCTGTGCCTCTTGATGGGGAAAAAAGCGTTGATCCCAATGATCCAAGTGCAAGTTTCTTCCTTGATTTGACCAAGTACCGTTAAAGGTGCAGTCAGATCAGTTTGATCAGTAATGATCTTGACTATGTTAGAGTAAAGAGTTATCCTGGTGGAATCGCCCGTGCTTTCCGGATAAGGGAAGTTTTTCCGGGTTCGGTTTTGGAAAAATCGACGGATTAGTCTTTTGTCCGGATATCCGTGGACGAGGCTCCGAATGTGGGACCCTGTCCCGTGCGAGAAGTGCTACTTCCGCTGCTAGTACCCCGAAACTGTTGCTCGGTGGGAACAGGGATCTTACAAATTCAAGAATAGGGATGCATATTGGCAAGTTGAAAATGAGGTGGACTAAAACCTACAAAACATAAAGCCCAAAGATGGCAATAATGGTACCCATGATTTTTAGAGTAGCTTTGATAAGCTAACGGCTATATATTGGTAACCTTTCTTGTTTTAAGGCTGCTTGATTTTTTGATACCTTTTAAGATAGTAGTTGAAGGCATAATAAAAATAACAGCAACAAATGATTTTTTGCTAAATAGCATCATCACAGCTACCATTTCTTTTCCTAGCATTAGCAACTACATTTTCTTTTTCTAGCCTATACTTTGTCTCAAAATCATATCCATACAAAATTTGGATCCATCATCTTTGTCTCATGTTTAATTGTGGTTGAGTAAAGGTCCACGCATGAATGATAGCTAGTCATTCTAAATCATGTGTAGGATTGGATAATTTTTTTTGTGTGGTCAGAGCTTCTTAGATTCATAAGCCATGGGATGGCTTTCTTGGATTAAAAATCCACCAATGGCTTGACCATTTTGTCACAACTAATATCCCAAAAGGTTTCAAAAAATCAGGTAGCCTTAAAACAAGAAAGTTTACCAATACAGCGATGTTAGCTTATCAAAGCTACTGTACAAATCATGGGTCAAGTTGAAATGCAGATCCTTTTTTGAGTGAATATTCTTGTGAGCGGGGCACTAACTTTGGTAGAATCATTGACAAAAATCCTACACCAAGCTGTTGATCTTAAAAATCCTCAAACTTCTCTTGATGTCTTTAAAATTGGCCATTGGGTGGTGTGAGAGAGAGAGGGAGAGAGGATATGTGTTTGAGGGCATATTTCACTTGAGAGAGGTTGGTTAAGGGGGGATAGCCTGCACAAAAACAAGGAAGGCTGCTAGTGTGAAAGAAAAAGAGTGAAGGGTTGGTTAAGGAGGTTGGTTAAGGGGGGATAGCTTGCACAAAAACAAAGAAGGCTGCTAGTGTGAAAGAAAAAGAGTGAAGGGTTTCATTTTTTTGATAACTTTTGGAAATCCTAGGGGTTCCTTTTTTAATCTTTCACGCATCTTGTCGACGCTATAACCCTCTATCTGAAACCTCACTTTTTCCCAATTCACAATTGAAACCTGGGCCTTGTGCATTTATACTACCCATCTACCTTGTTTCCTATTTAGGCTCATTATTGACATCATTTTGATAGCATTTCTACTTGTTGTGATTGGTAGAAGAGCATTGTTCATGCATTATCTTCATAGCTTTGCCATCTCGTGTCATGTATCAATTCTCTTTTGCTGCATTCGCACATGCCTTTGGCACTTTGAGGCTTAGACCTCTACATCTCACCCACCGATTTCTTACTATGATGAGGTGACATATTCATGTCAGTATTAGTTGTTCAAGCTTCAGAGTTTGATGCCTAGTCATTTGGGGCATTTGTTCAATGAGGAGGAGATGTGTGCCAAATGGTCCAAGTGGAGACTTCATTGCTTTGCTACATCGACAAAGATGGTTTGGCACTGTTTGCATGGGCTGATTTTTATTTTGATGACATGATTGAGTGTCCCACACTTTTGTGTCATCATGATTATGTTCTTGATGAGGATGCCAACTATACACTGATACGGTTTCATGAGGATGGACGACCCAGTGTAGTAGATAAGATGCCTCACCAACCTGTATTGCATCTAGACCTATTCTAGAAATGGGGCTTGGACTTTGGGTGACCATTCAAACTTGTAGCCCAAAAACAGGAAACAAGCACGTCTCGGTAGTAGCAACACATTATTGCACCAAATGGGTGGAGGCAAAGACAATGAGGGAATGCAAAGTAGACTCAATTGTTGCCAAGTTCTTATATGAGGTTATCTCATGAGACAAGGTTTGGGTCTCCCAATTAATCTAGTGAAGTGATCAAGACACCCTTTTCCTAAATGAAGTGATCAAAAAACTGATGGAACAGCACATGGTCGTCGTGAACAAAAATTCCCCAGTATATTGTCCCGTAGGCAAATGGCCAAGTCTTGTCACGACCCATAAGATTTCGAGAGGAATTCTAATCCATATATTCCCACTACAAAAATGGCCAATCCAAGTCACAACCACTCATTAAAAAAGAAATTCTAATCAAAACGATGAATGAGAATAGGAACTATTGGGATAGGAAACTACACTCTACATTATGGGATTTTTGAATAGCCCACAAGGACACAACTAACCTCACACACCTTTCATTATGGTATGGAAAGGTAGTAGTACCCATATAATTCTTAGTGGCCTAGTCTTAGAAAAACTATCACAAAAAGGTCGTCCAAAAGACTCAGAGAACCATAGAATTTAGGTTGATTGAACTGGATGAAGAAAGAGGACTTAGCACCTGGATCACTAAGATATTGCAAAAGAGGAAGAAGATATAGGTGAGCACGAACAACAAGCTAAAAAACTATTTGAAGGAGATGATGTCCTATTATTCAATTCAAGAATAGGGATCCATATTGGCAGTAAAGGTTACCAATACAATGGTGTTAGCTTATCAAAGCTACTGTACAAATCCTTCTTGAGTGAATATTCTTGTGAGCGAGGCAGTAACTTTGGCAGAATCATTGACAAATATCCTACACCAACATGTTAATCTTCAAAATCCACAAACTTCTCTTGATGTCTTTAAAATTGGCCATTGGGTGGTGAGAGAGAGAGAGAGAGAGGATATGTGTTTGAGGGCATATTTCACTTGAGAGAGGTTGGTTAAGGGGTGATAGCCTACACAAAAACAAAGAAGGTTGCTAGTGTGAGAGAAAAAGAGTGAAGGGTTTCATTTTTTTGATAACTTTTGGAAATCCTAGGGGTTCCTTTTTTAATCTTTCACACATCTTGTCCACGCTAACCCTCTCTATCTGAAACCTCTCCGCACTTTTTCCCAATTCACAATTGAAACTTGGACCTTGTGCATCTACACTACCCATCTACCTTGTTTCCTATTTAGGGTGGGGTTACTCACACGCTTGGGTGTGATTGAGTCATTCAGACATGAGTGTAATTGAGTATTCTTAGGGCTTGTTTGTAGGAATTTTCACATTCCTAGTTCTGTTCACATGTAGTGTGAGTCCTTGTGCATTGCTAGCCTTTATTCACACACTTAGGGCATTGAAGGCACACTTTGGGGGTTTTATAGAGCTTGTTCACACTTTGAGCATTGATTGTGGTTTTTCACATGCATTGTGCATCGTGTTTTGGCTGACTACTTTTACCCTTCATCTCATCCCCATGGTGCGAGTTCACTCATCATTGACATCATTTTGATACCATTTCTACTTGTTGTGATTGGTAGAAGAGCATTGTTCATGCATTATCGTCATGGCTCTACAATTGCTAGTTTGATTTTCCATCTGGTGTCATAAATCATTTCTCTTTTGCTGCATTCGCACATGCCTTTGGCACTTTGAGGCTTAGACCTCTACATCTCACTCACCGATTTCTTGCTATGCTGAGGTGACATATTCATGTCAGTATTAGTTGTTCAAGCTTCAGAGTTTGATGCCTATGTGTGCCAAATGTTCCAAGTGGAGACCTCATTGCTTTGTTACATCGACAAAGATGGTTTGGCACTATTTGCATGGGCTGATTTTAATTTTGATGACATGATTGAGTGTCCCACACTTTTGTGTCATCATATCATGTTCTTGATGAGGATGCCGACTATACACCGATATGGTTTCATGAGGATTGATGACCCAGTGTAGTAGATAAGATGCCTCACCAAAGTGTATTGCGTCTAGAACTAATTATAGAAGTGGGGCTTGGACTTTGGGTGACCATTCAAACCTGTAGCCCAGAAACAAGAAACAAGGACGTCTCAGTAGTAGCAACACATTATTGCACCGAATGGGTGGAGGCAAAGACAATGAGGGAATGCAAAGTAGACTCAATTGTTGCCAAGTTCTTATATGAGGTTATCTCGTAAGACAAGGTTTGGGTCTCCCAACTAAGCTAGTAAAGTGATCAAGACACCCACTTCCTAAATGAGGTGATCAGGAAACTGATGGAACAGCACATGGTCATGCACAAAAATTCCCTAATATATTTTGTCCCGTAGGCAAATGGCCAAGCCTAGTCAGGACCCATAAGATTTCGAGAGGAGTTCTAATCCATATATTCCGCCTACAAAAATGGCCAATCCAAGTCACAACCACTCATCTTGGAAAAGAAATTCTAATCAAAACGGTGAATGAGAATAGGAACTATTGGGATAGGAAACTACACTCTAAATTATGGGATTTTTGAGTAGCCCACAAGGACACAACTAGCCTTACACACCTTTCATTAAGGTATAGAAAGGTAGTAGTACCCATATAATTCTTAGTGCCTAGTCTTAGAAAAACTATCACAGAAAGGTCAAGTCCAAAAGACTCAGAGAACCATAGAATTTAGGTTGATTGAAATGGATGAAGAAAAAGGACTTAGCATCTGGATTCCTAAGATAATGCAAAAGAGGAAGAAAATATAGATGAGCACGAACAACAAGCTAAAAAAATATTTAAAGAAGGAGATGATGTCCTATTATTCAATTCAAGAATAGGGATGCATATTGGCAAGTTGAAAATGAGGTGGACTAAAACCTACAAAACATAAAGCCCAAAGATGGCAATAATGGTACCCATGATTTTTAGAGTAGGTTTGATAAACTAACGGCTATATATTGGTAACCTTTCTTGTTTTAAGGCTGCCTGCTTTTTTGATACCTTTTTAGATAGTAGTTGAAGGGATAATAAAAATAACAGCAACAAATGATTTTTTGCTAAACAGCATCAGCATAGCTACATTTTCTTTTCCTAGCATTAACTACATTTTCTTTTTCTAGCCTATACTTTTTGTTTTCCATACAAAATTTGGATCCATCATCTTTGTCTCATGTTTAATTGTGGTTGAGTAAAGATCCATGTTTAAACTTTTGTGGTCACGCATTAATTGAAATTTACTTTCTAAAAGATAACGTCTCTAAATCTTGACAGCATGAATCATAGCTAGTCATTCTAAATCATGTGTAGGATGGGATAATTGTTTTGTGTGGTCAGAGCTTCTTGGATTCATAAGCCATGGGATGACTTTCTTGGATTAAAAATCCACTAATGGCTTGACCATTTTGTAGACTAATATCCCAAACGATTTCAAAACATCAGCCAGCCTTAAAACAAGAAAGGTTACTAGTACAGCGGTGTTAGCTTATCAAAGCTACTGTACAAATCATGGGTCAAGTTGAAACGCAGATCCTTTTTTGAGTGAATATTTTTATGAGCGGGGCAGTAACTTTGGTAGAATCATTGACAAAAATCCTACACCAACCTGTTAATCTTAAAAATCCTCAAACTTCTCTTGATGTCTTTAAAATTGGCCATTGGGGAGAGAGAGAGAGAGAGAGAGGATATGTGTTTGAGGGCATATTTCACTTGAGAGAGGTTGGTTAAGGAGGGATAGCTTGCACAAAAACAAGGCTGCTACTGTGAAAGAAAAAGAGTGAAGGGTTTCATTTTTTGATAACTTTTGGAAATCCTAGGGGTTCCTTTTTTAATTTTTCACATATCTTGTCCACCCTAACCCTCTCTATCTGAAACCTCTCCGCACTTTTTTCCAATTCAGAATTGAAACCTGGACCTTGTGCATTTACACTACCCATCTACCTTGTTGCCTATTTAGGTTGGGGTTATTCACACGCTTGGGTGTGAATTAGTCATTCAGACATGAGTGTAATTGAGTATTCTTGGGGCTTGTTTGTAGGAATTTCCACATTCCTAGTTTTGTTCACATGTAGTGTGAGTCCTTGTGCATTGCAAGCCTTTATTCACGCACTTAGGGCATTCAAGGCACACTTTGGGGGTTTTATAGAGCTTGTTCACACTTTGAGCATTGATTGTGGTTTTTCACACGCTTTGCACATCGTGTTTTGGCTTACTACTTTTATCCTTCATCTGATCCCCATCGTGCACTCATCATTGACATCATTTTGATAGCATTTCTACTTGTTGTGATTAGTAGAAGAGCATTGTTCATGCATTATCGTCATGGCTCTACAATTCCTAGTTTGATTTTCCATCTCGTGTCATAAATCAATTCTCTTTTGCTGCATTCGCACATGCCTTTGGCACTTTGAGGCTTAGACCTTTACATCTCACTCACCAATTTTTGGCTATGATGAGGTGACATATTCATGTCAGTATTAGTTGTTCAAGCTTCAGAGTTTGATGCCTAGTCATTTGGGGCATTTGTTCAATGAGGAGGAGACGTGTGCCAAATGATCCTCATCACGATTATGTTTTTGATGAGGATGCCGACTATACACCAATATGGTTTCATGAGAATGGACGACCTAGTGTAGTAGATAAGATGCCTCACCAAACTGTATTGCATCTAGACCTATTCTAGAAGTGGGGCTTGGACTTTGGGTGACCATTCAAACCTGTAGCCCAAAAACAAGAAACAAGCACGTCTCGGTATAGTAGCAACACATTATTGCATCAAATGGGTGGAGGCAAAGACAATGAGGGAATGTAAAAATAGACTCAATTGTTGCAAAGTTCTTATATGAGGTTATCTCATGAGACAAGGTTTGGGTCTCCCAATTAAGCTAGTAAAGTGATCAAGACACCCTTCTCCTAAATGAGGTGATCAAGAAACTGATGGAACAGCACATGGTCGTTGTGAACAAAAATTCCATAGTATATTGTCCCATAGACAAATGGCCAAGCCTAGTCACGACCCATAACATTTCGAGAGGAATTCTAATCCATATATTCCCACTACAAAAATGACCAATCCAAGTCACAACCACTCATATTGGAAAAGAAATTCTAATCAAAACGATGAATGAGAATAGGAACTATTGGGATAGGAAACTACACTCTACATTATGAGATTTTTGAATAGCCCACAAGGACAGAACTAGCCCACAAGGACACAACTAGCCTCACACACCTTTCATTATGGTATGGAAAGGTAGTAGTACCCATATAATTCTTAGTGCCTAGTCTTAGAAAAACTATCACAGAAAGGTCAAGTCCAAAAGACTTAGAGAACCATAGAATTTAAGTTGATTGAACTGGATGAAGAAAGAGGACTTAGCACCTGGATCACTAAGATAATGCAAAAGAGGAAGAAGATATAGGTGAGCACGAACAACAAGCTAAAAAAATATTTGAAGAAGGAGATTATATCCTATTATTCAATTCAAGAATAGGGATGCATATTGGCAAGCTGAAAATGAGGTGGAGGGCGTTGAAGGCACACTTTGGGGGTTTTATAGAGCTTGGTCACACTTTGACCATTGATTGTGGTTTTTCACATGCATTGTGCATCGTGTTTTGGCTTACTACTTTTATCCTTCATCTGATCCCCATGGTGCGAGTTCACTCATCATTGACATCATTTTGATAGCATTTCTACTTGTTGTGATTGGTAGAAGAGCATTGTTCATGCATTATCTTCATGGCTCTACAATTGCTAGTTTGATTTGCCATCTCGTGTCATGTATCAATTCTCTTTTGCTGCATTCGCACATGCCTTTGTGGAACTTTGAGGCTTAGACCTCTACATCTCACTCATCGATTTCTTGCTATGATGAGGTGACATATTCATGTCAGTATTAGTTGTTCAAGCTTTAGAGTTTGATGCCTAGTCATTTGGGGCATTTTTTCAATGAGGAGGAGATGTGTGCCAAATGCTCTAAGTGGAGACTTCATTGCTTTGTTACATCGACAAAGATGGTTTGGCACTGTTTGCATGGGCTGATTCTTATTTTGATGACATGATTGAGTGTTCCACACTTTTGTGTCATCATGATTATGTTCTTGATGATGAGGATGCCGACTACACCGATACGGTTTCATGAGGATGATGGAGGACCCAGTGTAATAGATAAGATGCCTCACCAAATTGTATTGTGTCTAGACCTAATCTAGAAGTGGGTCTTGGACTTTGGGTGACCATTCAAACTTGTAGCCCAGAAATAGGAAACAAGCACGTCTCGGTAGTAGCAACACATTATTGCACCAAATGGGTGGAGGCAAAGACAATGAGGAAATGCAAAGTAGACTCAATTGTTGCCAAGTTCTTATATGAGGTTATCTCATGAGACAAGGTTTGGGTCTCCCAATTAAGCTAGTAAAGTGATCAAGACACCCACTTCCTAAATGAGGTGATCAGGAAACTGATGGAACAGCACATGGTCATGCACAAAAATTCCCAATATATTATCCCGTAGGCAAATGGCCAGGCCTAGTCAGGACCCATGAGATTTCGAGAGGAATTCTAATCCATATATTCCCCCTACAAAAATGGCCAATCCAAGTCACAACCACTCATCTTGGAAAAGAAATTCTAATCAAAACGGTGAATGAGAATAGGAACTATTGGGATAGGAAACTACACTCCTACATTATGGGATTTTTGAATAGCCCACAAGGACACAACTAGCCTCACACACCTTTCATTATGGTATGGAAAGGTAGTAGTACCCATATAATTCTTAGTGGCCTAGTCTTAGAAAAACTATCATAGAAAGGTCAAGTCCAAAAGACTCAGAGAACCATAGAATTTAGGTTGATTGAACTGGATGAAGAAAGAGGACTTAGCACCTGGATCACTAAGATAATGCAAAAGAGGAAGAAGATCTAGGTGAGCACGAACAACAAGCTAAAAAAATATTTGAAGAAGGAGATGATGTCCTATTATTAAATTCAAGAATAGGGATCCATATTGGCAAGTTGAAAATGAGGTGTACTAAAACCTACAAAACATAAAGCCCAAAGATGGCAATTATAATGGTACCCATGATTTTTAGAGTAGCTTTGATAAGCTAACGGCTACATATCGGTAACCTTTCTTGTTTTGAGGGTCTCTGATTTTTCAATACCTTTTTAGTAGATAGGAGTTGAAGGGATAATAAAAATAACAGCAACAAATGATCTCTTGCTAAACAGCATCACCACAGCTACATTTCCTTTTCCTAGCATTAGAGCAACCACATTTTCTTTTTCTAGCCTATACTTTATCTCAAAATCATATCCATACAAAATTTGGATCCATCATCTTAGTCTCATGTTTAATTGTGGTTGAGTAAAGATCCATTTAATTGTGGTCATGCATTAATTGAAATTTACTTTCTAAAAGATAATCATAAGCCATGGGATGGCTTTCTTGGATTAAAAATCCACGAATGGCTTGACCATTTTGTCAACTAATATCCCAAAAGGTTTCAAAACATCAGGCAGCCTTAAAACAAGAAAGGTTACCAGTACAGCGGTGTTAGCTTATCAAAGCTACTGTACAAATTATGGGTCAAGTTGAAACGCAGATCCTTTTTTGAGTGAGTATTCTTGTGAGCGGGGCAGTAACTTTAGTAGAATCATTGACAAAAATCCTACACCAACCTGTTAATCTTAAAAATCCTCAAACTTCTCTTGATGTCTTTAAAATTGGCCATTGGGTGGTGAGAGAGAGAGAGAGAGAGAGAGAGAGAGAGAGAGGGAGAGAGAGAGAGAGAGAGGATATGTGTTTGAGGGCATATTTCACTTGAGAGAGGTTGGTTAAGGGGGGATAGCCTGCACGAAAACAAAGAAGGTTCCTAGTGTGAGAGAAAAAGAGTGAAGGGTCTCATTTTTTTGATAACTTTTGGAAATCCTAGGGGTTCCTTTTTTAATCTTTCACACATCTTGTCCACGCTAATCCTCTCTATCTGAAACCTCTCCGCACTTTTTCCCAATTCACAATTGAAATCTGGACCTTGTGCATTTACACTACCCATCTACCTTGTTTCCCATTTAGGGTGGGGTTTTACTCACACGCTTCGGTGTGATTGAGTCATTCAGACATGAGTGTAATTGAGTATTCTTGGGGCTTGTTTGTAGGAATTTCCACATTCCTAGTTTTGTTCACATGTAGTGTAAGTCCTTGTGCATTGCTAGCCTTTATTCACACACTTAGGGCATTCAAGCCACACTTTGGGGATTTTATAGAGCTTGTTCACACTTTGAGCATTGATTGTGGGTTTTCACACGCATTGTGCATCGTGTTTTGGCTTACTACTTTTACCCTTCATCTGATCCGCGTGGTGCGAGTTCACTCATCATTGACATCATTTTGATAGCATTTCTACTTGTTGTGCTTGGTAGAAGAGCATTGTTCATGCATTATCGTCATGGCTCTACAATTGCTAGTTTGATTTTCCATCTCGTGTCATAAATCAATTCTCTTTTGCTGCATTCGCCGCACATGCCTTTGGCACTTTGAGGCTTAGACCTCTACATCTCTCTCACCGATTTCTTGCTATGCTAAGGTGACATATTCATGTCAGTATTAGTTGTTCAAGCTTCAAAGTTTGATGCCTAGTCATTTGGGGCATTTGTTCAATGAGGAGAAGATGTGTGCCAAATGGTCCAAGTGGAGATTTCATTGCTTTGTTACATCGACAAAGATGGTTTGGCAATGTTTGCATGGGCTGATTTTAATTTTGATGACATGATTGAGTGTCCCACACTTTTGTGTCATCGTGAGATTATGTTCTTGATGAGGATGCCGACTATACATCGATATGGTTTCATGAGGATGGACGACCCAGTGTAGTAGATAAGATGCCTCACCAAACTGTATTGCGTCTAGACCTATTCTAGAAGTGGGGCTTGGACTTTGGGTGACCATTCAAACTTGTAGCCCAGAAACAGGAAACAAGCACGTCTCAGTAGTAGCAACACATTATTGCACCGAATGGGTGGAGGCAAAGACAATGAGGGAATGCAAAGTAGACTCAATTGTTGCCAAGTTCTTATATGAGGTTATCTCATGAGACAAGGTTTGGGTCTCCCAATTAAGATAGTAATGTGATTAAGACACCTACTTCCTAAATGAGGTGATCAGGAAACTGATGGAACAGCACATGGTCATGCACAAAAATTCCCTAATATGTTTTGTCCCGTAGGCAAATGGCCAAGCCTAGTCAAGACCCATAAGATTTCGAGAGGAATTCTAATCCATATATTCCCCCTACAAAAATGGCCAATCCAAGTCACAACCACTCATCTTGGAAAAGAAATTCTAATAACAGTGAATGAGAATATGAACTATTGGGATAGGAAACTAATCTCTACATTATGGGATTTTTGAGTAGCCCACAAGGACACAACTAGCCTTACACACCTTTCATTATGGTATGGAAAGATAGTCGTACCCATATAATTCTTAGTGCCTAGTCTTAGAAAAACTATCACAGAAAGGTCAAGTCCAAAAGACTCAGAGAACAATAGAATTTAGGTTGATTGAACTGGATGAAGAAAGAGGACTTAGCACCTGGATCACTAAGATAATGCAAAAGATGAAGAAGATATAGGTGAGCACGAACAACAAGCTAAAAAAATATTTGAAGAAGGAGATGATGTCCTATTATTCAATTCAAGAATAGGGATGCATATTGGCAAGTTGAAAATGAGGTGGACTAAAACCTACAAAACATAAAGCCCAAAGATGGCAATAATGGTACCCATGATTTTTAGAGTAGGTTTGATAAGCTAACGGCTATATATTGGTAACCTTTCTTGTTTTAAGGCTACCTGATTTTTCCATACCTTTTAAGATAGTAGTTGAAGGCATAATAAAAATAACAGCAACAAATGATTTTTTGCTAAACAGCATCAGCACAGCTACATTTTCTTTTCCCAGCATTAGCAACTACATTTTCTTTTTCTAGCCTATACTTTATCTCAAAATCATATCCATACAAAATTTGGATCCATCATCTTTGTCTCATGTTTAATTGTGGTTAAGTAAAGATCCATTTTTAAACTTTTGTGGTCAGGCCTTAATTGAAATTTACTTTCTAAAAGATAACATCTCTAAATCTTGACAGCATGAATCATGGCTAGTCATTCTAAATCATGTGTAGGATGGGATAATTTTTTTGTGTGGTCAGAGCTTCTTGGATTCATAAGCCATGGGATGGCTTTCTTGGATTAAAAATCCACCAATGGCTTGACCATTTTGTCAACTAATATCCCAAAAGGTTTCAAAACATCAGGCAGCCTTAAAACAAGAAAGGTTACCAGTACAGCGGTGTTAGCTTATCAAAGCTACTGTACAAATCATGGGTCAAGTTGAAACGCAGATCCTTTTTTGAGTGAGTATTCTTGTGAGCGGGGCAGTAACTTTAGTAGAATCATTGACAAAAATCCTACACCAACCTGTTAATCTTAAAAATCCTCAAACTTCTCTTGATGTCTTTAAAATTGGCCATTGGGTGGTGAGAGAGAGAGAGAGAGAGAGAGAGAGAGAGAGAGAGAGAGAGAGAGAGAGAGAGAGAGAGAGGATATGTGTTTGAGGGCATATTTCACTTGAGAGAGGTTGGTAAAGGGGGGATAGCCTGCACAAAAACAAGGAAGGCTGCTAGTGTGAAAGAAAAAGAGTGTAGGGTTTTATTTTTTTGATAACTTTTAAAAATCCTAGGGGTTCCTTTTTTAATCTTTCACGCATCTTGTCCATGCTATAACCCTCTCTATCTGAAACCTCTCCGCACTCTTTCCCAATTCACAATTGAAACCTGGACCTTGTGCAATTACACTACCCATCTACCTTGTTTCCTATTTAGGCTCATCATTGACATCATTTTGATAGCATTTCTACTTGTTGTGATTGGTAGAAGAGCATTGTTCATGCATTATCTTCATGGCTCTACAATTGCTAGTTTGATTTGCCATCTCGTGTCATGTATCAATTCTCTTTTGCTGCATTCGCACATGCCTTTGTGGAACTTTGAGGCTTAGACCTCTACATCTCACTCATCGATTTCTTGCTATGATGAGGTGACATATTCATGTCAGTATTAGTTGTTCAAGCTTTAGAGTTTGATGCCTAGTCATTTGGGGCATTTTTTCAATGAGGAGGAGATGTGTGCCAAATGCTCTAAGTGGAGACTTCATTGCTTTGTTACATCGACAAAGATGGTTTGGCACTGTTTGCATGGGCTGATTCTTATTTTGATGACATGATTGAGTGTTCCACACTTTTGTGTCATCATGATTATGTTCTTGATGATGAGGATGCCGACTACACCGATACGGTTTCATGAGGATGATGGAGGACCCAGTGTAATAGATAAGATGCCTCACCAAATTGTATTGTGTCTAGACCTAATCTAGAAGTGGGTCTTGGACTTTGGGTGACCATTCAAACTTGTAGCCCAGAAATAGGAAACAAGCACGTCTCGGTAGTAGCAACACATTATTGCACCAAATGGGTGGAGGCAAAGACAATGAGGAAATGCAAAGTAGACTCAATTGTTGCCAAGTTCTTATATGAGGTTATCTCATGAGACAAGGTTTGGGTCTCCCAATTAAGCTAGTAAAGTGATCAAGACACCCACTTCCTAAATGAGGTGATCAGGAAACTGATGGAACAGCACATGGTCATGCACAAAAATTTCCAATATATTATCCCGTAGGCAAATGGCCAGGCCTAGTCAGGACCCATAAGATTTCGAGAGGAATTCTAATTTATATATTCCCCCTACGAAAATGGCCAATCCAAGTCACAACCACTCATACTGGAAAAGAAATTCTAATCAAAATGGTGAATGAGAATAGGAACTATTGGGATAGGAAACTACACTCTACATTATGGGATTTTTGAATAGCCCACAAGGACACAACTAGCCTCACACACCTTTCATTATGGTATGGAAAGGTAGTAGTACCCATATAATTCTGAATGGCCTAGTCTTAGAAAAACTATCACAGAAAGGTCAAGTCCAAAAGACTCAAAGAACCATAGAATTTAGGTTGATTGAAGTGGATAAAGAAAGAGGACTTAGCACCTGGATCACTAAGTAAACGCAAAAGAGGAAGAAGATATAGGTGAGTACGAACAACAAGCTAAAAAAATATTTGAAGAAGGAGATGATGTCCTATTATTCAATTCAAGAATAGGGATGCATATTGGCAAGTTGAAAATGAGGTGGACTAAAACCTACAAAACATAAAGCCCAAAGATGGCAATAATGTTACCCATGATTTTTAGAGTAGCTTTGATAAGCTAACGGCTATATATCGGTAACCTTTCTTGTTTTGAGGCTGCCTAATTTCTCAATACCTTTTTAGATAGTAGTTGAAGGGATAATAAAAATAACAGCAACAAATGAGTTTTTGCTAAATAGCATCAGCACAGCTACATTTCCTTTTCCTAGCATTAGCAACCACATTTTCTTTTTCTAGCCTATACTTTATCTCAAAATCATATCCATACAAAATTTGGATCCATCATCTTAGTCTCATGTTTAATTGTGGTTGAGTAAAGATCCATTTAATTGTGGTCAGGCATTAATTGAAATTTACTTTCTAAAAGATAAAGTCTCTAAATCTTGACAGCATGAATCATAGCTAGTCATTCTAAATTTTGAGAGCATGAATCATAGCTAGTCATTCTAAATCATGTGTAGGATGGGATAATTTTTTTGTGTGGTCAGAGCTTCTTGGATTCATAAGCCATGGGATGGCCTTCTTGGACTAAAAATCCACCAATGGCTTGACCATTTTGTAGACTAATATCCCAAAAGGTTTCAAAAAATCAGGCAGCCTTAAAACAAGAAAGGTTACCAGTACAGCGGTGTTAGCTTATCAAAGCTACAGTACAAATCATGGGTCAAGTTGAAACACAAACCCTTTTTTGAGTGAATATTCTTGTGAGCGAGGCAGTAAATTTGGTAGAATCATTGACAAAAATCCTACACCAACCTATTAATCTTAAAAATCCTCAAACTTCTCTTGATGTCTTTAAAATTGGCCATTGGGTGGTGAGACAGAGAGAGAGAGAGAGGATATGTGTTTGAGGGCATATTTCACTTGAGAGAGGTTGGTTAAGGGGGAATAGCCTGCACAAAAACAAGGAAGGCTGCTAGTGTGAAAGAAAAAGAGTGAAGGGTTTCATTTTTTTGATAACTTTTGGAAATCCTAGGGGTTTCTTTTTTAATCCTTCACATATCTTGTCCATGCTAAACCTCTCTATCTGAAACCTCTCCGCACTTTTTCCCAATTCACAATTGAAACCTGGACCTTGTGCATTTACACTACCCATCTACCTTGTTTCCTATTTAGGCTCATCATTGACATCATTTTGATAGCATTTCTACTTGTTGTGAGTGGTAGAAGAGCATTGTTCATGCATTATCTTCATGGCTCTACAATAGCTAGTTTGATTTGCCATCTCGTGTCATGTATCAATTCTCTTTTGCTGCATTCGCACATGCTTTTGTGACACTTTGAGGCTTAGACCTCTACATCACACTCACCGATTTCTTACTATGATGAGGTGACATATTCATGTCAGTATTAGTTGTTCAAGCTTCAGAGTTTGATGCCTAGTCATTTGGGGCATTTGTTCTATGAGGAGGAGATGTGTGCCAAATGGTCCAAGTGGAGACTTCATTGTTTTGTTACATTGACAAAGATGGTTTGGCACTGTTTGCATGGGCTGATTCTTATTTTGATGACATGATTGAGTGTCCCACACTTTTGTGTCATCATGATTATGTTCTTGATGATGAAGATGCCGACTACACTGATATGGTTTCATGATGATGATGGAGGACCCAATGTAATAGATAAGATGCCTCACCAAACTGTATTGCATCTAGACCTATTCTAGAAGTGGGGCTTGGACTTTGGGTGACCATTCAAACTTGTAGCCCAGAAACAGAAAACAAGCACGTCTCGGGTAGTAGCAACACATTATTGCACCAAATGGGTGGAGGAAAAGACAATGAGGAAATGCAAAGTAGACTCATATGTTGCCAAGTTCTTATATGAGGTTATCTCATGAGACAAGGTTTGTGTCTCCCAATTAACCTAGTAAAGTGATCAAGACACCCACTTCCTAAATGAGGTGATCAGGAAACTGATGGAACAGCACATGGTCGTGCACAAAAATTTCCCAATATATTGTCCCGTAGGCAAATGGCCAAGCCTAGTCAGGACCCATAAGATTTCAAGAGGAATTCTAATCCATAAGATTTCAAGAGGAATTCTAATCCATATATTCCCCCTACAAAAATGGCCAATCCAAGTCACAACCACTCATCTTGGAAAAGAAATTTTAATCAAAACGGTGAATGAGAATAGGAACTATTGGGATAGGAAACTACACTCTACATTATGGGATTTTTGAATAGCCCACAAAGACACAACTAGCCTCACACACCTTTCATTATGGTATGGAAAGGTAGTAGTACCCATATAATTCTTAGTGGCCTAGTCTTAGAAAAACTATCACAGAAAGGTCAAGTCCAAAAGACTCAGAGAACCATAGAATTTAGGTTGATTGAACTGGATGAAGAAAGAGGACTTAGCACCTGGATCACTAAGATAATGCAAAAGAGGAAGAAGATGTAGGTGAGCACGAACAACAAGCTAAAAAAATATTTGAAGAAGGAGATGATGTCCTATTATTCAATTCAAGAATAGGGATGCATATTGGCAAGTTGAAAATGAGGTGGACTAAAACCTACAAAACATAAAGCCCAAAGATGGAAATAATGGTGTCCATGATTTTTAGAGTAGGTTTGATAAGTTAATGGCTATATATTGGTAACCTTTCTTGTTTTAAGGCTGCCTGATTTTTTGATACCTTTTAAGATAGTAGTTGAAGGCATAATAAAAATAACAACAACAAATGATTTTTTGCTAAACAGCATCAGCACAGCTACATTTTCTTTTCCTAGCATTAGCAACTACATTTTCTTTTTCTAGCCTATACTTTATCTCAAAATCATATCCATACAAAATTTGGATCCATAATCTTTGTCTCATGTTTAATTGTGGTTGAGTAAAGATCCATTTTTAAACTTTTGTGGTCAGGCATTAACTGAAATTTACTTTCTAAAAGATAACGTCTCTAAATCTTGACAGCATGAATCATAGCTAGTCATTCTAAATCATGTGTAGGATGGGATAATTTTTTTGTGTGGTCAGAGCTTCTTGGATTCATAAGCCATGGGATGGCCTTCTTGGATTAAAAGTCCACCAATGGCTTGACCATTTTGTCAACTAATATCCCAAAAGGTTTCAAAAAATCAGGCAGCCTTAAAACAAGAAAGGTTACCAGTACAGCGGTGTTAGCTTATCAAAGCTATTGTATAAATCATGGGTCAAGTTGAAACGCAGATCCTTTTTTGAGTTAATATTCTTGTAAGCGGGGCAATAACTTTGGTAGAATCATTGACAAAAACCCTACACCAACCTGTTAATCTTAAAAATCCTCAAACTTCTCTTGATGTCTTTAAAATTGGCCATTGGGAGAGAGAGAAAGAGAGAGGATATGTGTTTGAGGGCATATTTCACTTGAGAGAGGTTGGTTAAGGGGGGATAGCCTACACAAAAACAAGGAAGGCTGCTAGTGAAATGGATCTAGAGCAAAATATGGAATCAAATACATCAAAGCAAGAATCTAGCATCCATTAATCATGAGATTAGTGATCCAATGGCTCATCACATGAATATACAAAAGAGAGAGAAAATCTATAAGTGCATGTAGCAAGAGAAGATGCACAAATAGCCTAAGTGTGTTTAACCTCTCACCAAGAGGATAACCATGGAAGGCCATATCTCCATAGATGGAGCCCAAAGGTACAAGATGACCAAAATTAGTAAAAGTGTCAAAAGGTCCTACCAAAGTACCCCAAGCCCTATTTATAGTCACTATCTCCTTTTGCCGATGGGCCCCTATGTACATGTGGAAATCAAGCTCTATGGTTCATGACAAACCATCCCTTCCCAAAGATTTTGTCCTCAAAATCATACTAGATATTTACAGTTGAATCGCAATCTCAATGTAAACCCATGGGAAGTAGAGAGGTCTTCAAAAATGCACCTCGAATACATTTGGAATAGGGAAACCAAATGTAGTGAAGCCGGCAAACTCCTTCTCCAAAAATAGCATGTAGGACTGTTATGGCAGCCATGTTGTCGATGAAGCTTCCCTTGAAATTCTTCATGAAACCTCCATAAAAATGAGATGCGAATGATGCGTAGCCGCACCCAAAAGGGTCCCACATATTTGTCATCAAACCAAATGATCTTCCAAGTGTGTTGGAGTAGATTGGTAACCCCAACAATAGATCCAACCAAAGCTGTCTTAAAATTACAGCACACATAAAACCTCGTGATATGCCCATTCTTCACATAGTAATCATGCCACTTGATCAAGGAATACTTCCATCAAGTAAACCATGTTGTTGAACATACTCCATTGATTGCCAAGTAGCCTCATCTATGGGCAAGCGCTTCCATTTCACAAGGAATTCATCAATGTTCCGGTTCCTCAAAACCCTTGTCCTCTTGTCCACAATCCTCTCTGGCTCATAGATAATCTCTCCCTCTTCATCCATCGGTGGTAACTCTTCAATCTCTTGAGGAAGAGATCCCACAAACCTCTTAAGATTGGATACATGAAACATATTATGAATCCTTGTAGAAGGCGGTAGGTCAAGCTTATAAGTCAAGTCACCCCCTTTCTCGACTACCAAATATGGTTCATAGTATCTATGTGCCAACTTGGAATATGTAGGATGAGGTTGGAACCAAATACACCTTATCCTTGTGTCATAGTAGACCATTCCGAAGCTTATAATGAGAAAATTCTTCACCATCTCCTTGCTGTAATTTTCTGTAAATATGGGCAGCACTCTATTTTGGCATATTGTCCCTCAAAATGCATGCATGATCCCTTCCACCGCGGTCAAAAGGAAACTCATCCTCTTCTTTGACAAAAGAATGACCCTCCAAGTCTTCTTCATGTGTCTCTTCGCTGCAATCTTCAAACTCTTCCACATCATGAAATGACTTGGAATCGTAATTCGCATCCATAATGATCATAGTAGCCACCACTTTCTTTGATTTGCAAATGTGCCCGAGTGACCACTTCTCTTTGCATTTAAAACATAAGCCTTTGCTCCTCAATTCCTCAATCTTAGGATCATCTATCCGTTGAGTCTCCTTGAATGGTTGAGGAGGCTTCTTGACAAACCCATTGCTCTTATTAGCATCATTATGAACTCCACTTGTGGACTGTCCACTTCCAAAAGATGTATGGAATTCGGAAGTGTAAGTGGATGTAGAAGAAGGTAGACTTTTCCCCACATTTGAAGAAGATTGAAATGGCTTATGAAAAGGTACATTGGGCTAAACCCTCTTATACTTCGGCTCATATAGCTCCGCCAACCTCATAGCCTCTTTGATAGTGCTTGGTCTTTGTGTCGAGACATCCGCTTTGATGTATGAATCTAGACCATGCACAAACTTCTTCAATCGCATGCCTTCATTGAGTCCATCCACAAACATGGAGAGCTTCATGAACCTCTTGATGTACTCCCTAACCGACATGCCCTTTTGTGTGAGTTCATACCATTCTTCATGGTATCGGTCAAGAACCAAAGGCGACACAAATGTCAAATTCATTTCACGCTTGAGCTCTTCCCAAGTATATGGCATAACTCCTTCCTTGAGCATATGTCTCCACCATTGATGTGCATAGTCTTCCAAATGCAAGGATGCAAAATGCACTTTGTCCCTTTCACTCTTCGGATAGAGCTGAAAGTATGTATCCAACTTATTCATCCATTCTTCCAACTCATGTGGGGCTGAACCATCACCCTTGAACTTAGAGAGTGAAATCTTGTCCTTTACATCCTTTGACACGGTTGACGATGCATTCTCATGATGGTGCAAGGGCTTGTGCTTTTGCAGTTGCAAAAAAGATCCAAGGAATTGTGCAAAATCTTTGTACTCCCTCTTGAGGAAATTTGGCATTTCCATCCACCTATCATGAGCTTCTCTTTGTCTCTCTCAATGAATGACATATGTTCCCAATCAAGCTCAACCACATCATCCATATCATACACCTCCTCTTCAAGCATGGAGAACTGATTTGCTTTGGGTTTCAAAGGTACTCTCCTTGGATCTCCAAAATTTGACTCCTCATGTCTGAATGTAGGTGCATGTTGCTTTCCATCCAATTGAGAAGAACCCGCTTGGAATGTAGTAGGCTTCATCTCCCGCATAGAAGGCCTCCTAGCATCCGCCATGAATCCAAAAGTGACATTCTTGGTGGAATTCTCATGTGTTACCTTGGGAGAAACCTCTTGTACCATAGGTAGCTTGCCTTCCCTACGGCCTTCAAAAGCTGTCCCAAATTGCTTGCCTTCATGTAAAGCACCATGACCACTATCATAGGAAGGTTGGCTCATTGGCCGAGCGACCCTCTCTTCCAAAACTTCCATCCTTGTAGCCATAGTGTCAAGCCTACCATTGACTTCCACCCTTGTAGCCATCATGTCCATCTTAGCATTCATTTCCATCAGCATTTGCATGATCGAATCGATGGGGATGGTATGCGAAGATTGTGGGGTGTGCTTATGGGCACTTCCGACATTCAACTCCTCATTCCTTTCTCTTGAAGTATGCCCAAAAGTATCCCCTTCTCTTGAAGTGTACCCAAGAGTATCCTCTGGAGCATCCAAAATTCCTTGTTCCATCATTGCCTCTTCATCTTCTACCTCTTCGGAAGCCCAAGTGTTGCGCCTCGGTCGCCCTTTTGTGGCTTCGGCCCCATGGAAACCTTTCGGTTTTAGAAATTTGGCTCTAAATTGAGGTAGGGATGTCCGATTGAAGTGATCTAAAGCTTGTTGGAGAGCTAATGAAGTGTACTAGACCACTATGCAAAGACTTGTAAGAGATGAGGTGTGCTACTATTCTCTGTTTTAGGGTTTACAGGGTTATAGGCTGAAACAATATTTTGGGTATAACTTGAGCTAGGAATATCCAAATGCAAAACTTTTTAGCTCAAATCGAAGCCCTTGATGAGTACTACAAGCCTATGTAATTTGATTTAGAAGACCTTCAAACCCCTGTGACTGAATTAGGGTTTACTATTTCTGCAAAAACCCTAAATTCTACCCTAAAGAGATATCGAAACGCGGAGGTGAAGGGCTTGTTGGGTAGCTCTAAGGAAGCACTAAGAGCTCATATGGTCCCTTTTAAGTTAGTCCAAAAGGGTTGGGACTGAATTAGGATTTTGGAAACCTGCAGATTCTTGCCAAAGTGACCCTTTTTGTGCCCAATTGATCCTTGTTTGCTCCCAAACCAATGTCAACACCTTCCGCACCTCATTGGCATCCCAATTGCAAATTATGCTCCACAAGCTTCAATTGTCCATGTATGACCAGAAATTTGAGAAAATTTTGACATAGTCTCCTTTGTTTTAGGAGCTAAATCTCAATCTTTCTCAAGTAGCAATGCAAAAATCCATAATCCTCTTATCAATTCCCATCCATTACATAGCATGTGCCTCAACTTGCATCCTCAAAAGGCATACAAATTCCTTGCAATTCCCATAAGATGTCCATATCAAGGCGCCATTGCCATGTACATAAACCAAGAGAATCGTCGGTGTAGCGCGTTGAAGCTTGCCGATCTCCCAGCCAAGCTCTTCTCACCCCCGTACCTAGTTCGAACCAAGGCACGGGTTGAGGCCAAGTCTTCACCTCCAAACCTAATCCTCCACCGTACCGCTTTACCAAGGCACTCACGACACGGTGGATTCAAGCCATGCTCTTCCCCGAGCCTCTTCTCCAATGCCCGAGGTACCTCACAACATACTAGTTTCTAGAAATTGAAGTGAGTGGAAATAATTGTGAGGTGCATATAGCTTGAATCTGAAAATGAGGTGGATCACTTACAAGGATGTGGCATGACTCATGCCCATTACAATATACTCATAAACCATTATGCATGAACTCATGCTTATCCACATAGCTCCAAATGTCCACCATTCATCCAAAGATCCAACATCAATCAACAAGTGAGGTAATACCATATACCAATGATATCAACATCCAATTTGTATCACTTCCATAAGCATTGCTTATGAGTAATTGCCATCAAATGGCATTCAAGGGCATCAACTTGCATTTGAATGTAGCATTACCAATTGATTCCAATCACACATCAAGCTCTTCCAATGCTCAATAGCATCATATCAATGCATAAAAGCATCATGTCCATAGCAAGAACCTTCTCATTATTATACCCAACATCCACCCCATGCATGTGGCTCAATCAATGCATCCAAGCATATGCATTCCTTCATCCATTTATGCATGGATTCATCAAAGAATCTTGCATTTGTCTCCCAAATGGCCACATGACATCCCAATGGGTGTGATTAAAGAAGGATGTGAGCAATAAGAGCATGTAATCACTTTCCAATGGATAATGAGTTATGTAGGAGTATTAAAATGCTGTAAATTAGGGTTTCCCTTTCATGAATAACCCCAATTTGTCCATAGCATGAAGATTAATCACCAATGCTTGAAAAAAATAGCCATAGCAACTCACCAATGGTATTCCAAAAGCTTCAATGGTTGGATTGTTGCTTGATAGAGCTTCCAATGGAACCAAATCTTGAAGATTTTTGCAATTTCTGTGGGCTGCTCATACCTCCTCTTCTCCCTCTCCAATAGCCATGAAAAACTCTCCAAAATCCACCAAAAAGAGACCAAACACCTTAGCTAACAACTAAATGGTATGGAATGGCATAGAATGGAGCCATTTCTTGTGAATATTGGCCGTGAGGAAGCGTGGGAAAAAAACACAGCTACGCCCATCCTCATGAGTAGAAAAGCACAAAAATCAACTCCAATGTTAGCTCTCAATAGCCATAGCATACACTTGCAACCATTTAGAGTGAGTGGGAATGGATAATGGTGAGCTATGTGAGAGAGATTAGGGTTTGGAGCAAAGGGAAGGAAGAGGGAAAAAAATTTCAGAAATTTTCAAAAATTTGCATGTAAATTGGTACTCTATGTGTTCCTCTCCTCAAGCTCAACAAAAGTGTAAGATTCCTCCCCCAAACCCCTTTTTGATGTCTAGTATCTTCTTCTATAATCAATCCCTCTTCAGAAATATATAAGACTTGTTTCTAACTGTTTGAACCTAGAGAGAGAAAATATTCTAGAGAGAGAATATTCAGATTTTTAATATTTTTAGATAGAAAATTATCTCATCTTATTAAAATAAGTTCCCCTGAAACAGAAATTCAAAAAGAACTTTCCAATGTGCAATTGGAATTAATTGGAAATGTGTATAAAGGACCTTAGTCTAAGGGTCTAGATTTTCAAAAATTTTTGGATTATGGTCCAATTAAGGTTCCTATGGGCCAATAGCATCAATCCATGTGTAGGGAGGAGATAAATCCAATTTGAAAAAGAAGATACCCAAAAATGAGTAAATGCTCACATAAGATGAAGAGTTGAAAATGTACAAGGTTTATTAGTAAAAAATTATGAGCAATATTAAAAGTATGACATATGTAAGGAAGAGGAGTTCTTTAAAGGAGGTGCATATTTCACATAAGATGAAGAGTTGAAAATGTACAAGGTTTATTAGTAAAAAATTATGAGTAATATTAAAAGTATGACATATGTAAGGAAGAGGAGTTCTTTAAAGGAGGTGCATATTTCACATAAGATGAAGAGTTGAAAATGTACAAGGTTTATTAGTAAAAAATTATGAGCAATATTAAAAGTATGACATATGTAAGGAAGGGGAGTTCTTTAAAGGAGGTGCATATTTCACATAAGATGAAGAGTTGAAAATGTACAAGGTTTATAGGTAAAAAACTATGAGCAATATTAAAAATATGACATATGTAAGGAAGGGGAGTTCTTTAAAGGAGGTGCATATTTCACATGCTTGAATGAGTTTTAAACTCATAAAAATTGAGATATTTCATCTCTCCTCTCTCCTCATTTAAGTCTAGTTCCAAAAAGTTAGCTTAACTGACCTAAAAATGGTCAAATATTGACCAAACTGATTTAGAAAATTCTAGAATCAGTTTGTTTGGTTAGGAGCTCAATTTTTCCTATAAATAGAAGCCTCCCCCTTGTTGAAAAATATATAGTGTTTATGCATCGTTACTCTACTCCACCTAAGCCAAGAACTGTGAATTCATTTAATAATTCACTAGTTTTTGGAGCTTCCCTCTTTCTTCAATCCCCATTAGTGGCTCCATCAACATACTTAACCAATTGATTGGTTGGGGGCCTCTACCGTGAACAAAGAATCAAGCAAGTTGTAAGGTAATTAGTGAATATTGATCTTTCTATAATTTCTCAATGTTTCTCTCTTCTCAACCCCTCTCAAGCTTGAGAAGTTTAATTGGTATGGTTTTTTTTTAAATGCTATTGAAGTTTGAATAGTAGTGAAGAGTTACATAATTTAATAAATGCTATTGAAGTTAATTTTCATTTATGTTTAAATTCTAATGATTCTTATGTAAATTCTCTCTCTCACTCAAGAAATGGTTATACTCATGACCCGTTCTCAATCCAAATCAAGCTTTCATAAAGCTTTTCCTTAACCCAAGATTAAGCTATGCTTGAGGCCAAATTAATGGCTTTTTTCTATGCTTTTAGTTTATGAATATTGATGATTCAATCCATTATGGATTAATAATCCAATTAGAGATCATTTTGATTATTTCCTTAATGATAAGCATTATCCCTTAGAAAAATTGAGATTTATCAGTCATAGCAGCGGAGCTATGGCAAAATTTTTATAAAAATTATGCATAAAATAATCTCATACAAAGCATAAAAAGAGGACTTCCTACCATATTCTAGGAATTATCATCCTAGATTAATTGAAAGAATTTCATTACAATCATGGAGAAATTGAATTTTAATATTAGGCATAAAGGATAAGTTTTTATATCAAAAGTGTTATTTTTACCATTTTTATTTCATGCATAGAAGTATGCATAATGGATAAATTTTTATATCAAAAGTGTTATTTTTACCATTTTTATTTCATGCATAGAAGTATGCATAATGGATAAATTTTTATATCAAAAGTGTTATTTTTACCATTTTTATTTCATGCATAGAAGTATGCATAATGGAAAAATTTTTATATCAAAAGTGTTACTTTTATCATAATTGAATTTCATGCATAGAGGTATGCATAAAAGTTGATTATTTTATTGTAAGAGTGTTACTTTTATCATATTGGATTTCATGCATATAGGTATGCATAAAAGATATTCTTTTTATACTAAAAGTGTGATTTTCCTCATAAATGGATTTTATGCTTAACTTAGATGCATAAGAGAAATTTTTTTATTCTAAAAGTGTAATTCCTACCAAATTGAATTTATGCATAAGAAGATGCATAAAAGATTGATTTTTTAATTCAAAAGTGTCATTCTCATCTAAATTGAATTTATGTATAGAAAAATGCATAAAAGATTAAAATTTAATTCAAAAGTGTCATTTTCATTAAAAATGAATTTATGCATAGGAAGATGCATAAAAGATTGATTTTTACTTTGAAAGTATTAATCTCCTTAAATAGAATTTATTCATAAATAAATGTGTAAAGAAATCTTATATCAAATGTAAGAATTCTCTTGTATTCTATAAATAGATAAGAGATGTGATAGGATGTGATAAGAGGTGTGATAAGATGCTTATGAAATAAGTTAGGAGGTGATAAGAGATGTGATAAGAGGTGTGATAAGAGGTGATAAGATGCTTATGAAATAAGTTAGGAGGTGATAAGATGAATTAAGATGTGTATGGGGGGATGAGGTAAGAAGTGTATGTGATAGGATAAGATGTATATGGGTTGTGATAGGGCGAGAATGGATGTGATGTAAAAGATTAGATGTGAAGCTATATGGGGTTATATAAATGGGAATGTGGAAATGGATGTATGTATGTGATGTGTGGATGTGGAGATGGGAGTGTGGATGTATGAACGTGAAAATGGATATATGCATGAAGATATATATGCATAGATGTGAATGTGGATGTAGATGTGGATGTATAGATGTGAATGGATGTGGATGTATAGATGTGAATGGGAATGTGGATGTGGATGTATGTGGATGTGGATGTAGATGTGGATGTATAGATGTGAATGGGAATGGGGATGTGGATGTATGTGAATGTGAATGTAGATGTGGATGTATATGAATGTGAATGTAGATGTGGATGTATAGATGTGAATGTGGAATGTGGATGTATAGATGTGGATGTATGGGAATGTGGATGTGGATGTATGTGAATGTGAATGTGGATGTGGATGTATGTCTGTATGTGGATGTAGATGTGGATGTATGGATGTGTATATATGAATGTGGATATGGGATGTGGATGTATAAATGAGGATGTGAAAATGGAGGTAAGCATGTAGATGTGGATGTATGGATGTGAATGTGGATGTGGATGGATGTATGGATGTGGATATGGATGTGTATGTATGAATGTGGATATGGGATGTGGATGTATAAATGAAGATGTGAAAATGGAGATAAGCATGTAGATGTGGATGTATGGATGTGAATGTGGATATGGATGTGGATGTATGGATGTGGATATGGATGTGAATATATGATATGTGATGTGAAGGAATCTGAAGTGAAGAGATGGAAAATGAGGTGATTGGATGAGTACACATATAAATGGAATGTGGAATAAGTAATGTGGATTAATAAGGAACAATGTGGAAAAATGAGAGTTAATATAGAAACTGTATTTGTAAACTGTTTGTAAATGCTGTTTGTAAATGGCTGTTTTATGTCAAGAATGCTGGGGAAGCATTTTGACCGTCTTGTGATTAAGGTCATGGAGACCTAACTGATAAAGTTGCAACTGCTGACGGAGAGTCAATGGAGGACGTCTCGCATAGCAAGGTCGACCGAGGTCTTGACCAGCCTCGGTTCGATTAAAATGGTGAGCTTCCGGTACGGTGGATGAGGGACCAAGGAAGCGGCCTATGAGTGAAGCGCTAGGTCACCTGCGAAGGATCCTAGAGGGTGCTGACCATACGGTGCTCGGGCTCTGGTCGCCTAGGATACCCACGCGTGCGTCGAGGAAGATATTGGAACAAGGAGTAAGAGTTGTTTTGTGAAACCGGGCATGGATCTGGTTGACTGACCTTGCTGGTCCTCAACGGATGAGTCCATGGCTCTTTTATATGGATTTGTTGGTTGATCTTGCTGATCTTCAACGAGAGTCCATCTTGATAAGTGATTATATTGCCGAGTATTATGGGCTAGGAACTATGGAAACGGCCTCTGAGTGGACAGGTGGTGAGTGTTCTAGTTGCCAATGATGCCATAGATACTCTGATGAAGGAATGATGGGAAATTTGAGGATCAACCGGATAAATTGGAAGACTGTGATCAGTGGTACTATGGTTTCATTAAAGGATTGTTTTAAAGTTAGCTGATGATAAGAAAAAGGCAATTTCATATTGGGTGTGTAAGTGGTGTGCCTAATTTTATGTTGCATGAACTTCCGGCTAGGGGGCCTTGGAACTCTCTTCCTTGGTACCCGGGACAAAACTTAACCAAATTCCAAATTGGATCCCATCACTACAGTGGTTGGGCGGTTGGCTAACCCATGGGATCGGATGGGGTTAGGCTGGACTGATGTATCCGTAAACCGAGACTCAATTTCTGTTATTACGATAGATGAAGTAAGTCCCGGATAGTAATTGTTCTATGGATAGGAATCAACGGCTGTGCCTCTTGATGGGGAAAAAAGCGTTGATCCCAATGATCCAAGTGCAAGTTTCTTCCTTGATCCGACCGAGTATCTTTATAGGTGCAGTTGGATCAGCGTGATCAGTAATGATCTTGACTACGTTAGAGTAAAAAATTATCCTGGTGGAATCGCCCGTGCTTTCCGGGTAAGGGAAGTTTTTTCCGGGTTCGGTTTTGGAAAAACCGACGGATTAGTCTCTTGTCCGGATATCCGTGGACGAGGCCCCGAATGTGGGACCCCTGTCTCGTGCGAGAAGTGCTACTTCCGCTGCTAGTACCCGAATCCGTTGCTCGGTGGGAACAGGGGGATCTCACAGTTGGTATCAGAGCATTTGGTTAATAAAGATCAATTGAGAAGACAAATAGGTCAGAAATTTATCAAGAAACACAAAAAGGTTGTAATTGTGTGATATAATTCATACAATTTGATATTCAAATTAAAATTCGTAATTTGGTAATTGGGTCTTCAGATGGAAGTACCGCAATTATATAGAATCCTTGACTTGCTTGAGGCCTAGACATGATGGTATTTACCTTATAATTCCAAGGGCCGTGACTATCCGTATATACCGAGAGTATAACTGCAGCTCTTTACTGACAGTATATACGAGTAAATCTAAGACTTGAAATTATAAGCGTTAATGCTATCCAGATGATGAATTTGAATGTGGTTGATATGATTTTTAATTCTGTTTGGGAACTGATGAATTGATTGGGATTCTGATTGAAAAATGATGATTTTTGAAATTTAGTTGAAATATAATAACTTGAGCAAAACCGCAATGAGGATGAATGGGACGAGTCCCTGTAATGATAAATGATGAAAATGATTCAGCAAATCACTATGAGATTAGTGGATTGTGCTGTCAAATTGCTACTGTTAACACTTGACCGTTAGATCAAGTTAAGGGATGACAAATTGAGAACTTACTTGACTGAAATTCCCGTGGAGGAATGCTCAGAAGGAAATTTTTCGGTCTAATGGACCTTTATCATGTTAAAGATATGAATGATATGATCTGAATGAATTGTTATTTAATGATGAGTTCTAAGGGATATTTATCCCAGTATTCTGTTGGGTTGACCAGAATATAAGGAACCCCATAATAAAATTGGATCTTAAGAAAAAGAGTTGTCCTCTACTTTATGAGATGAGGACATCTCGCACTTTTTAAGTGGGGTAGAATGTAAGATTCTCCCCCAGCCTTCGAGGTATACAGGAGTAAGAATCTCCCTTTTTGATCTTATAATTATTCCCTCTCTAAAATAAAAGAAAGATTCTGTTTAAAAAAGGAAGAACCTTTTTCCTGAATACTTCTCAAGAGTCCCACCTGTTTTAAGGATTCAGAACAACGAGTTCAGAAGTGAGAATCGATGTTTTGGATATCAAGGTTTTGGTCTCGAGTACGACCCAAAAGAAGTTCTTTATCTCTTGGGAAGTATAAGAAGTTATCTCCCAGATATTGTGGACCAAAGAAAGTAGGTGATTTAACTTACGAACTTTTTTTATCTCTTCATCTCAAAGTTCTTAATGCCTTCTATAGAAAATTGTGCCAAACCCAAATCATGGAAAGACGGTAAAACTTCAGTGGCAAGCTACCGTTGGCTTCTAAGTTACGCTAGCTCCTTCCTTTATATAAGTCGTAACTTTTACTTGTCGCTCACAGTAATCTTACTCCCATCGATCTCCTTTCTTCCTAATCTCCTTCATGGCTTGGCAACAAGAATTAGTTTTATCCATAATGATTCCTCACCTTCAAGACGCAAGTGAGTCTGTGAAGAAGGATTTTATAGAACAGTATGAGCGCTCACTTTTCCCTCACTTGGGAACTTCTGTAGCGCAGACCAAATGGCGGACCTATCAAGACATAACTAGGGTAACACCCTGGGGTCAGCAGCACTTTCGCAACAATGTCCGCTTGGCCATGGTTATTGAAGCCTTGGGTTTGGGTCCCCGATACTACTGCGTCATGAGATCAAGGCATCCTGGGTTTTCTGAGCGGGTCTTCTTTTTGGCATGTTTTCTTCCTCATGAGAAGATATGCCTTTACCCCGTTTTTGGCTTGCCTCTCAGAGGTCCTTTTGTTAGATCACCTCATACCACTGAGATAGGTGCGGCAATAACCAGCAGAATCATTCCCATAGATGAGTTACCCTATACTTGTGCAGCTTGTGAGTGCTGCTTTTGTGATCATATGATGGACGGGCTTATGGAAGTGTAAAGAGTTCTTATATCTTTACTGTATAAGTTCCGAGAATGAATAAAGTTTAAATCTTGTTCTTATCTTGAATCTTGCTCTCTTTGAGACTTTTTCTTGGTGGTTAATCCTGATTTAAATTTTTCTCTAAGTCTCATAATTCGTGCATCTTGTGAAATTATCCCTGTTTGCGAGATGAGGACATCTCGCGTTTTTTAAGTGGGGTAGAATGTAAGATTCCTCCCCCAAACCCCTTTTTGATGTCTAGTATCTTCTTCTATAATCAATCCCTCTTCAGAAATATAAAAGACTTGTTTCTAACTGTTTTAACCTAGAGAGAGAAAATATTCTAGAGAGAGAATATTCAGATTTTTAATATTTTTAGATAGAAAATTATCTCATCTTATTAAAATAAGTTCCCCTGAAACAGAAATTCAAAAAGAACTTTCCAATGTGCAATTGGAATTAATTGGAAATGTGTATAAAGGACCTTAGTCTAAGGGTCTAGATTTTCAGAAATTTTTGGATTATGGTCCAATTAAGGTTCCTATGGGCCAATAGCATCAATCCATGTGTAGGGAGGAGATAAATCCAATTTGAAAAAGAAGATACCCAAAAATGAGTAAATGCTCACATAAGATGAAGAGTTGAAAATGTACAAGGTTTATTAGTAAAAAATTATGAGCAATATTAAAAGTATGACATATGTAAGGAAGAGGAGTTCTTTAAAGGAGGTGCATATTTCACATAAGATGAAGAGTTGAAAATGTACAAGGTTTATTAGTAAAAAATTATGAGTAATATTAAAAGTATGACATATGTAAGGAAGAGGAGTTCTTTAAAGGAGGTGCATATTTCACATAAGATGAAGAGTTGAAAATGTACAAGGTTTATTAGTAAAAAATTATGAGCAATATTAAAAATATGACATATGTAAGGAAGGGGAGTTCTTTAAAGGAGGTGCATATTTCACATAAGATGAAGAGTTGAAAATGTACAAGGTTTATTAGTAAAAAACTATGAGCAATATTAAAAATATGACATATGTAAGGAAGGGGAGTTCTTTAAAGGAGGTGCATATTTCACATGCTTGAATGAGTTTTAAACTCATAAAAATTGAGATATTTCATCTCTCCTCTCTCCTCATTTAAGTCTAGTTCCAAAAAGTTAGCTTAACTGACCTAAAAATGGTCAAATATTGACCAAACTGATTTAGAAAATTCTAGAATCAGTTTGTTTGGTTAGGAGCTCAATTTTTCCTATAAATAGAAGCCTCCCCCTTGTTGAAAAATATATAGTGTTTATGCATCGTTACTCTACTCCACCTAAGCCAAGAACTGTGAATTCATTTAATAATTCACTAGTTTTTGGAGCTTCCCTCTTTCTTCAATCCCCATTAGTGGCTCCATCAACATACTTAACCAATTGATTGGTTGGGGGCCTCTACCGTGAACAAAGAATCAAGCAAGTTGTAAGGTAATTAGTGAATATTGATCTTTCTATAATTTCTCAATGTTTCTCTCTTCTCAACCCCTCTCAAGCTTGAGAAGTTTAATTGGTATGGTTTTTTTTTAAATGCTATTGAAGTTTGAATAGTAGTGAAGAGTTACATAATTTAATAAATGCTATTGAAGTTAATTTTCATTTATGTTTAAATTCTAATGATTCTTATGTAAATTCTCTCTCTCACTCAAGAAATGGTTATACTCATGACCCGTTCTCAATCCAAATCAAGCTTTCATAAAGCTTTTCCTTAACCCAAGATTAAGCTATGCTTGAGGCCAAATTAATGGCTTTTTTCTATGCTTTTAGTTTATGAATATTGATGATTCAATCCATTATGGATTAATAATCCAATTAGAGATCATTTTAATTATTTCCTTAATGATAAGCATTATCCCTTAGAAAAATTGAGATTTATCAGTCATAGCAGCGGAGCTATGGCAAAATTTTTATAAAAATTATGCATAAAATAATCTCATACAAAGCATAAAAAGAGGACTTCCTACCATATTCTAGGAATTATCATCCTAGATTAATTGAAAGAAATTCATTACAATCATGGAGAAATTAAATTTTAATATTAGGCATAAAGGATAAGTTTTTATATCAAAAGTGTTATTTTTACCATTTTTATTTCATGCATAGAAGTATGCATAATGGATAAATTTTTATATCAAAAGTGTTATTTTTACCATTTTTATTTCATGCATAGAAGTATGCATAATGGATAAATTTTTATATCAAAAGTGTTATTTTTACCATTTTTATTTCATGCATAGAAGTATGCATAATGGAAAAATTTTTATATCAAAAGTGTTACTTTTATCATAATTGAATTTCATGCATAGAGGTATGCATAAAAGTTGATTATTTTATTGTAAGAGTGTTACTTTTATCATATTGGATTTCATGCATATAGGTATGCATAAAAGATATTCTTTTTATACTAAAAGTGTGATTTTCCTCATAAATGGATTTTATGCTTAACTTAGATGCATAAGAGAAATTTTTTTATTCTAAAAGTGTAATTCCTACCAAATTGAATTTATGCATAAGAAGATGCATAAAAGATTGATTTTTTAATTCAAAAGTGTCATTCTCATCTAAATTGAATTTATGTATAGAAAAATGCATAAAAGATTAAAATTTAATTCAAAAGTGTCATTTTCATTAAAAATGAATTTATGCATAGGAAGATGCATAAAAGATTGATTTTTACTTTGAAAGTATTAATCTCCTTAAATAGAATTTATTCATAAATAAATGTGTAAAGAAATCTTATATCAAATGTAAGAATTCTCTTGTATTCTATAAATAGATAAGAGATGTGATAGGATGTGATAAGAGGTGTGATAAGATGCTTATGAAATAAGTTAGGAGGTGATAAGAGATGTGATAAGAGGTGTGATAAGAGGTGATAAGATGCTTATGAAATAAGTTAGGAGGTGATAAGATGAATTAAGATGTGTATGGGGGGATGAGGTAAGAAGTGTATGTGATAGGATAAGATGTATATGGGTTGTGATAGGGCGAGAATGGATGTGATGTAAAAGATTAGATGTGAAGCTATATGGGGTTATATAAATGGGAATGTGGAAATGGATGTATGTATGTGATGTGTGGATGTGGAGATGGGAGTGTGGATGTATGAACGTGAAAATGGATATATGCATGAAGATATATATGCATAGATGTGAATGTGGATGTAGATGTGGATGTATAGATGTGAATGGATGTGGATGTATAGATGTGAATGGGAATGTGGATGTGGATGTATGTGGATGTGGATGTAGATGTGGATGTATAGATGTGAATGGGAATGGGGATGTAGATGTATGTGAATGTGAATGTAGATGTGGATGTATGTGAATGTGAATGTAGATGTGGATGTATAGATGTGAATGTGGAATGTGGATGTATAGATGTGGATGTATGGGAATGTGGATGTGGATGTATGTGAATGTGAATGTGGATGTGGATGTATGTCTGTATGTGGATGTAGATGTGGATGTATGGATGTGTATATATGAATGTGGATATGGGATGTGGATGTATAAATGAGGATGTGAAAATGGAGGTAAGCATGTAGATGTGGATGTATGGATGTGAATGTGGATGTGGATGGATGTATGGATGTGGATATGGATGTGTATGTATGAATGTGGATATGGGATGTGGATGTATAAATGAAGATGTGAAAATGGAGATAAGCATGTAGATGTGGATGTATGGATGTGAATGTGGATATGGATGTGGATGTATGGATGTGGATATGGATGTGAATATATGATATGTGATGTGAAGGAATCTGAAGTGAAGAGATGGAAAATGAGGTGATTGGATGATTACACATATAAATGGAATGTGGAATAAGTAATGTGGATTAATGAGGAACAATGTGGAAAAATGAGAGTTAATATAGAAACTGTATTTGTAAACTGTTTGTAAATGCTGTTTGTAAATGGCTGTTTTATGTCAAGAATGCTGGGGAAGCATTTTGACCGTCTTGTGATTAAGGTCGTGGAGACCTAACTGATAAAGTTGCAACTGCTGACGGAGAGTCAATGGAGGACGTCTCGCGTAGCAAGGTCGACCGAGGTCTTGACCAGCCTCGGTTCGATTAAAATGGTGAGCTTCCGGTACGGTGGATGAGGGACCAAGGAAGCGGCCTATGAGTGAAGCGCTAGGTCACCTGCGAAGGATCCTAGAGGGTGCTGACCATACGGTGCTCGGGCTCTGGGTCGCCTAGGATACCCACGCGTGCGTCGAGGAAGATATTGGAACAAGGAGTAAGAGTTGTTTTGTGAAACCGGGCATGGATCTGGTTGACTGACCTTGCTGGTCCTCAACGGATGAGTCCATGGCTCTTTTATATGGATTTGTTGGTTGATCTTGCTGATCTTCAACGAGAGTCCATCTTGATAAGTGATTATATTGCCGAGTATTATGGGCTAGGAACTATGGAAACGGCCTCTGAGTGGACAGGTGGTGAGTGTTCTAGTTGCCAATGATGCCATAGATACTCTGATGAAGGAATGATGGGAAATTTGAGGATCAACCGGATAAATTGGAAGACTGTGATCAGTGGTACTATGGTTTCATTAAAGGATTGTTTTAAAGTTAGCTGATGATAAGAAAAAGGCAATTTCATATTGGGTGTGTAAGTGGTGTGCCTAATTTTATGTTGCATGAACTTCCGGCTAGGGGGCCTTGGAACTCTCTTCCTTGGTACCCGGGACAAAACTTAACCAAATTCCAAATTGGATCCCATCACTACAGTGGTTGGGCGGTTGGCTAACCCATGGGATCGGATGGGGTTAGGCTGGACTGATGGATCCGTAAACCGAGACTCAATTTCTGTTATTACGATAGATGAAGTAAGTCCCGGATAGTAATTGTTCTATGGATAGGAATCAACGGCTGTGCCTCTTGATGGGGAAAAAAGCGTTGATCCCAATGATCCAAGTGCAAGTTTCTTCCTTGATCCGACCGAGTATCTTTATAGGTGCAGTTGGATCAGCGTGATCAGTAATGATCTTGACTACGTTAGAGTAAAAAATTATCCTGGTGGAATCGCCCGTGCTTTCCGGGTAAGGGAAGTTTTTTCCGGGTTCGGTTTTGGAAAAACCGACGGATTAGTCTCTTGTCCGGATATCCGTGGACGAGGCCCCGAATGTGGGACCCCTGTCTCGTGCGAGAAGTGCTACTTCCGCTGCTAGTACCCGAATCCGTTGCTCGGTGGGAACAGGGGGATCTCACAAAAAGCCCTAGCAAATGGAAGCAAAACGGGGCAAAGAGGAGAAGTAATGGCTATGGAAAGCTTGGAAAAGAAGCACAAAAGATAAACGTGATTAACAGAGAGATTAAAAGATGATTAATTCAAATTTTTCCCAATTTTTGTACCCCGTCTCAAAAATTTAGTCCAGGGTACCCAAATTAGGTCCAAATGAGCTAAATCTCCATGAAATCACATGAAATGATGCTTCCCCTCCACTAATCTCCAAAGTTTAAGCAAAAATTAAGCAAGATTAAGCCACAACTCCAAGAAATCAAGAAAAAATTCAGAAAATTATCAAGAAAATGGCTAATCTCATGCCCAAAACCTTGATAATGGATCAAAATCAAGGCTCTGATACCAAATGAAATGGATCTAGAGCAAAATATGGAATCAAACACATAAAAGCAAGAATCTAGCATCCATTAATCATGAGATTAGTGATCCAATGGCTCATCACATGAATATACAAAAGAGAGAGAAAATCTATAAGTGCATGTAACAAGAGAAGATGCACAAATAGCCTAAGTGTGTTTAACCTCTCACCAAGAGGATGACCATGGAAGGCCATATCTCCATAGATGGAGCCCAAAGGTACAAGATGACCAAAATTAGTAAAAGTGTCAAAAGGTCCTACCAAAGTACCCCAAGCCCTATTTATAGTCACTATCTCCTTTTGCCCATGGGCCCCTATGTACATGTGGAAATCAAGCTCTATGGTTCATGACAGCTAGCGTGAAAGAAAAAGAGTGAAGGGTTTCATTTTTTTGATAACTTTTGGAAATCCTAGGGGTTCCATTTTTAATCTTCACGCATCTTGTCCACGCTATAACCCTCTCTATCTGAACCCTCTCCGCACTCTTTCCCAATTCACAATTGAAACCTGGACCTTGTGCATTTACACTACCCATCTACCTTGTTTCCTATTTAGGCTCATCATTGACATCATTTTGATAGCATTTCTACTTGTGATTGGTAGAAGAGCATTGTTCATGCATTATCGTCATGGCTCTACAACTGCTAGTTTGATTTGCCATCTCGTGTCATGTATCGATTCTCTTTTGCTGCATTCGCACATGCCTTTGGCACTTTGAGGCTTAGACCTCTACATCTCACCCCCACCAATTTCTTACTATGATGAGGTGACATATTCATGTCAGTATTAGTTGTTCAAGCTTCAGAGTTTGATGCCTAGTCATTTGGGGCATTTGTTCAATGAGGAGGAGATGTGTGCCAAATGGTCCAAGTGGAGACTTCATTGCTTTGTTACATCGACAAAGATGGTTTGGCACTGTTTGCATGGGCTGATTTTTATTTTGATGATATGATTGAGTGTCCCACACTTTTGTGTGATCATGATTATGTTCTTGATGAGGATGCCGACTATACACCGATACGGTTTCATGAGGATGGACGACCCAGTGTAGTAGATAAGATGCCTCACCAAACTGTATTGCATCTAGACCTATTCTAGAAGTGGGGCTTGGACTTTGGGTGACCATTCAAACCTGTAGCCCAGAAACAGGAAACACGTACGTCTCGGTAGTAGCAACACATTATTGCACCAAATGGATGGAGGCAAAGACAATGAGGGAATGCAAAGTAGACTCAATTGTTGCCAAGTTCTTATATGAGGTTATCTCATGAGACAAGGTTTGGGTCTCCCAATTAAGCTAGTAAAGTGATCAAGACACCCTTTTCCTAAATGAGGTGATGGAACATCACATGGTCATCATGAACAAAAATTCCCTAGTATATTGTCCAGTAGGCAAACGGCCAAGCCTTGTCACGACCCATAAGATTTCAAGAGGAATTCTAATCCATATATTCCCACTACAAAAATGGCCAATCCAAGTCACAACCACTCATCTTGGAAAAGAAATTCTAATCAAAATGATGAATGAGGATAGGAAACTACACTCTACATTATGGGATTTTTGAATAGCCTACAAGGACACAACTAGCCTCACACACCTTTCATTATGGTATGGAAAGGTAGTAGTACCCATATAATTCTTAGTGCCTAGTCTTAGAACAACTATCACAGAAAGGTCAAGTCCAAAAGACTCAGAGAACCACAGAATTTAGGTTGATTGAACTGGATGAAGAAAGAGGACTTAGCACCTGGATCACTAAGATAATGCAAAAGAGGAAGAAGATATAGGTGAGCACGAACAACAAGCTAAAAAAATATTTGAAGAAGGAGATGATGTCCTATTATTCAATTCAAGAATAGGGATGCATATTGGCAAGTTGAAAATGAGGTGGACTAAAACCTACAAAACATAAAGCCCAAAGATGGCAATAATGGTATCCATGATTTTTAGAGTAGCTTTGATAAGCTAACGGCTATATATCAGTAAACTTTCTTGTTTTGAGGCTGCCTGATTTTTCAATACCTTTTTAGATAGTAGTTGAAGGGATAATAAAAATAACAGCAACAAATGATTTTTTGCTAAACAGCATCATCACAGCTACATTTCCTTTTCCTAGCATTAGCAATCACATTTTCTTTTTCTAGCCTATACTTTATCTCAAAATCATATCCATATAAAATTTGGATCCATCATCTTAGTCTCATGTTTAATTGTGGTTGAGTAAAGATCCATTTTTAAACTTTTGTGGTCAGGCATTAATTGAAATTTACTTTCTAAAAGATAAAGTCTCTAAATCTTGATAGCATGAATCATAGCTAGTCATTCTAAATCATGTGTAGGATAGGATAATTTTTTTGTGTGGTCAGAGCTTCTTGGATTCATAAGCCATGGGATGGCCTTCTTGGATTAAAAATCCACCAATGGCTCGACCATTTTATCAACTAATATCACAAAAGGTTTCAAAAAATCAGGCAGCCTTAAAACAAGAAAGGTTACCAGTACAATGGTGTTAGCTTATCAAAGCTACTGTACAAATCATGGGTCCAATTGAAACGCAGATCCTTCTTGAGTGAATATTCTTGTGAGCGGGGTAGTAACTTTGGCAGAATCATTGACAAATATCCTACACCAACATGTTAATCTTAAAAATCCACAAACTTCTCTTGATGTCTTTAAAATTGGCCATTGGGTGGTGAGAGAGAGAGAGAGAGAGAGAGAGAGAGAGATAGAGAGAGAGAGATAGAGAGAGAGAGAGAGAGAGATGATATGTGTTTGAGGGTATATTTCACTTGAGAGAGGTTGGTTAAGGGGGGATAGCCTACACAAAAACATAGAAGGTTGCTAGTGTGAGAGAAAAAGAGGGAAGGGTTTCATTTTTTTGATAACTTTTAGAAATCCTCGGGGTTCCTTTCTTAATCTTTCACACATCTTGTCCACGCTAACCCTCTCTATCTGAAACCTCTCCGCACTTTTTCCCAATTCACAATTGAAACCTGGACCTTGTGCATTTACACTACCCATCTACCTTGTTTCCTATTTAGGGTGGGGTTACTCACACGCTTGGGTGTGATTGAGTCATTCAGACATGAGTGTAATTGAGTATTCTTGGGGCTTGTTTGTAGGAATTTCCACATTCCTAGTTTTGTTCACATGTAGTGTGAGTCCTTGTGCATTGCTAGCCTTTATTCACACACTTAGGGCATTCAAGCCACACTTTGGGGGTTTTATAGAGCTTGTTCACACTTTGAGCATTGATTGTGGTTTTTTACACGCATTGTGCATTGTGTTTTGGCTTACTACTTTTACCCTTCATCTCATCCCCATGGTGCGAGTTCACGCATCATTGACATCATTTTGATAGCATTTCTACTTGTTGTGATTGGTAGAAGAGCATTGTTCATGCATTATCGTCATGGCTCTACAATTGCTAGTTTGATTTTCCATCTCGTGTCATAAATCAATTCTCTTTTGCTGCATTCGCACATGCCTTTGGCACTTTGAGCCTTAGACCTCTACATCTCACTCACCGATTTCTTGCTATGCTGAGGTGACATATTCATGTAAGTATTAGTTGTTCAAGCTTCAGAGTTTGATGCCTAGTCATTTGGGGCATTTGTTCAATGAGGAGGAGATGTGTGCCAAATGGTCCAAGTGGAGACTTCATTGCTTTGTTACATCGACAAAGATGGTTTGGCACTGTTTGCATGGGCTGATTTTAATTTTGATGACATGATTGAGTGTCCCACACTTTTGTGTCATTGTGATTATGTTCTTGATGAGGATGCCGACTATACACCGATACAGTTTCATGAGGATGGACGACCCAGTGTAGTAGATAAGATGCCTCACCAAACTGTATTGCGTCTAGACCTATTCTAGAAGTGGGGCTTGGACTTTGGGTGACCATTCAATCCTGTAGCCCAAAAATAGGAAACAAGCACATCTCAGTAGTAGCAACACATTATTGCACCGAATGGGTGGAGGCAAAGACAATGAGGGAATGCAAAGTAGACTCAATTTTTTGCCAAGTTCTTATATGAGGTTATCTCATGAGACAACGTTTGGGTCTCCCAATTAAGCTAGTAAAGTGATCAAGACACCCACTTCCTAAATGAGGTGATCAGGAAACTGATGGAACAGCACATGGTCGTGCACAAAAATTCCCTAATATATTTTGTCCCCTAGGCAAATGGCCAAGCCTAGTCAGGACCCATGAGATTTCAAGAGGAATTCTAATCCATATATTCCCCCTACGAAAATGGCCAATCCAAGTCACAACCACTCATCTTGGAAAAGAAATTCTAATCATAATAGTGAATGAGAATAGGAACTATTGGGATATGAAACTACACTCTACATTATGGGATTTTTGAGTAGCCCACCCCTTACACACCTTTCATTATGGTATGGAAAGGTAGTAGCACCCATATAATTCTTAGTGCCTAGTCTTAGAAAAACTATCACAGAAAGGTCAAGTCTAAAAGACTCAGAGAACCATAGAATTTAGGTTGATTGAACTGGATGAAGAAAGAGGACTTAGCACCTGGATCACTAAGATAATGCAAAAGAGGAAGAAGATATAGGTGAGCACGAACAACAAGCTAAAAAAATATTTGAAGAAGGAGATGATGTCCTATTATTCAATTCAAGAATAGGGATGCATATTGGCAAGTTGAAAATGAGGTGGACTAAAACCTACAAAACATAAAGCCCAAAGATGGCAATAATGGTACCCATGATTTTTAGAGTAGGTTTGATAAGCTAACGGCTATATATCGGTAACCTTTCTTGTTTTAAGGCTACCTGATTTTTTGATACCTTTTTAGATAGTAGTTGAAGGGATAATAAAAATAACAGCAACAAATGATTTTTTGCTAAACAACATCAGCATAGCTACATTTCCTTTTCCTAGCATTAGCAACCACATTTTCTTTTTCTAGCCTATACTTTATCTCAGAATCATATCCATACAAAATTTGGATCCATCATCTTAGTCTCATGTTTAATTGTGGTTGAGTAAAGATCCATTTTTAAACTTTTGTGGTCAGGCATTAATTGAAATTTACTTTCTAAAAGATAAAGTCTCTAAATCTTGGAAGCATGAATCATAGCTAGTCATTCTAAATCATGTGTAGGATGGGATAATTTTTTTGTGTGGTCAGAGCTTCTTGGATTCATAAGCCATGGGATGGCCTTCTTGGATTAAAAATCCACCAATGGCTTGACCATTTTGTCAACTAATATCCCAAAAGGTTTCAAAAAATCAGGTAGCCTTAAAACAAGAAAGGTTACCAGTACAATGGTGTTAGCTTATCAAAGCTACTGTACAAATCATGAGTCCAATTGAAACACAGATCCTTCTTGAGTGAATATTCTTGTGAGCGGGGCAGTAACTTTGGCAGAATCATTGACAAATATCCTACACCAACCTGTTAATCTTAAAAATCCACAAACTTCTCTTGATGTCTTTAAAATTGGCCATTGGGTGGTGAGAGAGAGAGAAAGAGAGAGGATATGTGTTTGAGGGCATATTTCACTTGAGAGAGGTTGGTTAAGGGGGGATAGCCTACACAAAAACAAAGAAGGTTGCTAGTGTGAAAGAAAAAGAGTGAAGGGTTTCATTTTTTTGATAACTTTTAGAAATCCTAGGGGTTCCTTTTTTAATCTTTCACGCATCTTGTCCACGCTATAACCCTCTCTATCTGAAACCTCTCCGCACTCTTTCCCAATTCACAATTGAAACCTGGACCTTGTGCATTTACACTACCCATCTACCTTGTTTCCTATTTAGGCTCATCCTTGACATCATTTTGATAGCATTTCTACTTGTTGTGATTGGTAGAAGAGCATTGTTCATGCATTATCTTCATGGCTCTACAATTGCTAGTTTGATTTGCCATCTCGTGTCATGTATCAATTCTCTTTTGCTGCATTTGCACATGCCTTTGGCACTTTGAGGCTTAGACCTCTACATCCTACCCCCACCGATTTCTTGTAATGCTGAGGTGACATATTTATGTCAATATTAGTTGTGCAAGCTTCAGAGTTTGATGCCTAGTCATTTGGGGCATTTGTTCAATGAGGAGGAGATGTGTGCCAAATAGTCCAAGTGGAGAGCCAAATAGTCCAAGTGGAGACTTCATTGCTTTGTTACATCGACAAAGATGGTTTGGCACTATTTGCATGGGCTGATTTTTATTTTGATGACATGATTGAGTGTCCCACACTGTCACCATGATTATGTTCTTGATAAGGATGCCGACTATACAACGATACGGTTTCATGAGGATGGATGACCCAGTGTAGTAGATAAGATGCCTCACCAAATTGTATTGCATCTAGACCTATTCTAGAAGTGGGGCTTGGACTTTGGGTGACCATTCAAACCTGTAGCCCAGAAACAGCAAACAAGCACATCTCGGTAGTAGCAACACATTATTGCACCGAATGGGTGGAGGCAAAGACAATGAGGGAATGCAAAGTAGACTCAATTGTTGCCAAGTTCTTATATGAGGTTATCTCATGAGACAAGGTTTGGGTCTCCCAATTAAGCTAGTAAAGTGATCAAGACACCCTTTTCCTAAATGAGGTGATCAGGAAACTGATGGAACAGCACATGTTCGTCGTGAACCAAATTTCCCTAGTATATTGTCCCGTAGGCAAGTGGCCAAGCCTTGTCAAGACCCATAAGATTTCGAGAGGAATTCGAATCCATATATTCCCACTATAAAAATGGCCAATCCAAGTCATAACCACTCATCTTGGAAAAGAAATTCTAATCAAAACGATAAATGAGGATAGGAACTATTGGGATAGGAAACTACACTCTACATTATGGGATTTTTGAATAGCCCACAAGGACACAACTAGCCTCACACACCTTTCATTATGGTATGGAAAGGTAGTAGTACCCATATAATTCTTAGTGCCTAGTCTTAGAAAAACTATCACAGAAAGGTCAAGTCCAAAAGACTCAGAGAACCATAGAATTTAGGTTGATTGAACTGGATGAAGAAAGAGGACTTAGCACCTGGATCACTAAGATAATGCAAAAGAGGAAGAAGATATAGGTGAGCACGAACAACAAGCTAAAAAAATATTTGAAGAAGGAGATGATGTCCTATTATTCAATTCAAGAATAGGGATGCATATTGGCAAGTTGAAAATGAGGTGGACTAAAACCTACAAAACATAAAGCCCAAAGATGGCAATAATGGTACCCATGATTTTTAGAGTAGCTTTGATAAGCTAACGGCTATATATCGGTAAACTTTCTTGTTTTGAGGCTGCCTGATTTTTCAATACCTTTTTAGATAGTAGTTGAAGGGATAATAAAAATAACAGCAACAAATGATTTTTTGCTAAACAGCATCAGCACAGCTACATTTCCTTTTCCTAGCATTAGCAACCACATTTTCTTTTTCTAGCCTATACTTTATCTCAAAATCATATCCATACAAAATTTGGATCCATCATCTTAGTCTCATGTTTAATTGTGGTTGAGTAAAGATCCATTTTTAAACTTTTGTGGTCAGGCATTAATTGAAATTTACTTTCTAAAAGATAAAGTCTCTAAATCTTGACAGCATGAATCATAGCTAGTCATTCTAAATCATGTGTAGGATGGGATAATTTTTTTGTGTGGTCAGAGCCTCTTGGATTCATAAGCCATGGGATGGCCTTCTTGGATTAAAAATCTACCAATGGTTTGACCATTGTGTCAATAATATCCCAAAAGGTTTTAAAAAATCAGGCAGCCTTAAAACAAGAAAGGTTACCAGTACAATGGTGTTAGCTTATCAAAGCTACTGTACAAATCATGAGTCCAATTGAAACACAGATCCTTCTTGAGTGAATATTCTTGTGAGCGGGGCAGTAACTTTGGCAAAATCATTGACAAATATCCTACACCAACCTGTTAATCTTAAAAATCCACAAACTTCTCTTGATGTCTTTAAAATTGGCCATTGGGTGGTGAGAGAGAGAGAGAGAGAGAGAGAGAGAGAGAGAGAGAGAGAGGATATGTGTTTGAGGGCATATTTCACTTGAGAGAGGTTGGTTAAGGGGGGATAGCCTGCACAAAAACAAAGAAGGTTGCTAGTGTGAAAGAAAAAGAGTGAAGGGTTTCATTTTTTTGATAACTTTTGGAAATCCTACGGGTTCCTTTTTTAATCTTTCACGCATCTTGTCCATGCTATAACCCTCTCTAATTCACAATTGAAACCTGGACCTTGTGCATTTACACTACCCATATACCTTGTTTCCTATTTAGGCTCATCATTGACATCATTTTGATAGCATTTCTACTTGTTGTGATTGGTAGAAGAGCATTGTTCATGCATTATCTTCATGGCTCTACAATTGCTAGTTTGATTTGCCATCTCGTGTCATGTATCGATTCTCTTTTGCTGCATTCGCACATGCCTTTGGCACTTTAAGGCTTAGACCTCTACATCCCACCCCCACCAATTTCTTGTTATGCTGAGGTGACATATTCATGTCAGTATTAGTTGTGCAAGCTTCACAGTCATTTGGGGCATTTGTTCAATGAGGAGGAGATGTGTGCCAAATGGTCCAAGTGGAAACTTCATTGCTTTGTTACATCGACAAAGATGGTTTGGCACTATTTGCATGGACTGATTTTTATTTTGATGACATGATTGAGTGTCCCACACTTTTGTGTCATCATGATTATGTTCTTGATGAGGATGCCGACTATACACCGATACGGTTTCATGAGGATGGATGACCCACTGTAGTAGATAAGATGCCTCACCAAACTGTATGGCATCTAGACCTATTCTAGAAGTGGGGCTTGGACTTTGGGTGACCATTCAAACCTGTAGCCCAGAAACAGCAAACAAGCACGTCTCGGTAGTAGCAACACATTATTGCACCCAATGGGTGGAGGCAAAGACAATGAGGTAATGCAAAGTAGACTCAATTGTTGCCAAGTTCTTATATGAGGTCATCTCATAAGATAAGGTTTGGGTCTCCCAATTAAGCTAGTAAAGTGATCAAGAAACCCTTTTCCTAAATGAGGTGATCAGGAAATTGATGGAACAGCACATGGTCGTCGTGAACAAAGATTCCCCAGTATATTGTCCTGTAGGCAAATGGCCAAGCCTTGTCACGACCCATAAGATTTCGAGAGGAATTCTAATCCATATATTCCCACTACAAAAATGGCCAATCCAAGTCACAACCACTCATCTTGGAAAAGAAATTCTAATCAAAACGATGAATGAGGATAGGAACTATTGGGATAGGAAACTACACTCTACATTATGGGAATTTTGAATAGCCCACAAGGACACAACTAGCCTCTCACACCTTTCATTATGGTATGGAAAGGTAGTAGTACCCATATAATTCTTAGTGCCCTAGTCTTAGAAAAACTATCACAGAAAGGTCAAGTCCAAAAGACTCAGAGAATCATAGAATTTAGGTTGATTGAACTGGATGAAGAAAGAGGACTTAGCACCTGGATCACTAAGATAATGCAAAAGAGGAAGAAGATATAGGTGAGCACGAACAACAAGCTAAAAAAATATTTGAAGAAGGAGATGATGTCCTATTATTCAATTCAAGAATAGGGATGCATATTGTCAAGTTGAAAATGAGGTGGACTAAAACCTACAAAACATAAAGTCCAAAGATGGCAATAATGGTACCCATGATTTTTAGAGTAGCTTTGATAAGCTAACGGCTATATATCGGTAAACTTTCTTGTTTTGAGGTTGCCTGATTTTTCAATACCTTTTTAGATAGTAGTTGAAGGGATAATAAAAATAACAGCAACAAATGATTTTTTGCTAAACAGCATCAGCACAGCTACATTTCCTTTTCCTAGCATTAGCAACCACATTTTCTTTTTCTAGCCTATACTTTATCTCAAAATCATATCCATACAAAATTTGGATCCATCATCTTAGTCTCATGTTTAATTGTGGTTGAGTAAAGATCAATTTTTAAACTTTTGTGGTCAGGGATTAATTGAAATTTACTTTCTAAAAGATAAAGTCTCTAAATCTTGACAGCATGAATCATAGCTAGTCATTCTAAATCATGTGTAGGATGGGATAATTTTTTTGTGTGGTCAGAGCTTCTTGGATTCATAAGCCATGGGATGGCCTTCTTGGATTAAAAGTCCACCAATGGCTTGACCATTTTGTCAACTAATATCCCAAAAGGTTTCAAAAAATCAGGCAGCCTTAAAACAAGAAAGGTTACCAGTACAATGGTGTTAGCTTATCAAAGCTACTGTACAAATCATGGGTCAAGTTGAAACGTAGATCCTTCTTGAGTGAATATTCTTGTGAGCGGGGCAGTAACTTTGGCAGAATCATTGACAAATATCCTACACCAACCTGTTAATCTTAAAAATCCACAAACTTCTCTTGATGTCTTTAAAATTGGCCATTGGGTGGTGAGAGAGAGAGAGAGAGAGAGAGAGAGGATATGTGTTTGAGGGCATATTTCACTTGAGAGAGGTTGGTTAAGGGGGGATAGCCTGCACAAAAACAAAGAAGGTTGCTAGTGTGAGAGAAAAAGAGTGAAGGGTATCATTTTTTTTATAACTTGTGGAAATCCTAGGGGTTCCTTTTTTAATCTTTCACACATCTTGTCCACCCTAACCCTCTCTATCTGAAACCTCTCCGCACTTTTTCCCAATTCACAATTGAAACCTAGACCTTGTGCATTTACACTACCCATCTACCTTGTTTCCTATTTAGGGTGGGGTTACTCACTCGCTTGGGTGTGATTGAGTCATTCAGACATGAGTGTAATTGAGTATTCTTGGGGCTTGTTTGTAGGAATTTTCACATTCCTAGTTTTGTTCACATGTAGTGTGAGTCCTTGTGCATTGCTAGCCTTTATTCACACACTTAGGGCATTGAAGGCACACTTTGGGGGTTTTATAGAGCTTGTTCACACTTTGAGCATTGATTGTGGTTTTTCACACACATTGTGCATCGTGTTTTGGCTTACTACTTTTACCCTTCATCTCATACCCATGATGCGAGTTCACTCATCATTGACATCATTTTGATAGCATTTCTACTTGTTGTGATTGGTAGAAGAGCATTGTTCATGCATTATCATCATGGCTCTACAATTGCTAGTTTGATTTTCCATCTCGTGTCATAAATCAATTCTCTTTTGCTGCATTCGCACATGCCTTTGGCACTTTGAGGCTTAGACCTCTACATCACACTCACCGATTTCTTGCTATGATGAGGTGACATATTCATGTCAGTATTAGTTGTTCAAGCTTCAAAGTTTGATGCCTAGTCATTTGGGACATTTGTTCAATGAGGAGGAGATGTGTGCCAAATGGTCCAAGTGGAGACGTCATTGCTTTGTTACATCGACAAAGATGGTTTGGCACTGTTTGCATGGGCTGATTCTTATTTTGATGACATGATTGAGTGTCCCACACTTTTGTGTCATCATGATTATGTTCTTGATGATGAGGATGCCGACTACACCGATACGGTTTCATGAGGATGATAAAGGACCCAATGTAATAGATAAGATGCCTCACCAAACTATATTGTGTCTAGACCTATTCTAGAAGTGGGGCTTGGACTTTGGGTGACCATTCAAACATGTATCCCAGAAATAGGAAACAAGCACGTCTCAGTAGTAGCAACACATTATTGCACCGAATGGGTGGAGGCAAAGACAATGAGGAAATGCAAAGTAGACTCAATTGTTGCCAAGTTCTTATATGAGGTTATCTCATAAGACAAGGTTTGGGTCTTCCAATTAAGCTAGTAAAGTGATCAAGACATCCACTTCGTAAATGAGGCGATAAGGAAAGTGATGGAACAGCACATGGTCATGCACAAAAATTCCCTAATATATTTTATCCCGTAGGCAAATGGCCAAGCCTAGTCAGGACCCATAAGATTTCGAGAGGAATTCTAATCCATATATTCCCCCTACAAAAATGGCCAATCCAAGTCACAACCACTCATCTTGGAAAAGAAATTCTAATCAAAACGGTGAATGAGAATAGGAACTATTGGGATAGGAAACTACACTCTACATTATGGGATTTTTGAATAGCCCTCAAGGACACAACTAGCCTCGCACACCTTTCATTATGGTATGGAAAGGTAGTAGTATCCATATAATTCTTAGTGCTTAGAAGAGCTATCACAGAAAGGTCAAGTCCAAAAGACTTAGAGAACCATAGAATTTAAGTTGATTGAACTAGATGAAGAAAGAGGACTTAGCACCTGGATCACTAAGATAATGCAAAAGAGGAAGAAGATATAGGTGAGCACCAACAACAAGCTAAAAAAATATTTGAAGAAGGAGATGATGTCCTATTATTCAATTCAAGAATAGGGATGCATATTGGCAAGCTGAGAATGAGGTGGAGGGCGTTGAAGGCACACTTTGGAGGGTTTTATAGAGCTTGGTCACACTTTGAGCATTGATTGTGGTTTTTCACACGCATTGTGCATCGTGTTTTGGCTTACTACTTTTATCCTTCATATGATCCACATGGTGCGAACTCGTTCACTCATCATTGACATCATTTTGATAGCATTTCTACTTGTTGTGATTGGTAGAAGAGCATTGTTCATGCATTATCGTCATGGCTCTACAATTGCTAGTTTGATTTGCCATCTCGTGTTATGTATCAATTCTCTTTTGCTGCATTCGCACATGCCTTTGGCACTTTGAGGCTTAGACCTCTACATCACACTCACCGATTTCTTGCTATGATGAGGTGACATATTCATGTCAGTATTAGTTGTTCAAGCTTCAGAGTTTGATGCCTAGTCATTTGGGACATTTGTTCAATGAGGAGGAGATGTGTGCCAAATGGTCCAAGTGGAGACGTCATTGCTTTGTTACATCGACAAAGATGGTTTGGCACTGTTTGCATGGGCTGATTCTTATTTTGATGACATGATTGAGTGTCCCACACTTTTATGTCATCATGATTATGTTCTTGATGATGAGGATGCCGACTACACCGATACGGTTTCATGAGGATGATAAAGGACCCAATGTAATAGATAAGATGCCTCACCAAACTATATTGTGTCTAGACCTATTCTAGAAGTGGGGCTTGGACTTTGGGTGACCATTCAAACTTGTAGCCCAGAAACAGGAAACAATCACGTCTCGGTAGTAGCAACACATTATTGCACCAAATGGGTGGAGGCAAAGATAATGAGGAAATGCAAAGTAGACTCATATGTTGCCAAGTTCTTATATGAGGTTATCTCATGAGACAAGGTTTGTGTCTCCCGATTAAGCTAGTAAAGTGATCAAGACACCCACTTCCTAAATGAGGTGATAAGGAAACTGATGGAATAGCACATGGTCGTGCACAAAAATTCCCCAATATATTGTCCCGTAGGCAAATGGCCAAGCCTAGTCAGGACCCATAAGATTTCGAGATCCATATAATTCCCCTACAAAAATGGCCAATCCAAGTCACAACCACTTTTATTGGAAAAGAAATTCTAATCAAAACGGTGAATGAGGATAGAAACTATTGGGATAGGAAACTACATTCTACATTATGGGATTTTTGAATAGCCCACAAGGACACAACTAGCCTCACACACCTTTCATTATGGTATGGAAAGGTAGTAGTACCCATATAATTCTTAGTGGCCTAGTCTTAGAAAAACTATCACAGAAAGGTCAAGTCCAAAAGACTCAGAGAACCATAGAATTTAGATTGATTGAACTGAATGAAGAAAGAGAACTTAGCACCTGGATCACTAAGATAATGCAAAAGAGGAAGAAGATATAGGTGAGCATGAACAATAAGCTAAAAAAATATTTGAAGAAGGAGATGATGTCCTATTATTCAATTCAAAAATAGGGATGCATATTGGTAAGTTGAAAATGAGGTGGACTAAAACCTACAAAACATAAAGCCCAAAGATGGCAATAATGGTACCCATGATTTTTAGAGTAGGTTTGATAAGCTAACGGCTATATATCAGTAACCTTTCTTGTTTTGAGGCTGCCTGTATTTTTAATACCTTTTTAGATAGTAGTTGAAGGGATAATAAAAATAACAGCAATAAATGATTTTTTGCTAAACAGCATCAGCACAGCTACATTTCCTTTTCATAGCATTAGCAACCACATTTTCTTTTTCTAGTCTATACTTTATCTTAAAATCATATCCATACAAAATTTGGATCCATCATCTTAGTCTCATGTTTAATTGTGGTTGAGTAAAGATCCATTTTTAAACTTTTGTGGTTAGGCATTAATTGAAATTTACTTTCTAAAAGATAAAGTCTCTAAATCTTGATAACATGAATCATAGCTAGTCATTCTAAATCATGTGTAGGATGGGATAATTGTTTTGTGTAGTTAGATCTTCTTGGATTCATAAGCCATGTGATGGCTTTCTTGGATTGAAAATCCACCAATGGCTTGACCATTTTGTCAACTAATATCCCAAAAGGTTTCAAAAAATCAGGCAGCCTTAAAACAAGAAATGTTACCAGTACAATGGTGTTAGCTTATCAAAGCTACTGTACAAATCATGGGTCGAATTGAAACGCAAATTCTTCTTGAGTGAATATTCTTGTGAGCGGGGCAGTAACTTTGGCACAATCATTGACAAATATCCTACACCATGTTAATCTTAAAAATCCACAAACTTCTCTTGATGTCTTTAAAATTGGCCATTGGGTGGTGAGAGAGAGAGAGAGAGAGAGAGAGAGAGAGAGAGGATATGTGTTTGAGGGCATATTTCACTTGAGACAGGTTGGTTAAGGCCTGCACAAAAACAAAGGTTGCTAGTGTGAGAGAAAAAGAGTGAAGGGTTTCATTTTTTTGATAACTTTTGGAAAACCTAGGGGTTCCTTTTTTAATCTCTCACACATCTTATCTACGCTAACCCTCTCTATTTGAAACCTCTCCGCACTTTTTCCCAATTCACAATTGAAACTTGGACCTTGTGCATTTACACTACCCATGTACCTTGTTTCCTATTTAGGTTGGGGATATTCACACGCTTGGGTGTGAAGTAGTCATTCAAACATGAGTATAATTGAGTATTCTTGGGGCTTGTTTGTTGCAAGAATTTTCACATTCCTAGTTTTGTTCACATGTAGTGTGAGTCCTTATGCATTGCAAGCCTTTATTCACGCACTTAGGGCATTTAAGGCACACTTTGGGGGTTTTATAGAGCTTGTTCACACTTTGAGCATTGATTGTGGTTTTTCACACGCATTGTGCATCGTGTTTTGGCTTACTACTTTTATCCTTCATCTGATCCCCATGGTGCGAGTTCACTGATCATTGACATCATTTTGATAGCATTTCTACTTGTTGTGATTGGTAGAAGAGCATTGTTCATGCATTGTCGTCATGGCTCTACAATTGCTAGTTTGATTTTCCATCTCGTGTCATAAATCAATTCTCTTTTGCTGCATTCGCACATGCCTTTGGCACTTTGAGGCTTAGACCTCTACATCTCACTCACCGATTTCTTGCTATGATGAGGTGACATATTCATGTCAGTATTAGTTGTTCAAGCTTCAAAGTTTGATGCCTAGTCATTTGGGGCATTTGTTCAATGAGGAGGAGATGTGTGCTAAATGGTCCAAGTGGAGACTTCATTGCTTTGTTACATCCACAAAGATGGTATGGCACTGTTTGCATGGGCTGATTTTTTATTTTGATGACATGATTGAGTGTTCCACACTTTTGTGTCATCATGATTATGTTCTTGATGAGGATGCTGACTATACACCGATACGGTTTCATGAGGATGGACGACCTAGTATAGTAGATAAGATGCCTCACCAAATTGTATTGCGTCTAGACCTATTCTAGAAGTGGGGCTTGGACTTTGGGTGACCATTCAAACCTGTAGCCCAGAAACAGGAAATAAGCACGTCTCGGTAATAGCAACACATTATTGCACCGAATGGGTGGAGGCAAAGACAATGAGGGAATGCAAAGTAGACTCAATTGTTGCCAAGTTCTTATATTAGGTTATCTCATGAGACAAGGTTTGGGTCTCCCAATTAAGCTAGTAATGTGATTAACACACCCACTTCCTAAATGAGGTGATCAGGAAACTGATGGAACAACACATGGTCATGCACAAAAATTCCCTAATATATTTTGTCCCATAGGCAAATGGCCAAGCCTAGTCAAGACCCATAAGATTTCGAGAGGAATTCTAATCCATATATTCTCCCTACGAAAATGCCCAATCCAAGTCACAACCACTGATCTTGGAAAAAAAATTCTAATCATAACGGTGAATGAGAATAGGAACTATTGGGATAGGAAACTACACTCTACATTATGGGATTTTTGAGTAGCCCACAAGGACACAACTAGCCTTACACACCTTTCATTATGGTATGGAAAGGTAGTAGTACCCATATAATTCTTAGTGCCTAGTCTTAGAAAAACTATCACAGAAAGGTCAAGTCCAAAAGACTCAGAGAACCATAGAATTTAGGTTGATTGAACTGGATGAAGAAAGAGGACTTAGCACCTGGATCACTAAGATAATGCAAAAGAGGAAGAAGATATAGGTGAGCACGAACAACAAGCTAAAAAAATATTTGAAGAAGGAGATAATGTCCTATTATTCAATTCAAGAATAGGGATGCATATTGGCAAGTTGAAAATGAGGTGGACTAAAACCTACAAAACATAAAGCCCAAAGATGGCAATAATGGTACCCATGATTTTTAGAGTAGGTTTGATAAGCTAACGGCTATATATTGGTAACCTTTCTTGTTTTAAGGCTGCCTGATTTTTTGATACCTTTTAAGATAGTAGTTGAAGGCATAATAAAAATAACAGCAACAAATGATTTTTTGCTAAACAGCAACAGCATAGCTACATTTTCTTTTCCTAGCATTAGCAACTATATTTTCTTTTTCTAGCCTATACTTTATCTCAAAATCATATCCATACAAAATTTGGATCCATCATCTTTGTCTTATGTTTGATTGTGGTTGAGTAAAGATCCATTTTTAAACTTTTGTGGTCAGGTATTAATTGCTAAAAGATAACATCTCTAAATCTTGACAGCATGAATCATAGCTAGTCATTCTAAATCATGTGTAGGATGGGAAAAATTTTTTTGTGTGGTCAGAGCTTCCTTGATTCATAAGCCATGGGATGGCCTTCTTGGATTAAAAATCCACCAATGGCTTGACCATTTTGTCAACTAATATCCCGAAAGGTTTCAAAAAATGAGGCAGCCTTAAAACAAGAAAGGCTACCAGTACAGCAGTGTTAGCTTATCAAAGCTACTGTACAAATCATGGGTCAAGTTGAAACGCAGATCCTTTTTTGAGTGAATATTCTTGTGAGTGAGGCAGTAACTTTGGTAGAATCATTGACAAAAATCCTACACCAACCTGTTAATCTTAAAAATCCTCAAACTTCTCTTGATGTCTTTAAAATTGGCCATTGGGTGGTGAGAGAGAGAGAAAGAGAGAGGATATGTGTTTGAGGGCATATTTCACTTGAGAGAGGTTGGTTAAGGGGGGATAGCCTGCACAAAAACAAGGAAGGCTGCTAGCGTGCAAGAAAAAGAGTGAAGGGTTTCATTTTTTTGATAACTTTTGGAAATCCTAGGGGTTCCTTTTTTAATCTTTCACGCATCTTGTCCACGCTATAACCCTCTCTATCTGAAACCTCTCCGCACTCTTTCCCAATTCACAATTGAAACATGGACCTTGTGCATTTACACTACCCATCTACCTTGTTTCCTATTTAGGCTCATCATTGACATCATTTTGATAGCATTTCTACTTGTTGTGATTGGTAGAAGAGCATTGTTCATGCATTATCTTCATGGCTCTACAATTGCTAGTTTGATTTGCCATCTCGTGTCATGTATCGATTCTCTTTTGCTGCATTCGCACATGCCTTTGGCACTTTGAGGCTTAGACCTCTACATCACACTCACCGATTTCTTGCTATGATGAGGTGACATATTCATGTCAGTATTAGTTGTTCAAGCTTCAGAGTTTGATGCCTAGTCATTTGGGGCATTTGTTCAATGAGGAGGAGATGTGTGCCAAATGGTCCAAGTGGAGACTTCATTGCTTTGTTACATCGACAACGATGGTTTAGCACTGTTTGCATGGGCTGATTTTACTTTTGATGACATGATTGAGTGTCCCACACTTTTGTGTCATCATGATTATGTTCTTGGTGATGAGGATGCCAACTATACACCGATACGGTTTCATGAGGATGGACGACCCAGTGTAGTAGATAAGATGCCTCACCAAACTGTATTGCATCTAGACCTATTCTAGAAGTGGGGCTTGGACTTTGGGTGACCATTCAAACCTGTAGCCCAGAAACAGGAAACAAGCATGTCTCAGTAGTAGCAACACAGTATTTCATCGAATGGGTGGAGGCAAAGACAATGAGAGAATGCAAAGTAGACTCAATTGTTGCCAAGTTCTTATATGAGGTTATCTCATGAGACAAGGTTTGGGTCTCCCAATTAAGCTAGTAATGTGATTAAGACACCCACTTCCTAAATGAGGTGATCAGGAAACTGATGGAACAGCACATGGTCATGCACAAAAATTCCCTAATATATTTTGTCCCGTAGGCAAATGGCCAAGCCTAGTCAGGACCCATAAGATTTTTGAATAGCCCACAAGGACACAACTAGCCTCACACACCTTTCATTATGGTATGGAAAGGTAGTAGTACCCATATAATTCTTAGTGCCTAGTCTTAGAAAAACTATCACAGAAAGGTCAAGTCCAAAAGACTCAGAGAACCATAGAATTTAGGTTCATTAAACTGGATGAAGAAAGAGGACTTAGCACCTGGATCACTAAGATAATGTAAAAGAGGAAGAAGATATCGGTGAGCACGAACAACAAGCTAAAAAAATATTTGAAGAAGGAGATGATGTCCTATTATTCAATTCAACAATAGGGATGCATATTGGCAAGTTGAAAATGAGGTGGACTAAAACCTACAAAACATAAAGTCCAAAGATGGCAATAATGGTACCCATGATTTTTAGAGTAGGTTTGATAAGCTAACGGCTATATATTGGTAACCTTACTTGTTTTAAGGCTGCCTGATTTTTTGATACCTTTTTAGATAGTAGTTGAAGGGATAATAAAAATAACAGCAACAAATGATTTTTTGCTCACCAAATTGTATTGTGTCTAGACCTATTCTAGAAGTGGGGCTTGGACTTTGGGTGACCATTCAAACCTGTAGCCCAGAAACAGGAAACAAGCACGTCTCGATATAGTAGCAACACATTATTGCACCAAATGGGTGGAGGCAAAGACAATGAGGAAATGCAAAGTAGACTCAATTGTTGCCATGTTCTTATATATGGTTATCTCATGAGACAAGGTTTGGGTCTCCCAATTAAGCTAGTAAAGTGATCAAGACACTCACTTCCTAAATGAGGTGATCAAGAAACTGATGGAACAGCACATGGTCATGCACAAGAATTCCCTAATATATTCTGTCCCGTAGGCAAATGGCCAAGCCTAGTCAGGACCCATAAGATTTCGAGTGGAATTCTAATCCATATACTCCCCCTACAAAAATGGCCAATCCAAGTCACAACCACTCATCTTGGAAAAGATATTCTAATCAAAACGGTGAATGAGAATAGGAAATATTGGGATAGGAAACTACACTCTACATTATGGGATTTTTGAGTAGCCCACAAGGACACAACTAGCCTTACACACCTTTCATTATGGTATGGAAAGATAGTAGTACCCATATAATTCTTAGTACCTAGTCTTAGAAAAACTATCACAGAAAGGTCAAGTCCAAAAGACTTAGAGAACCATAGAATTTAGGTTGATTTGAACTGGATGAAGAAAGAGGACTTAGCACCTGGATCACTAAGATAATGCAAAAGAGGAAGAAGATATAGGTGAGCACGAACAACAAGCTAAAAAAATTCACACTCACCGATTTCTTGCTATGATGAGGTGACATATTCATGTCAGTATTAGTTTTTCAAGCTTCAGAGTTTGATGCCTAGTCATTTGGGGCATTTGTTCAATGAGGAGGAGATGTGTGCCAAATGGTCCAAGTGGAGACTTCATTGCCTTGTTACATCGACAAAGATGGTTCACCACTGTTTGCATGGGCTGATTCTTATTTTGATGACATGATTGAGTGTCCCACACTTTTGTGTCATCATGATTATGTTATTGATGATGAGGATGCCGACTACATCGATACGGTCTCATGAGGATGATCGTGTAATAGATAATATGCCTCACCAAACTATTATTGCACCAAATGGGTGGAGGCAAAGACAATGAGGAAATGCAAAGTAGACTCAATTGTTGCCAAGTTCTTATATGAGGTTATCTCATGAGACAAGGTTTGGGTCTCCCAATTAAGCTAGTAAAGTGATCAAGACACCCACTTCCTAAATGAGGTGATCAGGAAACCAATGGAACAGCACATGGTCGTGCACAAAAATTCCCCAATATATTGTCCCGTAGGCAAATGGCCAAGCCTAGTCAGGACCCATAAGATTTCGAGAGGAATTCTAATCCATATATTCCCCCTACGAAAATGGCCAATCCAAGTCACAACAACCACTCATATTGGAAAAGAAATTCTAATCAAAACGGTGAATGAGAATAGGAACTATTGGGATAGGAAACTACACTCTACATTATGGGATTTTTGAATAGCCCACAAGGACACAACTAGCCTCACACACCTTTCATTATGGTATGGAAAGGTAGTAGTACCCGTATAATTCTTAGTGGCCTAGTCTTAGAAAAACTATCACAGAAAGGTCAAGTCCAAAAGACTCAGAGAACCATAGAATTTAGGTTGATTGAACTGGATGAAGAAAGAGGACTTAGCAGTGGGATCACTAAGATAATGCAAAAGAGGAAGAAGATATAGGTGAGCATGAACAACAAGCTAAAAAAATATTTGAAGAAGGAGATGATGTCCTATTATTCAATTCAAGAATAGGGATGCATATTGGCAAGCTGAAAATGAGGTGGAGGGCGTTGAAGGCACACTTTGGGGGTTTTATAGAGCTTGGTCACACTTTGAGCATTGATTGTGGTTTTTCACACGCATTGTGCATCGTGTTTTGGCTTACTACTTTTATCCTTTATCTGATCTCCATGGTACGAGTTCACTCATCATTGACATCATTTTGATAGCATTTCTACTTGTTGTGATTGGTAGAAGAGCATTGTTCATGCATTATCATCATGGCTCTACAATTTCTAGTTTGATTTGCCATCTCGTGTCCTGTATCAATTCTCTTTTGCTGCATTCGCACATGCCTTAGGCACTTTGAGGCTTAGACCTCTACATCACACTTACCGATTTCTTGCTATGATGAGGTGACAGACTTCATTGCTTTGTTACATCGACAAAGATGGTTTGGCACTGTTTGCATGGGCTGATTCTTATTTTGATGACATGATTGAGTGCCCCACAATTTTGTGTCATCATGATTATGTTCTTGATGATGAGGATGCCGACTACATCGATACGGTTTCATGAGGATGATCGTGTAATAGATAAGATGTCTCACCAAATTGTATTATGTCTAGACCTATTCTAGAAGTGGGGCTTGTACTTTGGCTGATCATTCAAACTTGTAGCCCAGAAATAGGAAACAAGCACGTCTCGGTAGTAGCAACACATTATTGTACCAAATGGGTGGAGGCAAAGACAATGAGGAAATGCAAAGTAGACTCAATTGTTGCCAAGTTCTTATATGAGGTTATCTCATGAGACAAGGTTTGGGTCTCCCAATTAAGCTAGTAAAGTGATCAAGACACCCACTTCCTAAATGAGGTGATCAGGAAACTGATGGAACAGCACATGGTCGTGCAGAAAAATTCCCCAATATATTGTCCCGTAGGCAAATGGCCAAGCCTAGTCAGGACCCATAAGATTTCGAGAGGAATTCTAATACATATATTCCCCCTACGAAAATGGCCAATCCAAGTCACAACAACCACTCATATTGGAAAAGAAATTCTAATCAAAACGGTGAATGAGAATAGGAACTATTGGGATAGGAAACTACACTCTACATTATGGGATTTTTGAATAGCCCACAAGGACACAACTAGCCTCACACACCTTTCTTTATGGTATGGAAAGGTAGTAGTACCCATATAATTCTTAGTGGCCTAGTCTTAGAAAAACTATCACAGAAAGGTCAAGTCCAAAAGACTCAGAGAACCATAGAATTTAGGTTGATTGAACTGGATGAAGAAAGAGGACTTAGCACCTGGATCACTAAGATAATCCAAAAGACGAAGAAGATATAGGTGAGCACGAACAACAAGCTAAAAAAATATTTGAAGAAGGAGATGATGTCCTATTATTCAATTCAAGAATAGGGATGCATATTGGCAAGTTGAAAATGAGGTGGACTAAAACCTACAAAGCATAAAGCCCAAAGATGGCAATAATGGTACCCATGATTTTTAGAGTAGCTTTGATAAGCTAACGGCTATATATCGGTAACCTTTCTTGTTTTGAGGCTGCCTCATTTTTCAATACCTTTTTAGATAGTAGTTGAAGGGATAATAAAAATAACAGCAACAAATGATTTTTTGCTAAACAGCATCAGCACAGCTACATTTCCTTTTCCTAGCATTAGCAACTACATTTTCTTTTTCTAGCCTATACTTTATATCAAAATCATATCCATACAAAATTTGGATCCATCATCTTGGTCTCATGTTTAATTGTGGTTGAGTAAAGATCCATTTTTAAACTTTTGTGGTCAGGCATTAATTGAAATTTACTTTCTAAAAGATAAAGTCTCTAAATCTTGACAGCATGAATCATAGCTAGTCATTCTAAATCATGTGTAGGATGGGATAATTTTTTTGTGTGGTCAGAGCTTCTTGGATTCATAAGCCATGGGATGGCTTTCTTAGATTAAAATTCCACCATTGGCTTGACCATTTGTCAACTAATATCCCAAAAGGTTTCAAAAAATCAGGCAGCCTTAAAACAAGAAAGGTTACCAGTACAATGGTGTTAGCTTATCAAAGCTACTGTACAAATCATGGGTCTAGTTGAAACGCAGATCCTTCTTGAGTGAATATTCTTGTGAGCGGGGCAATAACTTTGGCAGAATCATTGACAAATATCCTACACCAACCTGTTAATCTTAAAAATCCACAAACTTCTCTTGATGTCTTTAAAATTGGCCATTGGGTGGTGAGAGAGAGAGAGAGAGAGAGGATATGTGTTTGAGGGCATATTTCACTTGAGAGAGGTTGGTTAAGGGGGGATAGCCTGCACAAAAACAAAGAAGGTTGCTAGTGTGAGAGAAAAAGAGTGAAGGGTTACATTTTTTTGATAACTTTTGGAAATCCTAGGGGTTCCTTTTTTAATCTTTCACACATCTTGTCCACGCTAACCCTGTCTATCTGAAACCTCTCCGCACTTTTTCCCAATTCACAAAGGAAACCTGGACCTTGTGCATTTACACTACCCATCTACCTTGTTTCCTATTTAGGGTGGGGTTACTCACACGCTTGGGTGTGATTGAGTCATTCAGACATGAGTGTAATTGAGTACTCTTGGGGCTTGTTTGTAGGAATTTCTACATTCCTAGTTTTGTTCACATGTAGTGTGAGTCCTTGTGCATTTCTAGCCTTTATTCACACACTTAGGGCATTGAAGGCACACTTTGGGGGTTTTATAGAGCTTGTTCACACTTTGAGCATTGATTGTGGTTTTTTCACACGCATTGTGCATCGTGTTTTGGCTTACTACTTTTACCCTTCATCTGATCCCCATGGTGCTACTTCACTTATCATTGACATCATTTTGATAGCATTTCTACTTGTTGTGATTGGTAGAAGAGCATTGTTCATGCATTATCATCATGGCTCTACAATTGCTAGTTTGATTTTCCATCTCGTGTCATAAATCAATTCTCTTTTGCTGTATTCGCACATGCTTTTGGAACTTTGAGGCTTAGACCTCTACATCTCACTCACCGATTTCTTGCTATGCCGAGGTGACATATTCATGTCAATATTAGTTGTTCAAGCTTTAGAGTTTGATGCCTAGTCATTTGGGGCATTTGTTCAATGAGGAGGAGATGTGTGCCAAAAGGTCCAAGTGGAGACTTCATTGCTTTGTTACATCGACAAAGATGGTTTGGCACTGTTTGCATGGGCTGATTTTTATTTTGATGACATGATTGAGTGTCCCACACTTTTGTGTCATCGTGATTATGTTCTTGATGAGGATGCCGACTATACACCGATACGGTTTCATGAGGATGGATGACCCAGTGTAGTAGATAATATGCCTCACCATACTATATTGCGTCTAGACCTATTCTAGAAGTGGGGCTTGGACTTTGGGTGACCATTCAAACCTGTAGCCCAGAAATAGGAAACAAGCACGTCTCGGTATAGTAGCAACACATTATTGCACCAAATGGGTGGTGGCAAAGACAATGAGGGAATGCAAAGTAGACTCAATTGTTTCCAAGTTCTTATATGAGGTTATCTCATGAGACAAGGTTTGGGTCTCCCAATTAAGCTAGTAAAGTGATCAAGAAGTGGGGCTTGGACTTTGGGTGACCATTCAAACCTGTAGCCGAGAAATAGGAAACAAGCACGTCTCGGTATAGTAGCAACACATTATTGCACCAAATGGGTGGAGGCAAAGACAATGAGGGAATGCAAAGTAGACTCAATTGTTTCCAAGTTCTTATATGAGGTTATCTCATGAGACAAGGTTTGGGTCTCCCAATTAAGCTAGTAAAGTGATCAAGACACCCACTTCCTAAGTGAGGTGATCAAGAAGCTGATGGAACAACACATGGTCATGCACAAAAATTCCCTAATATATTCGGTCTCGTAGGAAAATGGCCAAGCCTAGTCAGGACCCATAAGATTTCGAGAGGAATTCTAATCCATATATCCCCCCTACAAAAATGGCCAATCCAAGTCACAACCACTCATCTTGGAAAAGATATTCTAATCAAAATGGTGAATGAGAATAGGAAATATTAGGATAGGAAACTACACTCTACATTATGGGATTTTTGAGTAGCCCGCAAGGACACAACTAGCCTTACACACCTTTCATTATGGTATGGAAAGGTAGTAGTACCCATATAATTCTTAGTGCCTAGTCTTAGAAAAACTATCAGAGAAAGGTCAAGTCCAAAAGAGTGAGAGAACCATAGAATTTAAGTTGATTGAACTGGATGAAGCAAGAGCACTTAGCACCTGGATCACTAAGATAATGCAAAAGAGGAAGAAGATATAGGTGAGCACGAACAACAAGCTAAAAAAATATTTGAAGAAGGAGATGATGTCCTATTATTCAATTCAAGAATAGGGATGCATATTGGCAAGCTGAAAATGAGGTGGAGGGCGTTGAAGGCACACTTTGGGGGTTTTATAGAGCTTGGTCACACTTTGAGCATTGATTGTGGTTTTTCACACGCATTGTGCATCATGTTTTGGCTTACTACTTTTATCCTTCATCTGATCTCCATGGTGCGAATTCACTTATCATTGACATCATTTTGATAGCATTTCTACTTGTTGTGATTGGTAAAAGAGCATTGTTCATGCATTATCATCATGGCTCTACAATTTCTAGTTTGATTTGCCATCTCGTGTCCTGTATCAATTCTCTTTTGCTGCATTCGCACATGCCTTAGGCACTTTGAGGCTTAGACCTCTACATCACACTCACCGATTTCTTGCTATGATGAGGTGACAGACTTCATTGCTTTGTTACATCGACAAAGATGGTTTGGCACTGTTTGCATGGGCTGATTCTTATTTTGATCCAAGAGCTTGTTCCCACACACACCCTATTCACTTGTATATTTCAACAAATATTAGTTGTTCAAGCTTCAGAGTTTGATGCCTATCATTTTGGGCATTTGTTCAATGAGGAGGAGATGTGTGCCAAAAGGTCCAAGTGGAGACTTCATTGCTTTGTTACATCGACAAAGATGGTTTGGCACTGTTTGCATGGGCTGATTTTTATTTTGATGAGATGATTGAGTGTCCCACACTTTTGTGTCATCGTGATTATGTTCTTGATGAGGATGCCGACTATACACCGATACGGTTTCATGAGGATGGACGACCCAGTGTAGTAGATAAGATGCCTCACCAAACTGTATTGCGTCTAGACCTATTCTAGAAGTGGGGCTTGGACTTTGGGTGACCATTCAAACCTGTAGCCCAAAAATAGGAAACAAGCACATCTCAGTAGTAGCAACACATTATTGCACCGAATGGGTGGAGGCAAAGACAATGAGGGAATGCAAAGTAGACTCAATTTTTTGCCAAGTTCTTATATGAGGTTATCTCATGAGACAAGGTTTGGGTCTCCCAATTAAGCTAGTAAAGTGATCAAGACACCCACTTCCTAAATGAGGTGATCAAGAAACTGATGGAACAGCACATGGTCATGCACAAAAATTCCCTAATATATTCTGTCCCGTAGGCAAATGGCCAAGCCTAGTCAGGACCCATAAGATTTCGAGTGGAATTCTAATCCATATACTCCCCCTACAAAAATGGCCAATCCAAGTCACAACCACTCATCTTGGAAAAGATATTCTAATCAAAACGGTGAATGAGAATAGAAAATATTGGGATAGGAAACTACACTCTATATTATGGGATTTTTGAGTAGCCCACAAGGACACAACTAGCCTTACACACCTTTCATTATGGTATGGAAAGGTAGTAGTACCCATATAATTCTTAGTACCTAGTCTTAGAAAAACTATCACAGAAAGGTCAAGTCCAAAAGACTTAGAGAACCATAGAATTTAGGTTGATTTGAACTGGATGAAGAAAGAGGACTTAGCACCTGGATCACTAAGATAATGCAAAAGAGGAAGAAGATATAGGTGAGCATGAACAACAAGCTAAAAAAATTCACAGTCACCGATTTCTTGCTATGATGAGGTGACATATTCATGTCAGTATTAGTTTTTCAAGCTTCAGAGTTTGATGCCTAGTCATTTGGGGCATTTGTTCAATGAGGAGGAGATGTGTGCCAAATGGTCCAAGTGGAGACTTCATTGCTTTGTTACATCGACAAAGATGGTTTGGCACTGTTTGCATGGGCTGATTCTTATTTTGATGACATGATTGAGTGTCCCACACTTTTGTGTCATCGTGATTATGTTCTTGATGAGGATGCCGACTATACACCGATACGGTTTCATGAGGATGGATGACCCAATGTAGTAGATAATATGCCTCACCAAACTGTATTGTGTCTAGACCTATTCTAGAAGTGGGGCTTGGACTTTGGGTGACCATTCAAACTTGTAGCCCAGAAATAGGAAACAAGCACGTCTCGGTAGTAGCAACACATTATTGTACCAAATGGGTAGAGGCAAAGACAATGAGGAAATGCAAAGTAGACTCAATTGTTGCCAAGTTCTTATATGAGGTTATCTCATGAGACAAGGTTTGGGTCTCCCAATTAAGCTAGTAAAGTGATCAAGACACCCACTTCCTAAATGAGGTGATCAGGAAACTGATGGAACAGCACATGGTCGTGTAGAAAAATTCCCCAATATATTGTCCCGTAGGCAAATGGCCAAGCCTAGTCAGGACCCATAAGATTTCGAGAGGAATTCTAATCCATATATTCCCCCTATGAAAATGGCCAATCCAAGTCACAACAACCACTCATATTGGAAAAGAAATTCTAATCAAAACGGTGAATGAGAATAGGAACTATTGGGATAGGAAACTACACTCTACATTATGGGATTTTTGAATAGCCCACAAGGACACAACTAGCCTCACACACCTTTCATTATAGTATGGAAAGGTAGTAGTACCCGTATAATTCTTAGTGGCCTAGTCTTAGGAAAACTATCACAGAAAGGTTAAGTCCAAAAGACTCAGAGAACCATAGAATTTAGGTTGATTGAACTGGATGAAGAAAGAGGACTTAGCACCTGGATCACTAAGATAATGCAAAAGACGAAGAAGATATAGGTGAGCACGAACAACAAGCTAAAAAAATATTTGAAGAAGGAGATGATGTCCTATTATTCAATTCAAGAATAGGGATGCATATTGGCAAGTTGAAAATGAGGTGGACTAAAACCTACAAAACATAAAGCCCAAAGATGGCAATAATGGTACCCATGATTTTTAGAGTAGCTTTGATAAGCTAACGGCTATATATCGGTAACCTTTCTTGTTTTGAGGCTGCCTCATTTTTCAATACCTTTTTAGATAGTAGTTGAAGGGATAATAAAAATAACAGCAACAAATGATTTTTTGCTAAACAGCATCAGCACAGCTACATTTCCTTTTCCTAGCATTAGCAACTACATTTTCTTTTTCTAGCCTATACTTTATCTCAAAATCATATCCATACAAAATTTGGATCCATCATCTTGGTCTCATGTTTAATTGTGGTTGAGTAAAGATCCATTTTTAAACTTTTGTGGTCAGGCATTAATTGAAATTTACTTTCTAAAAGATAAAGTCTCTAAATCTTGACAGCATGAATCATAGCTAGTCATTCTAAATCATGTGTAGGATGGGATAATTTTTTTGTGTGGTCAGAGCTTCTTGGATTCATAAGCCATGGGATGGCTTTCTTGGATTAAAATTCCACCATTGGCTTGACCATTGTGTCAACTAATATCCCAAAAGGTTTCAAAAAATCAAGCAGCCTTAAAACAAGAAAGGTTGCCAGTACAATGGTGTTAGCTTATCAAAGCTACTGTACAAATCATGGGTCTAGTTGAAATGCAGATCCTTCTTGAGTGAATATTCTTGTGAGCGGGGCAATAACTTTGGCAGAATCATTGACAAATATCCTACACCAACCTGTTAATCTTAAAAATCCACAAACTTCTCTTGATGTCTTTAAAATTGGCCATTGGGTGGTGAGAGAGAGAGAGAGAGAGAGAGAGAGATAGAGAGTGGATATGTGTTTGAGGGCATATTTCACTTGAGAGAGGTTGGTTAAGGGGGGATAGCCTGCACAAAAACAAAGAAGGTTGCTAGTGTGAGAGAAAAAGAGTGAAGGGTTACATTTTTTTGATATTTTTTGGAAATCCTAGGGGTTTCTTCTTTAATCTTTCACACATCTTGTCCACGCTAACCCTCTCTATCTGAAACCTCTCCGCACTTTTTCCCAATTCACAATGGAAACCTGGACCTTGTGCATTTACACTACCCATCTACCTTGTTTCCTATTTAGGGTGGGGTTACTCACACGCTTGGGTGTGATTGAGTCATTCAGACATGAGTGTAATTGAGTACTCTTGGGGCTTGTTTGTAGGAATTTCTACATTCCTAGTTTGTTCACATGTAGTGTGAGTCCTTGTGCGTTGCTAGCCTTTATTCACACACTTAGGGCATTGAAGGCACACTTTGGGGGTTTTATAGAGCTTGTTCACACTTTGAGCATTGATTGTGGTTTTTTCACACGCATTGTGCATCGTGTTTTGGCTTACTACTTTTACCCTTCATCTGATCCCCATGGTGCTACTTCACTCATCATTGACATCATTTTGATAGCATTTCTACTTGTTGTGATTGGTAGAAGAGCATTGTTCATGCATTATCATCATGGCTCTACAATTTCTAGTTTGATTTTCCATCTCATGTCATAAATCAATTCTCTTTTGCTGTATTCGCACATGCTTTTGGAACTTTGAGGCTTAGACCTCTACATCTCACTCACCGATTTCTTGCTATGCCGAGGTGACATATTCATATCAATATTGTTGAAATTTGAGCATAATGATGAGCTAGGGTGGATCATACACTAGAATCAACATGATTAACAAAGTGATTAAGAAATGATTAAGACGTAATTAGTAAATAATTAGCACATAGATTAATGTAGGCATGGATACTCAAAAACCAGCAAATTCTCATTAGGGCTATGCCTCAATTTATAGAGTTTACATCAAGCATCAAATCCCATTGATTTCTCCATGATTCACTCCCTGAATATCTCCACCTTTTGCCTGATTCTCTCCACCTCTTCTCTTTTCCCTGAATATCTCCCAGAATATCTCCACACTCCTAAATTCCCTCATGCTACCCTTTATTCTCTCCCAGTAGATTCTTCTCACCTTTTCATAGGTTCTTTCACAATTACATCTCCTCTTTTACAGCCTCTATCCAAGAGCTTGTTCCCACACACACCCTATTCACTTGTATATTTCAACACCTCCCCTCAAGTGAATAATCCTAGTACACCTAGACCCTATACCAGGTTTGCCTCCCCTTACTTGGCAGTCCGTGACCAGTGTCTACTCCTCCCCTCAAGTTATCTTAGCACACCTGGACCCTATATCAAGTTTCTCTCTTACTTGATAGCCTGCGACCAGTGCCTCAAATTCCTAAACCCATAGTCCTTGACACTCTCTCTCTCTATGTGTCCAAGGCTTACTATAGGTGCCCGCGACCTTGACTAAAGTGCTCACACATACATCTCTCTACCACGTGGCCTACATCATCGGTGGCTCAGAGGTGGTTTTACTTTATTGGGGCAGGTTACATTGGGTTGTGGGGTCTCTCTCTCTCTCTCTCTCTCTCTCTCTCTCTCTCTCTCTCTCTCTCTCTCTGAGATTTTCACATGGCTCCTCACTCTTTGGAGCCTCACATCTTCTCTTGTCTTCAGTCTTCTTCTCGTGGCAGCATCTCTCCACGTGTCCGTCTCTTCTTTCAGTCTTCTCGGGGCAGCTTCTCTTCTTGTGGCAGCTTCTCTTCTCGTGTCCATGTCTTCCTTCAGATCTTCTTCTCGGTGTGGATCCTCTTCTTGGAAAGAGATATTCTTCTTCTTTCATGGCTGGGGCTATGAGCTCGTCGCCGTCAGATCATTTTGCTCCATGTGAGCAACATGTTTCAATGTTTTGCTGACATTTCCTTTGGGCTTTTTATGTTTATCTTGTATCATTATGCAATGCAAACCCAAATTTTTGCGGGAGGTCTTACCTCTTGCCTTATTCTGGACAAGGGCAGTGTCTGTTCCCATTTGTACACTGATGCAATGTGCCCAATACATAATGCGTATAGCATTCATTCTCATGCACATTCCAAATGCAATTCTGGCTGTGAATAATCTTGAATTTGAGTGAGATTTACAGGCATTAACCAAGGGTTAAATGCAAAATGATGATTTTCACAATTTTATCAGCACAATTTTCCCAGAAATTACATTAAATCGAGGGTAACCAATTTGTACGGGATGGTTGGAGTATCAAACCAACTCCGATTTGCAATCTGAAGCTATAGGGATCTGTATCAGATACCTAATGGTTAATTTGAACCCTCAATTGCACCAAAGTACAGTGATTAGCACTGATTAATCACTGATTAGCAAATTAATGCTCTGGTTTGTGTGCAAAAAACAGAGTATGCGGGGAGCCCAGATCTGGTGCCTTCCACTTCAAATGAGCTCAAACGCTTTCAAAGGCATCAATAGCAATGAGTCTAGTAGAGGATTAAGCCAAGAAACACAAGATTTGACCAAATAATGAAAGCTTAATCTCTGTTTTACCAAAGTCACCTGCAGATTTGATGAAGAGCTTGGATCTCACTGTAGACTTGATGAAATTGAATTCTGTCTTCACCAGCTTGTAGAGCATGCTTGATTACACCTTGGGCTAGGAGAAATTGAATCAATTTGACTTGAGCTTGAAGAAATCTCCATTCTTCTTCAGAAAAACGGCGCCCAACAATCAGCGAAAATCGGCGCATCTTGACGGCGGTTTGCTGCGTTTTTTACATAGGCTTGAAGCCATAGATGTTAGCTAGCTAGTGGTAAAAGCTTTTGACCTAATGTGATGTGTGCTAAGTGCTAGAGAGCCTCCACTGGCTGGGGGTGAAGGGGAAGATGAAAAACTCACTAAAAACTGATTTTTTTTGCTAATTACTTACTAATCCTGATTAATTCACTAATGGGCTCATAAATCTGGTTGATTCTAGGCATGGCTCTGATACCATGTTGAAATTTGAGCATAATGATGAGCTAGGGTGAATCATACACTAGAATCAACATGATTAACAAAGTGATTAAGAAATGATTAAGACGTAATTAGTGAATAATTAGCACATAGATTAATGTAGGCATGGATACTCAAAAACCAGCAAATTCTCATTAGGGCTATGCCTCAATTTATAGAGTTTACATCAAGCATCAAATCCCATTGATTTCTCCATGATTCACTCCCTGAATATCTCCACCTTTTGCCTAATTCTCTCCACCTCTTCTCTTTTCCCTGAATATCTCCCAGAATATCTCCACACTCCTAAATTCCCTCATGCTACCCTTTATTCTCTCCCACTAGTTTCTTCTCACCTTTTCACAGGTTCTTTCACAATTACATCTCCTCTTTTACAGCCTCTATCCAAGAGCAGCTTGTTCCCACACACACCCTATTCACTTGTATATTTCAACAAATATTAGTTGTTCAAGCTTCAGAGTTTGATGCCTATCATTTGGGGCATTTGTTCAATGAGGAGGAGATGTGTGCCAAAAGGTCCAAGTGGAGACTTCATTGCTTTGTTACATCGACAAAGATGGTTTGGCACTGTTTGCATGGGCTGATTTTTATTTTGATGACATGATTGAGTGTCCCACACTTTTGTGTCATCATGATTATGTTCTTGATGAGGATGCCGACTATACACCGATACGGTTTCATGAGGATGGATGACCCAATGTAGTAGATAATATGCCTCACCAAACTGTATTGTGTCTAGACCTATTCTAGAAGTGGGGCTTGGACTTTGGGTGACCATTCAAACCTGTAGCCCAGAAATAGGGAACAAGCACGTCTCGGTATAGTAGTAACACATTATTGCACCAAATGGGTGGAGGCAAAGACAATGAGGGAATGCAAAGTAGACTCAATTGTTGCCAAGTTCTTATATGAGGTTATCTCATTAGACAAGGTTTGGGTCTCCCAATTAAGCTAGTAAAGTGATCAAGACACCCACTTCCTAAATGAGGTGATCAAGAAACTGATGGAACAGCACATGGTCATGCACAAAAATTCCCTAATATATTCTGTCCCGTAGGCAAATGGCCAAGCCTAGTCAGGACCCATAAGATTTCGAGTGGAATTCTAATCCATATACTCCCCCTACAAAAATGGCCAATCCAAGTCACAACCACTCATCTTGGAAAAGATATTCTAATCAAAACGGTGAATGAGAATAGAAAATATTGGGATAGGAAACTACACTCTACATTATGGGATTTTTGAGTAGCCCACAAGGACACAACTAGCCTTACACACCTTTCATTATGGTATGGAAAGGTAGTAGTACCCATATAATTCTTAGTACCTAGTCTTAGAAAAACTATCACAGAAAGATCAAGTCCAAAAGACTTAGAGAACCATAGAATTTAGGTTGATTTGAACTGGATGAAGAAAGAGGACTTAGCACCTGGATCACTAAGATAATGTAAAAGAGGAAGAAGATATAGGTGAGCATGAACAACAAGCTAAAAAAATTCACAATCACCGATTTCTTGCTATGATGAGGTGACATATTCATGTCAGTATTAGTTTTTCAAGCTTCAGAGTTTGATGCCTAGTCATTTGGGGCATTTGTTCAATGAGGAGGAGATGTGTGCCAAATGGTCCAAGTGGAGACTTCATTGCTTTGTTACATCGACAAAGATGGTTCACCATTGTTTGCATGGGCTGATTCTTGTTTTGATGACATGATTGAGTGTCCCACACTTTTGTGTCATCATGATTATGTTATTGATGATGAGGATGCCGACTACATCAATACGGTTTCATGAGGATGATCGTGTAATAGATAAGATGCCTCACCAAACTGTATTGTGTCTAGACCTTTTCTAGAAGTGGGGCTTGGACTTTGGGTGACCATTCAAACTTGTAGCCCAGAAATAGGAAACAATCAAGTCTCGGTAGTAGCAACACATTATTGCACCAAATGGGTGGAGGCAAAGACAATGAGGAAATGCAAAGTAGACTCAATTGTTGCCAAGTTCTTATATGAGGTTATCTCATGAGACAAGGTTTGGGTCTCCCAATTAAGCTAGTAAAGTGATCAAGACACCCACTTCCTAAATGAGGTGATCAGGAAACTGATGGAACAGCACAGGTCGTGCACAAAAATTCCCCAATATATTGTCCCGTAGGCAAATGGCCAAGCCTAGTCAGGACCCATAAGATTTCGAGAGGAATTCTAATCCATATATTCCCCCTACGAAAATGGCCAATCCAAGTCACAACAACCACGCATATTGGAAAAGAAATTCTAATCAAAACGGTGAATGAGAATAGGAACTATTGGGATAGGAAACTACACTCTACATTATGGGATTTTTGAATAGCCCACAAGGACAGAACTAGCCTCACACACCTTTCATTATGGTATGGAAAGGTAGTAGTACCCGTATAATTCTTAGTGGCCTAGTCTTAGAAAAACTATCACAGAAAGGTCAAGTCCAAAAGACTCAGAGAACCATAGAATTTAGGTTGATTGAACTGGATGAAGAAAGAGGACTTAGCACCTGGATCACTAAGATAATGCAAAAGAGGAAGAAGATATAGGTGAGCACGAACAAGAAGCTAAAAAAGTATTTGAAGAAGGAGATGATGTGCTATTATTCAATTCAGGAATAGGGATGCATATTGGCAAGCTGAAAATGAGGTGGAGGGCGTTGAAGGCACACTTTGGGGGTTTTATAGAGCTTGGTCACACTTTGAGCATTGATTGTGGTTTTTCACACGCATTGTGCATCGTGTTTTGGCTTACTACTTTTATCCTTCATCTGATCTCCATGGTGCGAGTTCACTCATCATTGACATCATTTTGATAGCATTTCTACTTGTTGTGATTGGTAGAAGAGCATTGTTCATGCATTATCATCATGGCTCTACAATTTCTAGTTTGATTTGCCATCTCGTGTCCTGTATCAATTCTCTTTTGCTGCATTCCCACATGCCTTAGGCACTTTGAGGCTTAGACCTCTACATCACACTCACCGATTTCTTGCTATGATGAGGTGACAGACTTCATTGCTTTGTTACATTGACAAAGATGGTTTGGCACTGTTTGCATGGGCTGATTCTTATTTTGATGACATGATTGAGTGTCCCACACTTTTGTGTCATCATGATTATGTTCTTGATGATGAGGATGCCGACTACATCGATACGGTTTCATGAGGATGATCGTGTAATAGATAAGATGCCTCACCAAACTGTATTGTGTCTAGACCTATTCTAGAAGTGGGGCTTGGACTTTGGGTGACCATTCAAACTTGTAGCCCAGAAATAGGAAACAAGCACGTCTCGGTAGTAGCAACACATTATTGTACCAAATGGGTGGAGGCAAAGACAATGAGGAAATGCAAAGTAGACTCAATTGTTGCCAAGTTCTTATATGAGGTTATCTCATGAGACAAGGTTTGGGTCTCCCAATTAAGCTAGTAAAGTGATCAAGACACCCACTTCCTAAATGAGGTGATCAAGAAACTGATGAAACAGCACATGGTCGTGCACAAAAATTCCCCAATATATTGTCCCGTAGGCAAATGGCCAAGCCTAGTCAGGACCCATAAGATTTCGAGAGGAATTCTAATCCATATATTCCCCCTACGAAAATGGCCAATCCAAGTCACAACAACCACTCATATTGGAAAAGAAATAGCCCACAAGGACACAACTAGCCTCACACACCTTTCATTATGGTATGGAAAGGTAGTAGTACCCGTATAATTCTTAGTGGCCTAGTCTTAGAAAAACTATCACAGAAAGGTCAAGTCCAAAAGACTCAGAGAACCATAGAATTTAGGTTGATTGAACTGGATGAAGAAAGAGGACTTAGCACCTGGATCACTAAGATAATCCAAAAGACGAAGAAGATATAGGTGAGCACGAACAACAAGCTAAAAAAATATTTGAAGAAGGAGATGATGTCCTATTATTGAATTCAAGAATAGGGATGCATATTGGCAAGTTGAAAATGAGGTGGACTAAAACCTACAAAACATAAAGCCCAAAGATGGCAATAATGGTACCCATGATTTTTAGAGTAGCTTTGATAAGCAAACGGCTATATATCGGTAACCTTTCTTGTTTTGAGGCTGCCTGATTTTTCAATACTTTTTAGATAGTAGTTGAAGGGATAATAAAAATAACAGCAACAAATGATTTTTTGCTAAACAGCATCAGCACAGCTACATTTCCTTTTCCTAGCATTAGCAACTACATTTTCTTTTTCTAGCCTATACTTTATATCAAAATCATATCCATACAAAATTTGGATCGATCATCTTGGTCTCATGTTTAATTGTTGTTGAGTAAAGATCCATTTTTAAACTTTTGTGGTCAGGCATTAATTGAAATTTACTTTCTAAAAGATAAAGTCTCTAAATCTTGACAGCATGAATCATAGCTAGTCATTCTAAATCATGTGTAGGATGGGATAATTTTTTTGTGTGGTCAGAGCTTCTTGGATTCATAAGCCATGGGATGGCTTTCTTGGATTAAAATTCCACCTTTGGCTTGACCATTTGTCAACTAATATCCCAAAAGGTTTCAAAAAATCAGGCAGCCTTAAAACAAGAAAGGTTACCAGTACAATGGTGTTAGCTTATCAAAGCTACTGTACAAATCATGGGTCTAGTTGAAACGTAGATCCTTCTTGAGTGAATATTCTTGTGAGCGGGGCAATAACTTTGGCAGAATCATTGACAAATATCCTACACCAACCTGTTAATCTTAAAAATCCACAAACTTCTCTTGATGTCTTTAAAATTGGCCATTGGGTGGTGAGAGAGAGAGAGAGAGAGAGTGGATATGTGTTTGAGGGTATATTTCACTTGAGAGAGGTTGGTTAAGGGGGGATAGCCTGCACAAAAACAAAGAAGGTTGCTAGTGTGAGAGAAAAAGAGTGAAGGGTTACATTTTTTTGATAACTTTTGGAAACCCTAGGGGTTCCTTTTTTAATCTTTCACACATCTTGTCCACGCTAACCCTCTCTATCTGAAACCTCTCCGCACTTTTTCCCAATTCACAATTGAAACCTGGACCTTGTGCATTTACACTACCCATCTACCTT